>NC_053131.1:1624972-1966922 GCF_010015445.1 Perca fluviatilis
CCAGAGTTTGAGCAGGTAATGGTAGGCGGCGGCTGAGTTCACAAGAACCAGTTGGAGTCAGGTTGATGTTGAGTAGAGCTGATGCAGAGAGGAAATGAGTTGCAGTAGTCCAGTCGGGAGGAGATGAAGGCGTGAATGGAGTCTTTCAGCAATGGGGGTGTGAGAGAGGGTCTGATTTGGCGATAATTGCGAGGGATGAAAGAAGGAGGTTTTAATGACTTGACGGATAGCGAGGCTCCAAGGGAGAGGGTGGAATCAAAGATAACGCCAAAGTTGCGTGGGCCTGGGGAGATGGGGAGACAATGGTGCCCGTCGATGGTGAGAGTGGGGTTATTGGTTTTGCACAAGTGTGGATTGGAGCCGATCAGAAGGAATTCTGTTTTGTAAGCTATTGAGTTTGAGGAAGTTGTGTTGCATCCAGGTTTTAATAGCCGACAGACAGGAGTTGATAGTGGGGAGAGGGGAGGATTGTGGGGGGATTTGGTGCTGAGGTAGATCTGGGTGTCGTCCAGCATAGCAGTGGAAGTCCAGGTTGAGAGGTGGCGGAGTATCTGACGAGAGGGGAGGATGTAGATGATGAAGAGGAGGGGCAAGTGGCGGGGCCAGCGGGGAACACCAGTGACTGTGGCTGTGGAAGGTGTGGTTGTGGGAGAGAGATGAAATGGGATCTGTTGGAAAGGTGAGGTGGAGCCAGCTGAGTGCAGTAAGCGCGGCCGATACCGAGGTCTTTGGAGTCTGGTGAGCAGGATGTTATGGCTCACAGTGATCGAAGGCTGCACTCGGGTCGAGGAGGATGGGGATCGTTGAGGGAACCGTGTCAGCAAAGGTGAGGGAGGTCGTTGAGGACTTTGAGGAGAGCGGTTTCTACGTGTGCTGTGTAGGGGGGGCTAAAACCAGATTGGAGAGGTTGAAGTAGGTTATTGGCAAGAAGATGGGTTTGTTAGTTGTGAGGCTGACTATGCGTTCCAGGGTTTTAGACAGAAAGGGAGGTTGGATATTGGGCGTAGTTGTTGAGGAGAGGAGGGATCCAGACCAGGTTTTTAAGGATTGGGAGTGACAGCGGCAGTTTTGAAAGCAGAGGGACAGTTCCAAAGGGACAGTGAGGAGTTGAAGAGGTTAGTGGAGGTAGGGGCATAGGACCGGGAGGCAGGACTTCCAGAGGGAGTAGGGAGGGGGGGGGTCAAGGGAGCAGGTAGTGGGTTTTGGAAGAGCTGATGAGTTTGGAGATTTCAGGAGGAGGAGTGACTGGGTTAAACTGGGAGAGGAGGAAGTGTGGAGGAGGGGTCGGGAGGTCTGGAGGGATGGAGAGTAGAGGAGGGTCCAAGGTAGGTGCTGGAGTAGATCCTGGAAGGTCGACATACAGAGGATAGGGATTTGTAAAATAGGATTGATTTTGTCAGTAAAAAAGTGGAGGAAATGAGTTGCAGAGAATCGAATTAGAGGTAAGGAGGCACATTGGTCGAGGCTTGATAGAGGTTGTTCAATGTGAGAAGAGGGTTCTGGGGTTTTGGCAGGGGTCGGGTAGGATGGTGGAGAGGTAGGCGAAGTTGACAGCAGCAATGAGGGGCATCTTTGTAGGCGATGAGATGGGATTTATAGGCTTCATGATGGACTGTGAGGGATGATTTCTTTGTCAGACGTTCAAGTTGGCTGGCCAGTTTGTTTCATTTTCGGAGTGCAGGTGTGTACCAGGGTGAAGAGGTGTTAAAAGTGACGAAGTTTTGTTTTGAGGGGGCCAGTATGTTGAGGGGAGGTGGTAAGCCAAGGTGGAGTTGAGGTGGTCTGTGAGGTCATCCAGGTGAGGTGAGGGTTGAGTCCAGGTGGAGAGTGGTGGAGAGACGGAGTCAGAGAGATGGTGGGGATTGATAGTTGAGGTTATGGAAGGTGATTTCTCTGAGGAGGCGGGGCGTGGGTTGGAGAAGGGATGGTGAACCGTATCAGTTTGTGATCAGAGAAGGGGAAAGAGAGAGGCATGGATGGAGAGTGAAAGCACTGGTTGGTTGGTGGAGCAGACCAGGTCGAGGATGTGACCTTTTCATGGGTGGGGAATGTGACATGTTGGGTGAGAGAGAAGTTATCCAGTAAAATCCTTTGAATTCGTGGAGAGCTTGCATGTGGGGGAGTGTGGATGTTTTAAGTCACCCGAAAGTAGCAGCAGACGTGGAGAGAGAGATGAGGCTAGTGTGAGGGAGTTCAGTAAAATCAGAGAGGAAGGAGGGATTTGGTTTAGGTGGCGGTAAATAGGAGATGACTGTCAGTGGAGAAAAAGAGTTTGAAGGCGGAGATATTCAAATGATGATACTGAGGGGAGGGTGAGTTCTGTGATCCGGAAGTTCCTGATTGAAAATTATTGACGCCGAGGGCCACCTCCACAGTGGGAGGGGCGGGTTTGCAGATGTAGTTGTAGCCAGGGGGATGCTTGGTTGAGGGAGAAAGATTAGTCGTTGGGGTTGTTGCCCAGGTTTCGTGAGCGAGAGAAGGAAGTCAAGAGTGTTGTCGAGTGGATTAGTTCATGGAGGACAGGGGCTTTATGGTTGAGCCGTCGGGTATTTGGAGGAGGCAAAGTTGGCATGGTGAGAGGGTGGTGGGATGGGGCAGGCTGGAGAGATCAGAGGGTTGTCCCGGTTGCAGCGGTGTGTATTGCGTTGGGAAGTGTAAGGATATTGCAGTTGAGGGGGACAGGAGCCGATTAGCAAATGATTGAAGAGTATGATTGAGTGTATGTGAAGTGGGGAAAGCACTGTAGTCCGGTCCGGTTTTCTTGTAGCCTGATGATGGTTCAGCCCTATGTGAACCGGCAAGTGGGTGAAGCATTCCAGATGACGTGGGACAGGTGCAACAGAGCGTGCAGGTGACCAGATGGATGGAATGGATTGTCCGTGGTGGAAGGAAAACAAACTGGCGAGAGCTTCTGTGGATGTAACGCGTCGACGTAGAAGTTCGAGCTGTTTGATGAAAACTGGGATGCAGGATGGAATGGAGTAGTTGACGAATGGACTAGTTGCAGAGTTGAATATTTGATCACGATAAGCGGAGGGACGGAGAGCTCCGTGATAGTGGTTACCGCGGGCTAGGAGCACAGAGGTGGAGGTGGAGATGGATGAATGAGGTGGATGCGAAAAATGATCCACAGCATGACCGAAGGAGAGGAATGTCTAGTCTCTAGTCGCGGCTCGCATCTGGTGGAGGTTGCTATGAGGAGGGGGTCCCAGCAATCCGGGTTAGCCACTTGAAGCATAGGATTTGCCGCCACCGTTTGGTGAACGGGGGCAGCTAGCTAGCGTAACCGACGAGGCAAGAGTCCGGTCAAAAGGAGCTGAGGCGGGGAACCAGCAGAGAGACTGTCCAGAGGTACAGAGGCTGTCCAGAGGTAGGGGGGTACAGCGAACACAAACACAAGAGAATAGCAGACGCGCAGATCAAACGAGGTCCGGGCATGTTCACGGGTGGTATGGCCGTAAGCCTGAGTAGGTGGACACAAGGTATTTATACATGGTAAAAATGCAAGTATACTTGTGGTATATAGAAGGAGCATAGCCCCTGCCGTTGTACAATGGGAATAAAAAGCTTACCGCACCGGGTATTCCCAGGCAGTCTCCCATCCAAGTACTGACCCGGCCCTACCTTGCTTAGCTTCCGAGATCAAACGAGATCGGGCGTATTCAGGGTGGTATGGCCGTAAGCCATTAAAGAAGGTGAAAACAAGATATTTATAGATGGTAAAATGCAAGTATACTTGTGGTATATAGAAGGAGCATAGCACCTGCTGTTGTAAAATGGTAATAAACAGCTTACAGCACCGGGTATTCCCAGGCAGTCTCCCATCCAAGTACTGACCCGGCCCTACCTTGCTTAGCTTCCGAGATCAAACGAGATCGGGCGTATTCACGGTGGTATGGCCGTAAGCCATTAGAGCAGGTGAAAACAAGATATTTATAGATGGTAAAATGCAAAGACACTTGTGGTATAAATTAGGAGCACAGACCCTGCTGTTGAAAGTGTAGAATAAAAAGCTTACAGCACCGGGTATTCCCAGGCAGTCTCCCATCCAAGTACTGACCCGGCCCTACCTTGCTTAGCCTTCCGGAGATCAAGCGTGTTCAGGGTGGTGATGGTGGCGTTAGCCATTAGAGCAGGTGAAAACAAGATATTTATAGATGGTAAAATGCAATGACACTTGTGGTATAAATGAAGCACAGACCCTGCTGTTGAAAGTGTGGAATAAAAGCTTACAGCACCGGGTATTCCCAGGTAGTCTCCCATCCAAGTACTGACCCGGCCCTACTCGGCTTAGCTTCCAAGATCAGACGAGATCCGGCCTGTTCAGTGGGGAATGGCCATAAGCCACTAGAGCAGGTGAAAACAGGCTATTTAAAGATGGTAAAATGCAATGACACTTGTGGTATAAATTAGGAGCACAGACCCTGCTGTTGAAAGTGTAGAATAAAAAGCTTACAGCACCGGGTATTCCCAGGCAGTCTCCCATCCAAGTACTGACCCGGCCCTACCTTGCTTAGCTTCCGAGATCAAACGAGATCGGGCGTACCACGTGTGGTATGGCCGTAGCCGTTAGAGTAGGTGAACACAAGGTATTTATACATGGTAAAATGCAAGTATACTTGTGGTATATAGAAGGAGCATAGCCCCTGCTGTTGCAAAATGGTAATAAACAGCTTACAGCACCGGGTATTCCCAGGCAGTCTCCCATCCAAGTACTGACCCCCCCTACCTTGCTTAGCTTCCGAGATCAAAACGAGATCGGGCGTATTCAGGGGTGGTATGGCCGTAAGCCATTAGAGCAGGTGAAAACAAGATATTTATAGATGGTAAAATGCAATGACACTTGTGGTATAAATTAGAGTACAGACCCTGCTGTTGAAAATGTAGAATAAAAGCCTACAGCACCGGGTATTCCCAGGCAGTCTCCCATCCAAGTACTGACCCGGCCCTACCTTGCTAAGCTTCCGAGATCAAACGAGATCGGGCATGTTCACGGTGGTATGGCCGTAAGCCTTTAGAGTAGGTGAACACAAGGTATTTATACATGGTAAAATGCAAGTATACTTGTGGTATATAGAAGGAGCATAGCCCCTGCCATTGTACAACGGGAATAAAAAGCTTACAGCACCGGGTATTCCCAGGTAGTCTCCCATCCAAGTACTGACCCGGCCCTACCTTGCTTAGCTTCCGAGATCAAACGAGATCGGGCATGTTCACGGTGGTATGGTCGTAAGCCATTAGAGTAGGTGAACACAAGGTATTTATACATGGTAAAATGCAAGTATACTTGTGGTATATAGAAGGAGCATAGCCCCTGCTGTTGTACAATGGGAATAAAAAGCTTACAGCACCGGGTATTCCCAGGCAGTGTCCCATCCAAGTACTGACCCAGCCCTACTCTGCTTAGCTCCGAGATCAGATGAGATCGGGCATGTTCAGGGTGGTATGGCCGTAAGCCATTAGAGCATGTGAACACAAGTTATTTAGCTATGGTAAAATTCAATTACACTTGTGGTATAAATTAGGAGTAGAGCCCCTGCTGTTGAAAGTGTAGAATAAAAAGCTTACAGCACCGGGTATTCCCAGGCAGTCTCCCATCCAAGTACTGACCCGGCCCTACTCGGCTTGGCTTCCAAGATCAGACGAGATCCGGCCTGTTCAGTGTGGAATGGCCATAAGCCACTAGAGCAGGTGAAAACAGGCTATTTATAGATGGTAAAATGCAATGACACTTGTGGTATAAATTAGGAGCAGAGACCCTGCTGTTGAAAGTGTAGAATAAAAAGCTTACAGCACCGGGTATTCCCAGGCAGTCTCCCATCCAAGTACTGACCCGGCTCTACCTTGCTTAGCTTCCGAGATCAAAAGACGGGGGCGTGTTCACGGTGGTATGGCCGTAAGCCATTAGAGTAGGTGAACACAAGGTATTTATACATGGTAAAATGCAAGTATACTTGTGGTATATAGAAGGAGCATAGCCCCTGCTGTTGTAAAATGGTAATAAACGAGCTTACAGCCGCGTATTCCCAGGCAGTCTCCCATCCAAGTACTGACCCAGCCCTACCTTGCTTAGCTTCCGAGATCAAACGAGATCTGGCGTATTTAGGGTGGTATGGCCGTAAGCCATTAAAGAAGGTGAAAACAAGATATTTATAGATGGTAAAATGCAATTACACTTGTGGTATAAAGAAGAAGCAGAGCCCCTGCTGTTGTAAAATGGTAATAAACAGCTTACAGCACCGGTATTCCCAGGCAGTCTCCCATCCAAGTACTGACCCGGCCCCTCGCTAAGCTTCCGAGATCAAACGAGATCGGGCATGTTCCGGTGGTATGGCCGTAAAGCCTTTACAGTAGGTGTGAACACAAGGTATTTATACATGGTAAAATGCAAAGTATACTTGTGGTATATAGAAGGAGCATAGCCCCTGCCGTTATACAATGGGAATAAAAGCTTACAGCACCGGGTATTCCCAGGTAGTCTCCCATCCAAGATCTGACCCGGCCCTACCTTGCTTAGCTTCCGAGATCAAACGAGATGCGGTATTCAGGGTGGTATGGCCGTAAGCCATTAGAGTAGGTGAACACAAGGTATTTATACATGGTAAAATGCAATTATACTTGTGGTATATACAAGGAGCATAGCCCCTGCTGTTGTAAAAGGGTAATAAACAGCTTACAGCACGCGTATTCCCAGGCAGTCTCCCATCCAAGATCTCCCCGCGCCCTACCTTGCTTAGCTTCCGAGATCAAACGAGATAGGCGTATTCAGGGTGGTATGGCCGTTAGCCATTAGAGCAGGTGAAAACAAGATATTTATAGATGGTAAAATGCAATGACACTTGTGGTATAAATTAGGAGCACAGACCCTGCTGTTGAAAGTGTAGAATAAAAAGCTTACAGCACCGGGTATTCCCAGGCAGTCTCCCATCCAAGTACTGACCGGCCCTACCTTGCTTAGCTCGCCCGGATCAAACGAGATCGGGCATGTTCACGGTGGTATGGCCGTAAGCCTTTAGAGTAGGTGAACACAAGGTATTTATACATGGTAAAATGCAAGTATACTTGTGGTATATAGAAGGAGCATAGCCCCTGCCGTTGTACAATGGGAATAAAAAGCTTACAGCACCGGGTATTCCCAGGCAGTCTCCCATCCAAGTACTGACCCGGCCCTACCTTGCTTAGCTTCCGAGATCAAACGAGATCGGGTATTCAGGGTGGTATGGCCGTAAGCCATTAAAGAAGGTGAAAACAAGATATTTATAGATGGTAAAATGCAAGTATACTTGTGGTATATAGAAGGAGCATAGCACCTGCTGTTGTAAAATGGTAATAAACAGCTTACAGCACCGGGTATTCCCAGGCATTCTCCCATCCAAGTACTGACCCGGCCCTACCTTGCTTAGCTTCCGAGATCAAACGAGATCGGGCGTGTTCACGGTGGTATGGCCGTAAGCCATTAGAGCAGGTGAAAACAAGATATTTATAGATGGTAAAATGCAAAGACACTTGTGGTATAAATTAGGAGCACAGACCCTGCTGTTGAAAGTGTAGAAAAAAAAGCTTACAGCACCGGGTATTCCCAGGCAGTCTCCCATCCAAGTACTGACCCGGCCCTACCTTGCTTAGCTTCCGAGATCAAGCGTGTTCAGGGTGGTATGGCCGTAAGCCATTAGAGCAGGTGAAAACAAGATATTTATAGATGGTAAAATGCAATGACACTTGTGGTATAAATTAGGAGCACAGACCCTGCTGTTGAAAGTGTAGAATAAAAAGCTTACAGCACCGGGTATTCCCAGGTAGTCTCCCATCCAAGTACTGACCCGGCCCTACTCGGCTTAGCTTCCAAGATCAGACGAGATCCGGCCTGTTCAGTGGGGAATGGCCATAAGCCACTAGAGCAGGTGAAAACAGGCTATTTAAAGATGGTAAAATGCAATGACACTTGTGGTATAAATTAGGAGCACAGACCCTGCTGTTGAAAGTGTAGAATAAAAGCTTACAGCACCGGGTATTCCCAGGCAGTCTCCCATCCAAGTACTGACCCGGCCCTACCTTGCTTAGCTTCCGAGATCAAACGAGATCGGGCGTGTTCACGGTGGTATGGCCGTAAGCCGTTAGAGTAGGTGAACACAAGGTATTTATACATGGTAAAATGCAAGTATACTTGTGGTATATAGAAGGAGCATAGCCCCTGCTGTTGCAAAATGGTAATAAACAGCTTACAGCACCGGGTATTCCCAGGCAGTCTCCCCATCCAAGTACTGACCCCGCCCTACCTTGCTTAGCTTCCGAGATCAAACGAGATCGGGCGTGTTCAGGGTGGTATGGCCGTAAGCCATTAGAGCAGGTGAAAACAAGATATTTATAGATGGTAAAATGCAATGACACTTGTGGTATAAATTAGGAGTACAGACCCTGCTGTTGAAAGTGTAGAATAAAAAGCCTACAGCACCGGGTATTCCCAGGCAGTCTCCCATCCAAGTACTGACCCGGCCCTACCTTGCTAAGCTTCCGAGATCAAACGAGATCGGGCATGTTCACGGTGGTATGGCCGTAAGCCTTTAGAGTAGGTGAACACAAGGTATTTATACATGGTAAAATGCAAGTATACTTGTGGTATATAGAAGGAGCATAGCCCCTGCCATTGTGTAAAACGGGAATAAAAAGCTTACAGCACGGGTATTCCCAGGTAGTCTCCCATCCAAGTACTGACCCGGCCCTACCTTGCTTAGCTTCCGAGATCAAACGAGATCGGGCATGTTCACGGTGGTATGGTCGTAAGCCATTAGAGTAGGTGAACACAAGGTATTTATACATGGTAAAATGCAAGTATACTTGTGGTATATAGAAGGAGCATAGCCCCTGCTGTTGTACAATGGGAATAAAAAGCTTACAGCACCGGGTATTCCCAGGCAGTGTCCCATCCAAGTACTGACCCAGCCCTACTCTGCTTAGCTTCCGAGATCAGATGAGATCGGGCATGTTCAGGGTGGTATGGCCGTAAGCCATTAGAGCATGTGAACACAAGTTATTTAGCGATGGTAAAATTCAATTACACTTGTGGTATAAATTAGGAGTAGAGCCCCTGCTGTTGAAAGTGTAGAATAAAAAGATTACAGCACCGGGTATTCCCAGGCAGTCTCCCCATCCAAGTACTGACCGGCCCTACGCGGGCGGTTCCAAGATCAGACGAGATCCGGCCTGTTCAGTGTGGAATGGCCATAAGCCACTAGAGCAGGTGAAAACAGGCTATTTATAGATGGTAAAATGCAATGACACTTGTGGTATAAATTAGGAGCAGAGACCCTGCTGTTGAAAGTGTAGAATAAAAAGCTTACAGCACCGGGTATTCCCAGGCAGTCTCCCATCCAAGTACTGACCCGGCTCTACCTTGCTTAGCTTCCGAGATCAAACGAGATCGGGCGTGTTCACGGTGGTATGGCCGTAAGCCATTAGAGTAGGTGAACACAAGGTATTTATACATGGTAAAATGCAAGTATACTTGTGGTATATAGAAGGAGCATAGCCCCTGCTGTTGTAAAATGGTAATAAACAGCTTACAGCACGGGTATTCCCAGGCAGTCTCCCATCCAAGTACTGACCCAGCCCTACCTTGCTTAGCTTCCGAGATCAAACGAGATCGGGCGTATTCAGGGTGGTATGGCCGTAAGCCATTAAAGAAGGTGAAAACAAGATATTTATAGATGGTAAAATGCAATTACACTTGTGGTATAAACAAGAAGCAGAGCCCCTGCTGTTGTAAAATGGTAATAAACAGCTTACAGCACCGGGTATTCCCAGGCTGTCTCCCATCCAAGTACTGACCTGGCCCTACCTTGCTTAGTTTCCGAGATCAAACGAGATCGGGCGTGTTCACGGTGGTATGGCCGTAAGCCATTAGAGTAGGTGAACACAAGGTATTTATACATGGTAAAATGCAAGTATACTTGTGGTATATAGAAGGAGCATAGCCCCTGCTGTTGTACAATGGGAATAAAAAGCTTACAGCACCGGGTATTCCAAGGCAGTCTCCCATCCAAGTACTGACCCAGCCCTACCTTGCTTAGCTTCCGAGATCAAACGAGATCGGGGATTCAGGGTGGTATGGCCGTAAGCCATTAAAGAAGGTGAAAACAAGATATTTATAGATGGTAAAATGCAATTACACTTGTGGTATAAACAAGAAGCAGAGCCCCTGCTGTTGTAAAATGGTAATAAACAGCAGCGCACCGGGTATTCCCAGGCAGTCTCCCATCCAAGTACTGACCCGGCCCTACCTTGCTTAGTTTCCGAGATCAAACGAGATCGGGCGTGTTCACGGTGGTATGGCCGTAAGCCATTAGAGTAGGTGAACACAAGGTATTTATACATGGTAAAATGCAAGTATACTTGTGGTATATAGAAGGAGCATAGCCCCTGCTGTTGTAAAAGGGTAATAAACAGCTTACAGCACCGGGTATTCCCAGGCAGACTCCCATCCAAGTACCAAGTACCAAGGCCCTACCTTGCTTAGCTTCCAAGATCAAACGAGATCAGGCGTGTTCAGGGTGGTATGGCTGTAAGCCATTAGAGCAGGTGAAAACAAGATATTTATAGATGGTAAAATGCAATGACACTTGTGGTATAAATTAGGAGCACAGACCCTGCTGTTGAAAGTGTAGAATAAAAAGCTTACAGCACCGGGTATTCCCAGGCAGTCTCCCATCCAAGAACTGACCCGGCCCTACCTTTCTTAGCTTCCGAGATCAAACGAGATCAGGCATGTTCACGGTGGTATGGCCGTAAGCCTTTAGAGTAGGTGAACACAAGGTATTTATACATGGTAAAATGCAAGTATACTTGTGGTATATAGAAGGAGCATAGCCCCTGCTGTTGTACAATGGGAATAAAAAGCTTACAGCACGGGTATTCCCAGGCAGTCTCCCATCCAAGTTCTGACCCGGCCCTAACTTGCTTAGCTTCCGAGATCAAACGAGATTGGGCGTATTCAGGGTGGTATGGCCGTAAGCCATTAAAGAAGGTGAAAACAAGATATTTATAGATGGTAAAATGCAAGTATACTTGTGGTATATAGAAGGAGCATAGCCCCTGCTGTTGTAAAATGGTAATAAACAGCTTACAGCACCGGGTATTCCCAGGCAGTCTCCCATCCAAGTACTGACCCGGCCCTACCTTGCTTAGCTTCCGAGATCAAACGAGATCGGGCGTGTTTTGTTTTTTTTTCTTTTATTATCAAAAATTCCACATGTTATATATAAAACACACACTATTTAAAATCAAATAGTCAAAATAAAACACAAATAAACACATAAATCAGTCATTCAGAAAATAACACAAAAAACATTCTTAACTGAATTTTAAGTGAATAAACTCATAAAATCATAAACACATAAAATTAAAGATAAACAAATCAAATAAAACATTCAAGATTAAACTCATTTTAACTCATGAACTCAAATATAAAACAAAAAAAAATAAACCACCCCCCCCAAAAAAAAAAAAAAAAAAAAAAAAAAAAAAACACAACCACCCCACCCAATTAACAAAAAAAAAAAAAAAAACAAAAAAACCACAACCCCCCAAACAAAAAAAAAAAAAAAAAAAAAAAAAAAAAAACAACAACACAAAAAAAAAAACAAAAAAACAAACCAAACAAAATAACCATTTTAAACTTTAATAAAATAAATTACATATAAACCAAAAAAAACACACAACACAAACAAAAAAACTAAAAAAACAACACAAAAAATAACACCAAAACAATAAACCCATAAATTCAAAAAAAAAAATAAAAAAAAAAACAAACCAAACACCCACTCTTAAATTAAAATTTATCAAATATAAAACAAAACCAAAAAGCCACTTAGGGTTAAATCATAAAATCAAATATAAACCAAACCAAATAACCACTGAAGGTCAAAATCATAAACTCAAATATAAAACAAAACCACAAAACCACTTAGGATTAAATGATAAAATCAAATATAAACAAAACCAAATAACCACTGAAGATCAAAATCATAAACTCATAAACTCAAAGATAAACAAAACCAAATAACCACTCATGGTTAAATCATAAACTTAAATATAAACAAAACCAAATAACCATTCAAGGTTAAACTCATAAACTCATAAACTCAAAAATTTAAATAAACTCAACTTCCAAAATATCCATATAGTTAAAATAAAGGACAAATAAAACAAACACTAGATACTAAACAAACAATAGAAGAAACAAAATCAAACAAACCAAACTAAAACAACAAACCTGCATTCATTCCACCCACATAGAAACACCCTACCCCTGTTCATGCATTCTCTCTCAAATCCATCTTAACCAACTGAAAAGTCTATCAAATGTGTCACCGCTGCTGGTATATGACCGCCTGACTCTTTTAAGTATCCGCAATTCCGTGGAAAAAGTGCCGATCTACGGCTCAGATGGACAGTCAACCATGCCGCCGCCTTTCCTGGCGTCCATTCCGGCCTATCTATGGCGTCAGCCCGGCCTTCGGCTCCGCAACAATCGCCGCAGGAGACGCGGAAAAAGAGGCGGAGTTCGTGTAAGGCTCAGAGCTTACCTGGCATCACCCTACACACGCGATCCGGGCCATCCGTGTCTCGGGTTCTCCGCGGAGTTCATAGCCTGCAATCGGCGGCGTTCTCTGGTACATAGTTACCGATGGCTCCAGTTGACGGTCCCGGATTCCGAATACAAATTTCCCCGCCGGTGGAGCAGGATGCGCTCCAGGCGAGGCTGCGTTCATGGGAATCTCCGCCCGCTCGATCGGGCTTGTCAACAGACTGAGCGGCGCTCAATTCGCATGGCGCTAATCAACACCAGATCACTCACAAACAAGACTTTTATCCTCAATGACTTTTTTAAGACCAATGCTCTGGACTTTCTTCTGTTGACGGAAACCTGGCTGAAACCAGGTGATGACAGCGCCTTCTCGGAGCTCCTCCCCCCCAGCTGTTCTTTCCTCAACTCTCTGCGAGCGTCAGGTCGAGGTGGGGGGCTGGCCACGCTCTTCAAGGATGAGTACAGATGCAGATTGTTACCTGCACTCTGTTACAATAGTTTCGAACTTCAGCTGTTTGTGGCTGACTTGGATTCTCCTGTGTTGTGTGCAGTTATTTATCGCCCACCAAAACACAACAAGGATTTTATATGTGAGTTTTCGGAGTTTTTAGCTGATGTTGTTCCAAAGTACGACAAGCTCCTGGTTTGTGGGGACTTCAATATTCATGTGTGTTGCCCCTCTAACCCACTTGCTAATGATTTTAAATCACTTTTAATCTCTTTTGGTCTTAATCAGTGTGTGAAAGGGCCGACACATCATCTTGGACACACCCTGGACCTCATTATTACTTATGGGCTTTCAGTTTCACTAAGTGAAATAAAAGAAACTGGCATCTCAGATCATTTCCCCATCAGGTTTGAGATCAGTGTACCACCACCTGCTAGTAAGCCTGTCTCCTCAGCTTCTAGGCGCCGCTGCATCACCTCCTCTTCAGCTGGAGAGTTTGCTTTGGCATTCGGGGGCTCACAGTTCTGTGTTATGAATGGTCTGGTATCTCCCTCTTATCCAGATAACATTCTCTCTGTGTTCCACTCCACGTGCACTGAAATTTTAGACTCTATTGCCCCTGTCCGGACTAAATCTATTAAACCTAAGGCTGACCCTTGGCTAAATGACTCCACAAGGGCCCTTAGGCAACACTGCAGGCAAGCTGAACGAAGATGGAAGAAGGACAATTTGCAAGTATCACTGGGTTTATTAAGAGACAGTCTAGCCACATACCAGAAGGCTGTGAAGGTGGCAAAGATGCAACATCTCTCTTCCGTAATAGCTAGCAGTTGCCATGAACCCAGAGTGTTATTTAATACTATTAACTCTGTTGTAAATCCATGCACCTCTGATCCGACAGAGGTTTCAACTAGTACCTGTGAGAAGTTTCTCTTTTATTTTATTGACAAAGTTGCATCGGTCAGGCAAAATGCCAGTGTTAGTTTTAATGTGTTTGTACCTGCTGCTCCTATGCATTCTGCTGTGTTTGAGGAATTTCAGCCAGTTTCTCTGACATTGCTTTCTGAGATCGTGCAACACATGAAACCTACCCACTGTCCGTTAGACATTGTTCCCGCCAGGATAGTGAAGGAGGTTTTTAATGACACCATTGGGCCGAGTCTACTCACTTTTTTTAATTCTTGTCTTAGTTTAGGTTCTGTCCCGGCTGCCTTTAAACATGCTGTGGTCAGGCCCCTACTTAAGAAGCCGAATCTTGACCCTACAGTGTTGACCAATTTTAGACCAGTCTCCCATCTGCCTTTTATGTCAAAGGTTTTGGAAAAAGTTGTTTATATACAGTTACAAGCCTTTTTGCAACTGAACTGTGTGTTTGAAAAATTTCAATCTGGTTTTAGATCACGTCACAGCACTGAGTCTGCACTGCTTAGAGTGCACAATGATATTGCCCTGTCTGTAGATGCTGGGAATCCGACTGTTTTAGTGCTATTGGACCTCACAGCGGCGTTTGATACGGTAGACCATGCAGTCCTCCTCTCTCGCCTTGATCAGTACGTAGGCATCCGAGGCTCGGCACTTCAGTGGTTTAGCTCCTATTTGGCGAATAGGAGCTTTTCTGTTATGATTGGTGACTGTTCCTCGTCAACCACTCCTCTCTCTTGTGGGGTACCCCAGGGTTCAATTCTTGGCCCAATCCTGTTTTCTTTATATATATTGCCGTTAGGGGCTATAATAGGAAAGCACAACTTATCTTTTCACTGTTATGCAGATGATTTGCAAATTTATTTGCCTATCAAACCAAATGACCGTGTCGCATAGACTCCCGCTTAGTTGTATCAATGACATTAAGTTGTGGCTGTCACAAAACTTTCTAAACTTGAACGAAGATAAAACGGAGTGTATCATCTTCAGTACTTCAGGCACGACAAACCGTCCATCCTTGAGTTTTGGAGCACTGGCTTCATATTTTAAGCCAGCTGTCAGAAATTTGGGGGTGACTTTTGAATGCAACATGAAGTTTGACAAACAAATCAGCAATGTTGTTAGAATGAGCTTTTTCCAGCTCCGTCTCCTGGCTAAAGTTAAGCCATTCCTTAACAGGCATGATCTAGAAAAAGCAATCCATGCTTTTATTAGTTCAAGGTTGGATTACTGTAATGCTCTCTATGTTGGTTTGAATCAAACCTCCATCTCACGTCTTCAACTTGTGCAAAATGCTGCTGCTCGCTTTTTAACAAATACATCTAGACGTGCACACATCACTCCCGTTCTTTTCACCCTACATTGGCTCCCTGTGCGTTTTAGAATAGATTTTAAGATTTTTTTTTTTTGTTTTTAAGGCCCTTAATGGCCTAGCCCCGAGTACCTATCCGAGATTTTAACCCTGCGTGAGCACAGCCGGTCTTTGCGGTCTTCTAACCAACTGGTTTTAGAAGTCCCAAGGTCAAGGTACAAACAATGGGGTGATCAGGCTTTGCGGTTGCTGCCCGAGACTCTGGAACAAGTTACCCCCTGATATTCGCACAATTACAGATGTTGCTCTTTTTAGGTCTAAACTCAAAACCTACCTGTTTAGAATGGCTTTTAATACGCAGTAGTGGTGTGACAATTTCCTCTTTCTGTTTCTATGTAACCTTTTTATGATTTTACTGTTTTCTACATTTCATTCTTCTAATTGCAACATATGTTGTCTATTCTTAGCTCAAGATGTGAAGCACTTTGGATACCTGTTGGTTGTTTTAAAGCGCTATACAAATAAATTTTGATTGATTGATTGATTGAAAATAAACACAAAACCACTAACCCTTCTTCAATCACCATGTGTCCTAAAACAATCTTTTTACTAGTGCATCACACATACCTCACTTCCACACTCTATCTACATTTAACTTAAATTAAATTAAATAATAATTCCCCTCCCTCAATTGAAAATAAATCATTCCCTCCCATGAATGCATCTACAAAAAAATCAACCCCTTTTACAAAAAATAAATGAAAATGAGCCTTAAGTTGGCAACAAAACAAAACCCATACATCCAAAACCTTCCCTCATAAAAGGCTACATTCCTCCTTAGGAATAAAGACCTTCGTGATAGGCACAGGACAATATTAACCATATCAGTATTGACTCCTTCCTTTTTAGGCACACCAAACATCAGGGCCATTTTCCACTCATCATCATTATCAAACTCAAGTTTACATTTTTTAAACAATAGCACTCTCAAATTATCCATATATACACACAATTTTGGACAATCCAAAAATATATGCTCAATAGTCTCTACCTGTACCTTACACACTGAACATTCCCTACTTATGCTGTGATTTATCTGATGTAATATTACTGCCGGGTAAATTCTCCTGTGTCTAATTTTAAAGTCTAATGCAAACATTGCCGGTGATGAAAATGGTACTACTATGTGCTCCCAAATTCTTCTTTCTATTATACTGTTAAAAATGGTCATCCATATTTTATTTGCAGTTGGTATTTTGATAATTCTGTCAATTAATATTGCATACCATTTTTTACTCTTTATTTTACTGATGTATTCTGTTTTATCTCCTGTACACAAAGTAAAATCTACTGTCGCCCTCTCATTCATCCCATCCGCACCTCTCAACAAAATCAACCATTCATCTTTCATACATGCTCTTACGTTATCACAAATCTCCTTTAACACTTTCACTCGAACACTCACTTCCTTTCTTCTAACTCTTTCACACAACACTCTCGCATCAATTCTCCCCCGATTATTGTATATATGGACTATGGTCTGGCAGTTTGCATCCTGTAAAGCTTTGTTATTTATGGTCCTATTCTGATACTGAAAAGCCGGGTTATTGAGAAATGGTATTTGATTAACTTGTTCTTTAGTCACACACACAACATTCACACACGGAAGCACTTCCGCCCATGCCTCCATCACCTCCCTGTAAAAGCCAGGGAGGTGACGGAGGTCATTTGCAGTGTGTTTAACACACAAATTATTATCTCCTCTTAAATTAAACGACCTCAACAAATCCCCCAAAATAAGCCTTCCATCTTGCCCCACACCCTCCATCTAAAAATTTCCTACTAATTTTACCCTTAATGCGTCCTTTTGGTCACCAAATCCACCATTTTCAACCCACCTCCCTTAACCCCATTTTACCATTACCCCATGTTTTACACATACCTCCCTATCGTCTCCATAAAAACCATCAATCAACCCATTTATTTTTCCTAATACCCACCCCCGTAAAAACAAGTGCTCAGTGTGTGTGTTATAAGTGAATGACACAGAACATTTGCTACCATTACCTTACCTCTTACACACACCCCCTCAGTTTCCACATATTAAGTACCTTTTCCACCTTTTTGATCACCCCTCCCATGTCTGTCTATCTGCACCTTCCTCATCTGCCCCTATGTATACTCCTAAAACCTTACGGTGGACTAAACACCCTGGTGAATCCCCATGGTTTCGGTCTGTGATGAACCACTCCGAATTTAGTTATTTCTGACTTACTGCTATTGACTCTTGCTCCTGATGCTAACTGATATTCCTGTAAATGTGTAATGAACCTACTGACCTCCTGATTATTGTCTGCAAAAAATTAATGTCGTCTGCATATTGTACCACCCGTTACCCTGTTATCTTTACCTACTTCTACACGTGGATGTGCCGTCCGTCCTCTGCCACCATCGCTGCCAGAGGTTCTGCAACCAAACTGTACAGCAATGATGACAGAGGACACCCCTGTCTAATTGACCTATCTATCCTCACCCCCTCTGTGTATCCACCATTGCATTTCACCACACTATATACATCCCTGTATAATAACCTAATCCAATTTACTAGTCTATCCCCAAACCCAAATGACTCTAACGTTTTAAATAAAAAGAATGCTCTACCCTATCGAGATGCTTTCATTAAATCTATCCCTACCCATATCCCCCTGCCGCCATAGTCCGTACTGTATTTTTTATTGTAGTTATTGAGTCTGTTATATCCCTCCCTGGTATACTGTAAGATTGTCCCTCCCCCACTATGTTATTGATGACCATTTTTATTTTATTTGCCAGTAATTTTGCTAATATTTTATAATCTGTATTTAATAAGCTAATCGGTCTATAGTTATCTAAATTATTTTTATCCCCTTTCTTTTTATAAAAAATATTGATGACCCCTGTGGAAAATGAAACCGGTTTATTGTCTATTTCTTGCATTGTTGTAAAGACGGTTCTTAATAATGGTTTGAGTTTTTCCCTGAAGGTTTTGTAAAAATTCAGCCCGGCAAGCCATCCTCCCCTGGACTTTTATTCTCATTTAAACCCCCTATTGCTTGATCTAACCGCATCTGTAAAAGACGCATCACACCACTCTTTATCTTCCTCACTTATTTTCCTTTTTAATTTACTCAAAACACGATTCCACACATGTATTCCGTACTCTCACTTTTAAATAAATTTGTATAATATTTCTCTATTCCTGTCATTATTTCTCTCTGATCTTTTGTATTCATACCCTCTGTTGTTTCTAGCTCTTCAATATTAGTTTTTTGTTGATTCATTTTTTCTACACGGAGAAAAAAAGCTGTACATTTCTCCCCCTCCATATAGTTTTGGATCTTACTGCGTATTGCAGCCCCTTTACATTTATATTCTTCTATTAGTTTTAATTTAGATTTTAATATTTCATATTTTTCAGTACTACTATTTCTATTATTATCTAGTTTAATTGCTTCCTTTCTCAAATCATCACATAATTGTTTTTCTAAAGCTGTATCCTTTAAATACTTTTCTTTACTATATACAATACTTTTTTTCTTTATACGTCTCTTAAGTTGTTCCCACCACACAAGTACATCATCATTCAAAAAAATTTCCATTTTGGCATTATCCAACATCATATTCATCATATCAACATATTTTTTATCACTTAAGTGACTAGTATTAAAGCACCACTTTCCCCCTTTCCTCTTCTGTTGAAAGCTATCAATATTGCACTGCATATAACAGTGATCACTCCAGGCATTTTGTATATACTGAGAATTAGTAATATATTTACACAAGAATGCCGAAGCCATGCATAAATCAATACGTGATTGTTTCAAGACGTTTCCGACTATTTGGTGACGGGAATACTCCTTCTTATTCGGATATGTCGCTCTCCACACATCACACATACTTACCTCCGCCAATAATATTTCTAGTTCTTTCCGACTTGTGTCTGTTTTAAAAACATTATTTCTCGAGATGTCTGATTTTGTTTGTACAACATTAAAATCTCCCACAATCACTGTACTAGATGTACACCATTTTTTTAGTTCTCTGAAAAAAATAATTCTTTCTTTTTCCAGATTTGAAGCGTATACATTGATTATTCTTATAACCACACCCTCATAAATACAATCCACCACCAACATCCTGCCTAATTTATCTTTATATATTAAATTTACATTAGTTAGTTTACCCTCCCTCACATACATAGCAACCCCACCATTCCCATTTACCCCATTACTTACATATAATTCTCCTTTCCAGCAACCCCGTTTAGTAGTCATTCCCTGCTCATCCCACTTTGTTTCTTGTATACACAATACATCAAAAACCAAAGAGGTTAGTATGGAAGTAGTTTTTGTAGCAGTCCTCAGTCCATTTCCATTTAAAGAAATAAGCTGCAGCATGGAGAAAGATAAGAGCCAGATGTGTCACAACAGCCATCCAATCACCTTTTAGGAAGTGTCTTTGCCATTTTCATCTGTCTATTCTTAGTCTGTTCTTTTTACAATATTTTTTTTCCAACGCTGCCGATACCTGGTCGGAGTTTTAAACAAATCCTCATCATTTTCAAAATCAGATTCATCACTAACTATCGGTGTTACACTGGGTATGTGTGGTGGTTTTTCTGGAGGGACCATGTTTTTCTCAGACCTGGATTCATGTCCTGTCTGCAATCCCACATTCAGGGAGGAGGCAGACGCAATGTTTTTCATCTCATCTCCTCCTCCCTTCCCGCGCATCGTACAAGACTTCTTCTGTATAATTCTCAATACAATCCATGCTATCTGGAATGCTGGTTACTCTGTCCACCCTGCTCTCCTCAGCCTGGGTTTCCTGCACAGTCGTAACCGTCTCCACCGCACCACCCCATGTACACCACCGACATCCCTCCTCACTTCTTTGCAGCTCTTAAGCTGAGCCGGCAGCTCTACTATCAGCTCCTCTTCTTCCTCACTATCATTTTGGTTATCTAAAACAACTTTTTCAATTTGATCTACATCAATTTCACTCTCAGATTCTTCACTAGAATGACAAATACAATCAGATTGTCTGTTGTGACACACCTGACACCTACTTACCTCCATGCTGCAGTCCCTGCTATAGTGTCCTTGCTGTTTGCACCGGTAACAGTAGAACTGGGGACAGTCCTTCATCAGATGATCTGGATCCATACACAGCCGACATGTCTTCATCTGTCCATCATGCAGCACCCTAAAGAACTGCGGTCCCTGCGCTGTCGAAAACCTCGCCGAATAAGGCAGGGATTTTACTACTCCATCAAACTTGACTTTCACAAACCTGGTCCCATCTGCCACATTCGTCCCCGGCCACATGCGTCGTCGAATCTGTGATATTGGCTTCACATTCCACAATGTCAACTTCTCCAGAATCTCAGCATCTGTTATATATGCAGGCAGTTTCATAAAGGAAACCATAGTCTCATACACACACAAGTCTCGAACAGACACGGCCACATCGCCCACTTGAAACCCCTTCAGAATGTTCCTTTTCCTTTTTCATCCGATAATGTCACTTCAAACTCAGTTTTTTCTATTTGTCTGCACGCCAACAAGCCTCCAGCCAAAAACCGAATGGCTGTTAGCAACTCCAATATGGGCAGCTCCGTGTCAGTCTTTACTCTGACTGTCAGTTCCTGCTGATATCTGTGGTCCGGTTTGCTCCGTGCAAACCCTCCTTTCCCGTCCGGTCCCATCAACTTCGGGAGTGTCTCTGCTTCCCCTGGCTCCGCCATATGTGTGCTTTCCTCCGTGTCTATGTTCTCCACCGCGTATGTGTGCTCCACCGTGTCTGCGTCATGCAGCACCGCCGCCATTGCCGTCTCTGTTGTGGCCGTTTCCTTCACCGTTGTCTCCGTCACTCGTTTCTCCTCCATTGTCATCTTCCCCTTGCCTGCTTGCTCAACCATCTGCTTCCCCGTCTGTACCTCCGTGTGTGCAGCGTGCTCTCCAGTCTGTCGTGCCTCCGCCATTACTATTTTCCCCTCGTACTCCGCCTTCTGCTTCTCCGTGTGTGTCCTTCCACCGTTGCTTCTCTCTATATTCTGTTTATCTACCGTCCTCTGTTCTTCACTACCTAACATTACTTCTACTCCTATGTCTTTCAGCCTTATCACCCGTGGTCGTCCTCTGTCTCCCTGCGTGCTTTAA
Source organism: Perca fluviatilis (assembly GCF_010015445.1). Lineage (NCBI taxonomy): Eukaryota > Metazoa > Chordata > Actinopteri > Perciformes > Percidae > Perca > Perca fluviatilis. The sequence goes on from NC_053131.1 coordinate 1,646,437, forward strand.
TTTTTTGGTTACTTTTTATTTTTTAAATGTTTTTTTTTTTTTTTTTTTTTTTTTAGGTTTTTCAAACTACACTCAAAACTACAACAAAAGTGTCCCCCTGCAGCCTGTGCTGCTAGGGGCAAAACGAAATAAAAGAAAAGAACAAAACCGTATTTCGGCAATTAAACACAAAACAAACAATTCAACTCTCTGCTACTCACACACACGTCCTCACTCTACTCACACTCCTGCACTCTGTTGCTAGCTCCTCCTCTCTCGCACACACGGGCGCTCACGGGTATGGCCGTAAGCCATTAAAGAAGGTGAAAACAAGATATTTATAGATGGTAAAATGCAAGTATACTTGTGGTATATAGAAGGAGCATAGCCCTGCTGTTGTAAAATGGTAATAAACAGCTTACAGCACCGGGTATTCCCAGGCAGTCTCCCATCCAAGTACTGACCCTGCCCTACCTTGCTTAGCTTCCGAGATCAAACGAGATCGGGCGTGTTCACGGTGTTAAGACCGTAAGCCATTAGAGCAGGTGAAAACAAGATATTTATAGATGGTAAAATGCAAAGACACTTGTGTTATAAATTAGGAGCACAGACCCTGCTGTTGAAAGTGTAGAATAAAAAGCTTAAAGCACCGGGTATTCCCAGGCAGTCTCCCATCCAAGTACTGACCCGGCCCTACCTTGCTTAGCTTCCGAGATCAAATGAGATCGGGCGTGTTCACGGTGGTATGGCCGTAAGCCATTAGAGTAGGTGAACACAAGGTATTTATACATGGTAAAATGCAAGTATACTTGTGGTATATAGAAGGAGCATAGCCCCTGCTGTTGTAAAATGGTAATAAACAGCTTACAGCATCGGGTATTCCCAGGCAGTCTCCCATCCAAGTACTGACCCGACCCTACCTTGCTTAGCTTCCGAGATCAGGCTTATTCAGGGTGGTATGGCCGTAAGCCATTAAAGAAGGTGAAAACAAGATATTTATAGATGGTAAAATGCAATTACACTTGTGGTATAAACAAGAAGCAGAGCCCCTGCTGTTGTAAAATGGTAATAAACAGCTTACAGCACCGGGTATTCCAAGGCAATCTCCCATCCAAGTACTGACCGGCCCTACCTTGCTTTGCTTCCGAGATCAAACGAGATCGGGCGTGTTCAGGGTGGTATGGCCGTAAGCCATTAGAGTAGGTGAACACAAGGTATTTATGCATGGTAAAATGCAAGTATACTTGTGGTATATAGAAGGAGCATAGCCCCTGCTGTTGTACAATGGGAATAAAAGCTTACAGCACCAGGTATTCCCAGGCAGTGTCCCATCCAAGTTCTGACCCGGCCCTATTCTGCTTAGCTTCCGAGATCAGATGAGATTGGGCATGTTCAGGGTGGTATGGCCGTAGCCATTAGAGCATGTGAACACAAGTTATTTAGCGATGGTAAAATTCAATTACACTTGTGGTATAAATTAGGAGTAGAGCCCTTGCTGTTGAAAGTGTAGAATAAAAAGCTTACAGCACCGGGTATTCCCAGGCAGTCTCCCATCCAAGTACTGACCCGGCCCTACTCGGCTTAGCTTCCAAGATCAGACGAGATCCGGCCTGTTCAGGGTGGAATGGCCATAAGCCACTAGAGCAGGTTAAAACAGGCTATTTATAGATGGTAAAATGCAATGACACTTGTGGTATAAATTAGCAGCAGAGACCCTGCTGTTGAAAGTGTAGAATAAAAAGCTTACAGCACCGGGTATTCCCAGGCAGTCTCCCATCCAAGTACTGACCCGGCTCTACCTTGCTTAGCTTCCGAGATCAAACGAGATGGGGCGTGGTCACGGTGGTATGGCCTTAAGCCTTTAGAGTAGGTGAACACAAGGTATTTATACATGGTAAAATGCAAGTATACTTGTGGTATTTAGAAGGAGCATAGCCCTGCTGTTGTACAAATGGGAATAAAAGCTTACAGCACCGGGTATTCCCAGGCAGTCTCCCATCCAAGTACTGACCCGGCCCTACCTTGCTCAGCTTCCGAGGATCAAACGAGATCGGCGCTATTCAGGGTGGTATGGCCGCAGCCATTAAAGAAGGTGAAAACAAGATATTTATAGATGGTAAAATGCAATTACACTTGTGGTATAAACAAGAAGCAGAGCCCCTGCTGTTGTAAAATGGTAATAAACAGTTTACAGCACCGGGTATTCCCAGGCAATCTCCCATCCAAGTACTGACCCGGCACCTAACTTGGTTTGCTTGCCGGGGATCAAACGAGATCGGGCGTGTTCAGGGTGGTATGGCCGTAAGCCATTAGAGTAGGTGAACACAAGGTATTTATGCATGGTAAAATGCAAGTATACTTGTGGTATATAGAAGGAGCATAGCCGCTGCTGTTGTACAATGGGAATAAAAAGCTTACAGCACCAGGTATTCCCAGGCAGTGTCCCATCCAAGTTCTGACCCAGCCCTATTCTGCTTAGCTTCCGAGATCAGATGAGATTGGGCATGTTCAGGGTGGTATGGCCGTAAGCCATTAGAGCATGTGAACACAAGTTATTTAGCGATGGTAAAATTCAATTACACTTGTGGTATAAATTAGGAGTAGAGCCCTTGCTGTTGAAAGTGTAGAATAAAAAGCTTACAGCACCGGTATTCCCAGGCAGTCTCCCACCAAGTACGACCGGCCCTACTCGGCTAGCTTCCAAGATCAGACGAGATCCGGCCTGTTCAGGGTGGAATGGCCATAAGCCACTAGAGCAGGTTAAAACAGGCTATTTATAGATGGTAAAATGCAATGACACTTGTGGTATAAATTAGCAGCAGAGACCCGCTGTTGAAAGTGTAGAATAAAAGCTTACAGCACCGGGTATTCCAAGGCAGTCTCCCATCCAAGTACTGACCCGGCTCTACCTTGCTTAGCTTCCGGGATCAAACGAGATGGGGCTGGTCACGTGGTATGGCCTTAAGCCTTTAGAGTAGGTGAACACAAGGTATTTATACATGGTAAAATGCAAGTATACTTGTGGTATTTAGAAGGAGCATAGCCCTGCTGTTGTACAATGGGAATAAAAACCTTACAGCACGGGTATTCCCAGGCAGTCTCCCATCCAAGTACTGGACCGGCCCTACCTTGCTCAGCTTCCCGAGATCAAAACGATCGGGCGTATTCAGGGTGTTTGGCCGCAAGCCATTAAAGAAGTGAAAACAAGATATTTATAGATGGTAAAATGCAATTACACTGTGTGGTATAAACAAGAAGCAGAGCCCCTGCTGTTGTAAAATGGTAATAAACAGTTTACAGCACCGGGTATTCCCAGGCAATCTCCCATCCGCAAGTGACCGGGCCCTACCTTGCTTTGCTTCCGAGATCAAACGAGATCGGCGTGTTCAGGGTGGTATGGCCGCAAGAACCATTAGAATAGGTGAACACAAGGTATTTATGCATGGTAAAATGCAAGTATACTTGTGGTATATAGAAGGAGCATAGCCCCTGCTGTTGTACAATGGGAATAAAAGCTTACAGCACCATGTATTCCCAGGCAGTGTCCCATCCAAGTTCTGACCCAGCCCTACTCTGCTTAGCTTCCGAGATCAGATGAGATTGGGCATGTTCAGGGTGGTATGGCCGTAAGCCATTAGAGCATGTGAACTACAAGGTACAATGGAATAAAAGCTTACAGCACCGGCATTCTGTACAGTCTCCCATCCAAGTACTGACTCGGCCCTACCTTGCTCAGCTTCCGATCAAACGAGATCGGGCTTTGTTCAGGGTGGTATATGGCCGCCAGTTTCATTAAAGAAGGTGAAACAAGATATTTATAGATGGTAAAATGCAATTACACTTGTGGTATAAACAAGAAGCAGAGCCCCTGCTGTTGTAAACGGTACAAACAGTTTACAGCAATCGGTATTCCCAGGCAATCTCCCATCCAGGCACTGACCGCCCTACCTTGCTTTGCTCCAGATCAAACGATCGGGCGCTTGTTCAGGGTGGTATGGCCGAAAACCATTAGAGTAGGTGAACACAAGGTATTTATGCATGGTAAAATGCAAGTATACTTGTGGTATATAGAAGGAGCATACGCGGCTAGTTGTACAATGGGAATAAAAGCTTACAGCACCAGGTATTCCCCAGGCAGTGTCCCATCCAAGTTCTGACCCAGCCCTATTCTGCTTAGCCCGGTGATCAGATGAGATTGGCATGTTCAGGGTGGTATGGCCGTAGGGGCCATTAGAGCATGTAGAACACAAGTTAAAATGGTAATAAACAGCTTACAGCACCGGTATTCCCAGGCAGTCTCCCATCCAAGTACTGACCCGCCCTACCTTGCTTTTAGCTTCCGAGATCAAACGCGGATCGGTTGTTCAGGGTGGTATGGGCCGTAGTTTCAAAGAAGGTGAAACAAGATATTTATAGATGGTAAAATGCAATTACACTTGTGGTATAAACAAGAAGCAGAGCCCCTGCTGTTGTAAAATGTTAATAAACAGCTTACAGCACCGGTATTCCCAGGCAGTCTCCCATCCAAGTACTGACCGGCCCTACCTTGCTTAGCTTCCGAGATCAAACGAGATCGGGCGCATCTAGGGTGGTATGGCCGTAAGTTTCATTAAAGTAGGTGAAAACAAGATATTTATAGATGGTAAAATGCAATTACACTTGTGGTATAAACAAGAAGCATAGCCCCTGCTGTTGTAAAATGGTAATAAACAGCTTACAAGCACCGGTATTCCCAGGCAGTCTCCCATCCAAGTACTGACCCGGCCCTACCTTGCTTAGCTTCCGAGATCAAACGAGATCGGGCGTATTCACGGTGGTATGGCCGTCCAGAGCCATTAGAGTAGGTGAAAACACAAGATATTTATATATGGTAAAATGCAAGTATACTTGTGGTATATAGAAGGAGCATAGCCCCTGCTGTTGTAAAATGGTAATAAACAGCTTACAGCACCGGGTATTCCCAGGCAGTCTCCCATCCAAGTACTGACCGGCCCTACCTTGCTTAGCTTCCGAGATCAAACGAGATCGGGTATTTCACGGGTGGTATGGCCGTAAGCTCATTAGAGCAGGTGAAAACAAGATATTTATAGATATGGTAAAAATGCAATTATACTTTTTTTGTGGTTATAAATAAGGAGCAATAGACCCTGCTGTTGTAAAATGTAGTAATAAACAAGCTTACAGCACCGGGAATTCCCAGGCAGTCTCCCATCCAAGTACTGACCGGCCCTACCTTGCTTAGCTTCCGAGATCAAACGAGATCGGGCTTGTTTACGCAGGGTGGTATCCGTAAGTCATTAGAGTAGGTGAAAACAAGATATTTATAGATGGTAAAATGCAAGTACACTTTGTGGTATAAATTAGGAGCACAGACCCTGCTGTTGTAAAATGTAGTAATAAAAAGCTTACAGCACCGGGTATTCCCAGGCAGTCTCCCATCCAAGTACTGACCCGGCCCTACCTTGCTTAGCTTCCGAGATCAAACGAGATCAGCTGTTCAGGGTGGTATGGCCGTAAGCCATTAAAGCAGGTGAAAACAAGATATTTATAGATGGTAAAATGCAATTACACTTGTGGTGTATAAACAAGAAGCATAGCCCCTGCTGTTGTAAAATGGTAATAAACAGCTTACAGCACCGGGTATTCCTAGGCAGTCTCCCATCCAAGTACTGACCCGGCCCTACCTTGCTTAGCTTCCGAGATCAAACGAGATCGGGCGTGTTCACGGTGGTATGGCCGTAAGCCATTAGAGTAGGTGAACACAAGGTATTTATACATGGTAAAATGCAAGTATACTTGTGGTATATAGAAGGAGCATAGCCCCTGCTGTTGTAAAATGGTAATAAACAGCTTACAGCACCGGTATTCCCAGGCAGTCTCCCATCCAAGTACTTACCCGGCCCTACCTTTGCTTAGCTTCCCGAGATCAAACGAGATCGGGCGTGTTCAGGGTGGTATGGTCGTAGTTTATTAAAGAAGGTGAAAACAAGATATTTATAGATGGTAAAATGCAATTATACTTGTGGTATAAACAAGAAGCATAGCCCCTGCTGTTGTAAAATGGTAATAAACAGCTTACAGCAACCGGTATTCCCAGGCAGTCTCCCATCCAAGTACTGACCCGGCCCTACCTTGCTTAGCTTCCCCAAGATCAAACGAGATCGGGCTGTTCAGGGTGGTATGGCCGTAATCCATTAGAGCAGGTGAAAACAAGATATTTATAGATGGTAAAATGCAAGTACACTTGTGGTATAAATTAGGAGCACAGACCCTGCTGTTGTAAAATGTAGTAATAAACAAGCTTACAGCACCGGGTATTCCCAGGCAGTTTCCCATCCAAGTACTGACCCGGCCCTACCTTGCTTAGCTTCCGAGATCAAACGAGATCGGGTGCATTCACGTGGTGTGTTTCGTAAAGCCATTAGAGTAGGTGAACACAAGATATTTATACATTGGTAAAATGCAAGTATACTTGTTGGTATATAGAAGGAGCATAGCCCCTGCTGTTGTAAAATGGTAATAAACAGCTTACAGCACCGGGTATTCCCAGCAGATCTCCCATCCAAGTACTGACCCGGCCCTACCTTGTTTAGCTTCCGCAGATCAAACGAATCGGGCGTATTCAGGGTATTATGGCCGTAAGTCATTAAAGAAGGTGAAAACAAGATATTTATAGATGGTAAAATGCAATTATACTTGTGGTATAAAAAAAAGCATAGAGCCCCTGCTGTTGTAAAAATGGTAATAAACAGCTTACAGTACCTAGGTTCTGCAGTCTCCCATCCAAGTACTGACCCGGCCCTACCTTTTAGCCAGAGATCAAACGAGATTTGGCGTGTTCACGGTGGTATGGCCGTAAGCCATTAGAGTAGGTGAACACAAGGTATTTATACATGGTAAAATGCAAGTATACTTGTGGTATATAGAAGGAGCATAGCCCCTGCTGTTGTAAAATGGTAATAAAAAGCTTACAGCAACGGTATTCCCAGGCAGTCTCCCATCCAAGTACTGACCCGCCCTAACCTTGCTTAGCTTCCCAGATCAAACGAGATCGGGCGTGTTCAGGGTGGTATGGCCGTAATCCATTAGAGCAGGTGAAAACAAGATATTTATAGATGGTAAAATGCAATTACACTTGTGGTATAAATTAGGAGCACAGACCCTGCTGTTGTAAAATGTAGTAATAAACAAGCTTACAGCACCGGTAATTCCCGCAGGTACCCTCCCATCCAAGTACTGACCCGCCCTACCTTGCTTAGCTTCCAAGATCAAACGAGATCGGGCGTGTTCAGGTTGGTATGGCCGTAAAGCCATTAGAGTAGGTGAAAACAAGATATTTATAGATGGTAAAATGCAATTACACTTGTGGTATAAATTAGGAGCATAGACCCTGCTGTTGTAAAATGTAGTAATAAAAAGCTTACAGCACCGGGTATTCCCAGGCAGTCTCCCATCCAAGTACTGACCCGCCCTACCTTGCTTAGCTTCTCGAGATCAAACGAGATCGGCGTGTTCACGGTGGTATGGGCCGTAAGCCATTAGAGTAGGTGAACACAAGGTATTTATACATGGTAAAATGCAAGTATACTTGTGGTATATAGAAGGAGCATAGCCCGCTGTTGTTTAAAATGGTAATAAACAGCTTACAGCACCGGGTATTCCCAGGCAGTCTCCCATCCAAGTACTGACCCGCCCTACCTTGTTTAGCTTCCGAGATCAAACGAGATCGGGTATTTTCAGGTTGGTATGGCCGTAAGCTACTAGAGCAGGTGAAAACAAGATATTTATAGATGGTAAAATGCAAATTATACTTGTGGTATAAATTAGAAGCACAGACCCTGCTGTTGAAAAGTGTAGTAATAAAAAGCTTACAGCACCGGTATTCTCAGGCAGTCTCCCATCCAAGTACTGACCCGGCCCTACCTTGCTTAGCTTCCGAGATCAAACGAGATCGGGCGTATTCAGGGTGGTATGGCAGTAAGCCATTAAAGAAGGTGAAAACAAGATATTTATAGATGGTAAAATGCAATTACACTTGTGGTATAAACAAGAAGCATAGCCCCTGCTGTTGTAAAATGGTAATAAACAGCTTACAGCACCGGGTATTCCCAGGCAGTCTCCCATCCAAGTACTGACCCGGCCCTACCTTGCTTAGCTTCCGAGATCAAACGAGATCGGGCGTGTTCACGGTGGTATGGCCGTAAGCCATTAGAGTAGGTGAACACAAGGTATTTATACATGGTAAAATGCAAGTATACTTGTGGTATATAGAAGGAGCATAGCCCCTGCTGTTGTAAAATGGTAATAAACAGCTTACAGCACCGGGTATTCCCAGGCAGTCTCCCATCCAAGTACTGACCCGGCCCTACCTTGCTTAGCTTTCCGAGATCAAACGAGATCCGGCGTAGTTCAGGGTGGTATGGTCGGAAGCTCATTAGAGCAGGTGAAAACAAGATATTTATAGATGGTAAAATGCAATGTACACTTGTGGTATAAATTAAGAGCACAGACCCTGCTGTTGTAAAATGTAGTAATAAACAAGCTTACAGCACCGGGTATTCCCAGGCAGTCTCCCATCCGAGTACTGACCCGCCCTACCTTGCTTAGCTTCCGAAGATCAAACGAGATCGGGCATGTTCACGTGTTATGGCCGTAAGCCATTAGAGTAGGTGAACACAAGGTATTTATACATGGTAAAATGCAAGTATACATTGTGGTATATAGAAGGAGCATAGCCCCTGCTGTTGTAATAATTGGTAATAAAAAGCTTACAGCACCGGTATTCCCAGGCAGTCTCCCATCCAAGTACTGACCCGCCCTACCTTGCTTAGCTTCCGAGATCAAACGAGATCGGGCGATTCAGGGTGGTATGGCTCGTAAGCTATTAAAGAAGGTGAAAACAAGATATTTATAGATGGTAAAATGCAAATTACACTTGTGGTATAAATTAGGCGCACAGACCCTGCTGTTGTAAAATGTAGTAATAAAAAGCTTACAGCAATCGTTATTTCCAGGCAGTCTCCCATCCAAGTACTGACCCGGCCCTACCTTGCTTAGCTTCCGAGATCAAACGAGATCGGGCGTGTTCAGGGTGGTATGGTCAGTAATCCATTAAAGAAGGTGAAAACATATATTTATAGATGGTAAAATGCAATTATACTTGTGGTATAAACAAGAAGCATAGCCCCTCTGTTGTGTAAAATGGTAATAAACAGCTTACAGCACCGGGTATTCCCAGGCAGTCTCCCATCCAAGTACTGACCCGGCCCTACCTTGCTTAGCTTTCGAGATCAAACGAGATCGGGCGTGTTCACGGTGGTATGGCCGTAAGCTCATTAGAGTAGGTGAACACAAGGTATTTATACATGGTAAAATGCAAGTATACTTGTGGTATATAGAAGGAGCATAGCCCCTGTTGTTGTAAAATGGTAATAAACAGCTTACAGCAACGGGTATTCCCAGGCAGTCTCCCATCCAAGTACTGACCGGCCCTACCTTGCTTAGCTTCCGAGATCAAACGAGAATCGGCGTATTCAGGGTGGTATGGCCGTAAGTTTCATTAGAGCAGGTGAAAACAAGATATTTATAGATGGTAAAATGCAAGTACACTTGTGGTATAAATTAAGAGCACAGACCCTGCTGTTGTAAAATGGTAGAATAAAAAGCTTACAGCAACCGGTATTCCCAGGCAGTCTCCCATCCAAGTACTGACCCGCCCTACCTTGCTTAGCTTCCTGAGATCAAACGAGATCGGCGTTTTCACGTGTGGTATGGCCGTAAGCCATTAGAGTAGGTGAAAACACAAGATATTTATACATGGTAAAATGCAAGTATACTTGTGGTATATAGAAGGAGCATAGCCGCTGCTGTTGTAAAATGGTAATAAACAGCTTACAGCACCGGGTATTCTCAGGCAGTTTCCCATCCAAGTACTGACCCGGCCCTACCTTGCTTAGCTTCCTGAGATCAAACGAGATCGGGCTGTATTCAGGGTGGTATGGCCGTAAGCCATTAGAGCAGGTGAAAACAAGATATTTATAGATGGTAAAATGCAAGTACACTTGTGGTATAAATTAGAGGAGCACAGCCCCTGCTGTTGTAAAATGTAGTAATAAAAAGCTTACAGCACCGGTATTCCCAGGCAGTCTCCCATCCAAGTACTGAACCCGCCCTACCTTGTTTAGCTTCCGAGATCAAACGAGATTATGTTTCAGGGTGGTATGGCCGTAAGCTCATTAGAGTAGGTGAAAACAAGATATTTATAGATGGTAAAATGCAATTACACTTGTGGTATAAATTAGGAGCACAGACCCTGCTGTTGTAAAATGTAGTAATAAAAAGCTTACAGCAACCGGTATTCCCAGGCAGTCTCCCATCCAAGTACTGACCCGCCCTACCTTGCTTAGCTTCGGAGATCAAACGAGATCGGGCATGTTCACGGTGGTATGGCCGTAAGTCATTAGAGTAGGTGAACACAAGGTATTTATACATGGTAAAATGCAAGTATACTTGTGGTATATAGAAGGAGCATAGCCCCTGCTGTTGTAAAATGGATAATAAACAGCTTACAGCACCGGTATTCCCAGGCAGTCTCCCATCCAAGTACTGACCGGCCCTACCTTGCTTAGCTTCCGAGATCAAACGAGATCGGGCGATTCAGGGTGGTATGGCCGTAAGCTCATTAAAGAAGGTGAAAACAAGATATTTATAGATGGTAAAATGCAAATTACACTTGTGGTATAAACAAGAAGCATAGCCCTGCTGTTGTAAAATGGTAATAAACAGCTTACAGCACCGGTATTCCCAGGCAGTCTCCCATCCAAGTACTGACCCGGCCCTACCTTGCTTAGCTTCCGAGATCAAACGAAGATCGGTATGTTCAGGGTGGTATGGCCGTAAGCCATTAGAGCAGGTGAAAACAAGATATTTATAGATGGTAAAATGCAAATGATACTTGTGGTATAAATTAGGAGCACAGACCCTGCTGTTGTAAAATGTAGTAATAAACAGCTTACAGCAATCGGTATTCCCAGGCAGTCTCCCATCCAAGTACTGACCCGCCCTTACCTTGCTTAGCTTCCGAGATCAAACGAAGATCGGCGTGATTCACGGTGGTATGGCCGTAAGTCATTAGAGTAGGTGAACACAAGATATTTATACATGGTAAAATGCAAGTATACTTTTGTGGTAGTATAGAAGGAGCATAGCCCCTGCTGTTGTAAAATGGTAATAAACAGCTTACAGCACCGGGTATTCCCAGGCAGTCTCCCATCCAAGTACTGACCCGGCCCTACCCTTACTTACTTCGCAAGATCAAACGAGATCGGGCGATTCACGGTGGTATGGCCGTAAGCTCATTAAAGTAGGTGAACAACAAGATATTTATAGATGGTAAAATGCAAGTATACTTTGTGGTATATAGAAGGAGCATAGCCCCTGCTGTTGTAAAATGGTAATAAACAGCTTACAGCACCGGTATTCCCAGGCAGTCTCCCATCCAAGTACTGAACCCGCCCTACCTTGCTTAGCTTCCGAAGATCAAACGATATCGGGCGTGTTCAGGGTGGTATGGCCGTAAGTTCATTAGAGCAGGTGAAAACAAGATATTTATAGATGGTAAAATGCAAATTATACTTGTGGTATAAATTAGAGCACAGACCCTGCTGTTGAAAATGTAGTAATAAAAAAGCTTACAGCACCGGTTTCCCAGGCAGTCTCCCATCCAAGTACTGACCCGGCCCACCTTGCTTAGCTTTCCAAGATCAAACGAGATCGGGCTGTTCAGCGTGGTATGGCCGTAAGCCATTAGAGATAGGTGAACACAAGATATTTATACATGGTAAAATGCAAGTATACTTTTGTGGTATATAGAAGGAGCATAGCCCCTGCTGTTGTAAAATGGTAATAAACAGCTTACAGCACCGGGTATTCCCAGGCAGTCTCCCATCCAAGTACTGACCCGCCCTACCTTGCTTAGCTTCCGAGATCAAACGAGATTCGGGTGATTCATGGTGGTATGGCTGTAAGTCATTAAAGTAGGTGAAAACAAGATATTTATACATGGTAAAATGCAAGTATACTTGTGGTATATAAATAGGAGCATAGCCCCTGCTGTTGTAAAATGGTAATAAAACAGCTTACAGCACCGCGTATTCCCAGGCAGTCTCCCATCTAAGTACTGACCCGCCCTACCTTGCTTAGCTTCCGGAGATCAAACGAGATCGGGGTGTTCAGGGTGGTATGGCTCGCAGTAACCATTAGAGTAGGTGTAAACAAGATATTTATAGATGGTAAAATGCAAGTACACTTGTGGTATAAATTAGGAGCACAGACCCTGCTGTTGTAAAATGTAGTAATAAACAGCTTACAAGCACCGGGTATTCCCAGGCAGTCTCCCATCCAAGTACTGACCCGCCCTACCTTGCTTAGCTTCCGAGATCAAACGAATCGGGCGTGTTCAGGGTGGTATGGCCGTAGCTCATTAGAGCAGGTGAAAACAAGATATTTATACATGGTAAAATGCAATTATACTTGTGGTATAAATTAGGAGCACAGACCCTGCTGTTGTAAAATGTAGTAATAAAAAGCTTACAGCAACCGGTATTCCCAGGCAGTCTCCCATCCAAGTACTGACCGGCCCTACCTTGCTTAGCTTTCGGAGATCAAACGAATCAAGTTGTTCAGGGTGGTATGGCCGTAAGTTTCATTAGAGCAGGTGAAAACAAGATATTTATAGATGGTAAAAATGCAATTACACTTTTGTGGTATAAATTAGAGCACAGACCCTGCTGTTGTAAAATGTAGTAATAAACAGCTTACAGCACCGGGTATTCCCAGGCAGTCTCCCATCCAAGAATTGACCGGCCCTACCTTGTTTAGCTTCCGAGATCAAACGAGATCGGGCGTGTTCACGGTGGTATGGCCGTAAGCCATTAGAGTAGGTGAACACAAGGTATTTATACATGGTAAAATGCAAGTATACTTTGTGGTATATAGAAGGAGCATAGCCCCTGCTGTTGTAAAATGGTAATAAAAAGCTTACAGCACCGGTATTCCCAGGCAGTCTCCCATCCAAGTACTGACCCGCCCTACCTTGCTTAGCTTCCGAGATCAAACGATGTGGCGTATTTAGGGTAGTATGGCCGTAAGTTCATTAGAGTAGAGTGAAAACAAGATATTTATAGATGGTAAAATACAATTATACTTGTGGTATAAATTAAAGAAGCATAGCCCCTGCTGTTGTAAAATGGTAATAAACAGCTTATAGCAACCGGTATTCCCAGGCAGCTCTCCATCCAAGTACTGACCCGGCCCTACCTTGTTTAGCTTCCGAGATCAAACGAGATCGGGCGTGTTCAGGGTGGTATGGCCGTAAGCCATTAGAGCAGGTGAAAACAAGATATTTATAGATGGTAAAATGCAATGACACTTGTGGTATAAATTAGGAGCACAGACCCTGCTGTTGTAAAATGGTAATAAAAAGCTTACAGCACCGGGTATTCCCAGGCAGTCTCCCATCCAAGTACTGACCCGGCCCTACCTTGCTTAGCTTCCGAGATCAAACGAGATCGGGCGTGTTCAGGGTGGTATGGCCGTAAGCCATTAGAGAAGGTGAAAACAAGATATTTATACATGGTAAAATGCAAGTATACTTGTGGTATATAGAAGGAGCATAGCCCCTGCTGTTGTAAAATGGTAATAAACAGCTTACAGCACCGGTATTCCCAGGCAGTCTCCCATCCAAGTACTGACCCGGCCCTACCTTGTTTAGCTTCCGAAGATCAAACGAATCGGGCGATTCACGGTGGTATGGTCCGTAAGTCATTAAAGTAGGTGAAAACAAGATATTTATAGATGGTAAAATGCAAGTATACTTTTGTTTGGTATATAGAAGGAGCATAGCCCCTGCTGTTGTAAAATGGTAATAAACAGCTTACAGCACCGGAGTATTCCCAGGCAGTCTCCCATCCAAGTACTGACCCGCCCTACCTTGCTTAGCTTCCGAAAGATCAAACGAGATCGGGCTTATTCAGGGTGGTATGGCCGTAAGTTCATTAGAGTAGGTGAAAACAAGATATTTATAGATGGTAAAAATGCAAGTATACTTGTGGTATAAATTAGGAGCATAACCCCCTGCTGTTGTAAAATGTAGTAATAAAAAGCTTACAGCAACCGGTATTCCCAGGCAGTCTCCCATCCAAGTACTGACCCGCCCTACCTTGCTTAGCTTCCGAGATCAAACGAGATCGGGCTTGTTCAGGGTGGTATGGCCGTAAGTTCATTAGAGCAGGTGAAAACAAGATATTTATAGATGGTAAAATGCAAGTACACTTGTGGTATAAATTAGGAGCATAGCCCCTGCTGTTGTAAAATGTAGTAATAAAAAGCTTACAGCACCGGTATTCCCAGGCAGTCTCCCATCCAAGTACTGACCGGCCCTACCTTGCTTAGCTTCCGAGATCAAACGAGATCGGGCGTGTTCAGGGTGGTATGGCCGTAGTGTCATTAGAGTAGGTTAAAACAAGATATTTATAGATGGTAAAATGCAATTACACTTGTGGTATAAATTAGAGCAATAGAACCCTGCTGTTGTAAAATGTAGTAATAAACAGCTTACAGCACCGGTATTCCCAGGCAGTCTCCCATCCAAGTACTGACCCGGCCCTACCTTTGCTTAGCTTCCGAGATCAAACGAGATCGGCGTGTTCACGGGTGGTTGGGTCCGTAAGCCATTAGAGTAGGTGAACACAAGGTATTTATACATGGTAAAATGCAAGTATACTTGTGGTATATAGAAGGAGCATAGCCCCTGCTGTTGTAAAATGGTAATAAAAAGCTTACAGCACCGGGTATTCCCAGGCAGTCTCCCATCCAAGTACTGAACCCCGCCCTACCTTGCTTAGCTTCCGAGATCAAACGAGATCGGTCATGTTCAGGGTGGTATGGTCGTAAGTTCCATTAGAGCAGGTGAAAACAAGATATTTATAGATGGTAAAAATGCAAGTACACTTGTGGTATAAATTAGAGCACAGACCCTGCTGTTGTAAAATGTAGTAATAAAAAAGCTTACAGCAACCGGTATTCCCAGGCAGTCTCCCATCCAAGTACTGACCCGCCCTTACCTTGCTTAGCTTCCGAGATCAAACGAGATCGGGCGTGTTCAGGGTGGTGTATGGCCGTAAAGCCATTAGAGCAGGTGAAAACAAGATATTTATAGATGGTAAAATGCAATGTACACTTGTGGTATAAATTAGAGCAGAGCCCTTGCTGTTGTAAAATGTAGTAATAAACAGCTTACAGCACCGGTATTCCCAGGCAGTCTCCCATCCAAGTACTGACCGGCCCTTACCTTGCTTAGCTTCCGCGAGATCAAACGAGATCGGGCGTGTTCACGGTGGTATGGCCGTAAGCCATTTTCTTTAGAGTAGGTGAACACAAGGTATTTATACATGGTAAAATGCAAGTATACTTGTGGTATATAGAAGGAGCATAGCCCCTGCTGTTGTAAAATGGTAATAAAAAGCTTACAGCACCGGGTATTTCCAGGCAGTCTCCCATCCAAGTACTGACCCGGCCCTACCTTGCGTAGCTTCCCAGATCAAACGAGATCGGTGTGTTCAGGGTGGTATGGTCGTAATTCATTAGAGCAGGTGAAAACAAGATATTTATAGATGGTAAAATGCAATTACACTTGTGGTATAAATTAGAGCACAGACCCTGCTGTTGTAAAATGTAGTAATAAAAAGCTTACAGCACCGGGTATTCCCAGGCAGTCTCCCATCCAAGTACTGACCCCGCCCTACCTTGCTTAGCTTTCGGAGATCAAACGAGATCGGGCCTGTTCACGGGTGGTATGGCCGTAAGCCATTAGAGTAGGTGAACACAAGGTATTTATACATGGTAAAATGTAAGTATACTTTGTGGTATATAGAAGGAGCATAGCCCCTGCTGTTGTAAAATGGTAATAAAACAGCTTACAGCACCGGTATTCCCAGGCAGTCTCCCATCCAAGTACTGACCGGCCCTACCTTGCTTAGCTTCCGAAAGATCAAACGAGATCGGGCATGTTCAGGTGTTTTTTGGTATGGTCGTAAGCTCATTAGAGCAGGTGAAAACAAGATATTTATAGATGGTAAAATGCAATTACACTTGTGGTATAAATTAGGAGCATAGACCCCTGCTGTTGTAAAATGTAGTAATAAAAAAGCTTACAGCACCGGTATTCCCAGGCAGTCTCCCATCCAAGTACTGACCCGCCCACTACCTTGCTTAGCTTCCGAGATCAAACGAGATCGGGCGTATTCAGGGTGGTATGGCCGTAAGCCATTAGAGCAGGTGAAAACAAGATATTTATAGATGGTAAAATGCAATTACACTTTGTGGTATAAATTAGGAGCACAGACCCTGCTGTTGTAAAATGTAGTAATAAAAAGCTTACAAGCACCGGTATTCCCAGGCAGTCTCCCATCCAAGTACTGACCCGGCCCTACCTTGCTTAGCTTCCGAGATCAAACGAGATCGGGCATGTTCACGGTGGTATGGTCGTAAGCCATTAGAGTAGGTGAACACAAGGTATTTATACATGGTAAAATGCAAGTATACTTGTGGTATATAGAAGGAGCATAGCCCCTGCTGTTGTAAAATGGTAATAAAAAGCTTACAGCACCGGGTATTCCCAGGCAGTCTCCCATCCAAGTACTGACCCGGCCCTACCTTGCTTAGCTTCCGAGATCAAACGAGATCGGGCGTATTCAGGGTGGTATGGCCGTAAGCCATTAAAGAAGGTGAAAACAAGATATTTATAGATGGTAAAATGCAATTACACTTGTGGTATAAACAAGAAGCATAGCCCCTGCTGTTGTAAAATGGTAATAAACAGCTTACAGCACCGGGTATTCCCAGGCAGTCTCCCATCCAAGTACTGACCCGGCCCTACCTTGCTTAGCTTCCGAGATCAAACGAGATCGGTATGTTCAGGGTGGTATGGCCGTAAGCCATTAGAGCAGGTGAAACACAAGATATTTATAGATGGTAAAATGCAAGTACACTTGTGGTATAAATTAGGAGCACAGACCCTGCTGTTGTAAAATGTAGTAATAAACAGCTTACAGCACCGGGTATTCCCAGGCAGTTTCCCATCCAAGTACTGACCCGCCCTACCTTGCTTAGCTTCCGAGATCAAACGAGATCGGGCTGTTCACGGTGGTATGGCCGGAAGCCATTAGAGTAGGTGAAACACAAGATATTTATACATGGTAAAATGCAAGTATACTTGTGGTATATAGAAGGAGCATAGCCCCAGCTGTTGTAAAATGGTAATAAACAGCTTACAGCACCGGGTATTCCCAGGCAGTCTCCCATCCAAGTACTGACCCGGCCCTACCTTGCTTAGCTTCCGAGATCAAACGAGATCGGGCGCATTCAGGGTGGTATGGCCGTAAGCCATTAAAGCAGGTGAAAACAAGATATTTATAGATGGTAAAATTCAATTCAATTCAATTCAATTTTATTTATAGTATCAAATCATAACATAAGTTATCTCGAGACACTTTACAGATAGAGTAGGTCTAGACCACACTCTATAATTTACAAAGCCCCAACAATTCCAACAATTCCAGTAATTCCCTCAAGAGCAAGCAGTGCGACAGTGGCGAGGAAAAACTCCCTCTTGGGAAGAAACCTCGGACAGACCCAGGCTCTTGGTAGGCGGTGTCTGACGAGCCGGTTGGGGGTGTGATGAACAGTGGCGATAGTAGTCACATTAATAATGGAACAGTGACTGGATGTAGCGGGAAGCTGCAGGGTTCAGCAGGACGCAGCATGACATTGCAGGGCATCGCTGAGCTCAGCAGGGAGTGCAGCAGGACCACGGCGACAGCTGCAACCAGGGTCTTGGTGCCAACGTTCTCCAAGGAAATACGCTGGGGGAAAAAAAAGCATAAGGACTCCGGGGAGTAAACTCCCCAGAAGCTAGGATTAGTAACAAGCATTTCTGGGACGGGCTGCACACAAATAGTAATAGTAATAGTAACAGTAATAGAAACAGTAATAGAAAGGGAGAGGAGAGAGCAGCTCAGTGTGTCAAAGGAAGGAAGTCCCCCGGCAGTCTAGGACTATAACAGCGTAACTATAACAGGTAACTAAGAGAGACAGGTCATAAGGAGAGGTAGCTTTTTCGGGCTTAGAACTCTCCCCCTGCCGGATCTGGCTTGGCTGGCCTGCCTCCTCTACTTTGTTATGTATTATTAATCTAACAATTATGAAGAGAAGCAGTTGGGCCAGTTAGGTGAACACTGCAACTCCTCACCCCTAACTATAAGCTTTATCAAATAGGAGAGTTTTAAGTTCATTCTTGAATGAGGTGACAGTTTCTCCCCCCTAACCCAGATCGGGAGCTGGTTCCATAGGAGAGGAGCCTGATAACTGAAGGCTCTAGCTCCCATTCTACTTTTAGAGACTCTAGGTACCACCAGTAACTCTGCATTCTGGGAGCGCAGTGTTCTAGTGGGACAATAGGGTATTAGGAGCTCTTCTAGATATGATGGTGCTAGACCATTTAGAGCTTTGTAGGTCAAGAGAAGGACTTTAAACTCAATCCTGATTCAACAGGAAGCCAATGCAGAGAAGCTAATACAGGAGAAATATGATCTCTTTCTTAGTTCTTGTGAGAACACGCTGCAGCATTCTGATCAGCTGGAGAGTCTTAAGAGACTTATTTGAGCAACCTGACAGTAGGGGAATTACAATAGTCCAGCCTGGAAGTAACAAATGCATGGACTAGTTTTTCAGCGTCGTTTTGGAGACAGGATATTCCTAATTTTGGCAATGTTACGAAGATGAAAAAGGCTGTTCTTGAGGTTTGTTTTAGATTGGCATTAAAGGATATATCCTGATCAAAGATAACTCCTAAATTTCTAACAGTGGTGCTGGAGGCCAGGGCAACACCATCCAGAGTAGCTATATCTCTAGATAATGAAGTTCGAGGTGTTTAGGGCCCAGCACAATAACTTCAGTTTTGTTAGGGTTTAACATCAGAAAATTATAGGTCATCCAGGATTTTATATCCTTAATGCACTCTTGAAATTTTGCTAGCTTGACTGGTTTCGCTCTGGTTTGATTGACAAGTATAATTGGGTGTCATCCGCATAACAGTGAAAGTTAATTGAGTGTTTTCTAATAATATTGCCTAGAGGAAGCATATATAAGGAGAATAGAATTGGTCCAAGCACTGAGCCTTGAGGAACCCCATGGCTAACTTTAGCGTATTCTTGGAGGATTTATCATTAACATTCACAAATTGAGATCGATCAGAGAAATAGGACCTAAACCAACTCAGAGCAATTCCTTTAATGCCAACCAAGTGTTCCAATCTCTGTAACAGGATTGAATGGTCAATTGTGTCAAATGCAGCACTAAGATCTAGTAAAACAAGAATGGAGACAAGACCTTTGTCTGCAGCAGTTAAAGAGGTCGTTAGTAATTTTCACCAGTGCCGCCTCTGTGCTATGATTCTTTCTAAATCCTGATTGAAAGTCATCAAATAAACTGTTGCTATGTAGAAAATCGCATAACTGATTAGCAACCACCTTCTCAAGGATCTTGGATAGAAAAGGAAGGTTAGATATAGGTCTATAGTTTGCTAAGACCTCAGGATCCAGGGTGGGTTTTTTCAGAAGAGGTTTTATCACAGCTACTTTAAAATGACTGTGGTACATAACCTGTTAATAGAGACATATTGATCATATCTAGTAATGAGGTGTTAACCACAGGTAATGCTTCTTTGAGTAGTCTCGTTGGGATGGGGTCCAAGAGACAGGTAGATGGCTTAGCTGAGGATATCTTTAACATTAATTGTTGAAGATCTATAGGATAAAAGCAGTCTAAGTATATGTCGAGACTAGTCTTTATTTCTAACGACTCTGCGCTTAAAGGTGAACCGCTAGAAGTTGAGTGTAAAAGGTGATGAATTTTATCTCTAATTGTTGTAATTTTATCATTGAAGAAGCTCATGAAGTCATCACTACTCAGAGCTAGAGGAATAGATGGCTCAGTAGAGCTGTGGCTATCTGTCAGCCCTGGCGACAGTGCTGAAAAAAAACCTTGGGTTGTTCTTGTTTTCTTCATTAGTGATGAGTAATAGTCTGATCTGGCCTTCTTAGGGCCCTCCTATAGGTTTTGAGACCTCTCTTGCCAATCCAAACGAGATTCTTCCACCTTGGTGGAACGCCACTTACATCTCGGGGTTTCGCGAGATTTGTTTTAATTTGCGAAGTTAGGGAAGTTATACCAAGGTGCTAGTTTCCTTTGCTTCATCATCTTCTTTTTCAGGGGCGCGACGGAGTCTAAGGTCGTCCGTAGGCATGTCGTAATACCGTCTACAAATGCATCAATTTGAGAGGGACTGAGGTTAACATACAGGTCCTCTGTTATGTTAAGGCATGACATAGAGTCGAATGCTGTTGGAATATCTTCTTTAAATTTAGCTATAGCACTGTCAGATAAGCATCTGGTGTAGGAGCTTTTATCTAATTTAATATAATCAGGTAGTAAGAATTCGAAAGTGATTAAAGAATGATCTGATAATACCGAATTCTGGAAAATATTATTAAATCCTCAATTTCAATACCATATGCCAGCACAAGGTCGAGGGTGTGGTTAAAACAGTGCGTCGCCTTGGTGCACACTCTGACTGAAACCGATTG
This sequence comes from Perca fluviatilis, assembly GCF_010015445.1. NCBI lineage: Eukaryota > Metazoa > Chordata > Actinopteri > Perciformes > Percidae > Perca > Perca fluviatilis. The sequence continues at coordinate 1,667,118 of NC_053131.1, forward strand.
AATCCAGCACCTACCAAGAAGTACTTGTTCTGATTTAAGGACTAAACATGATAAAAACTCTGAGAATTCAGATAAAAATTCAGAATACGGACCTGGAGCCCTGTAAATAACAACGCAATATAATTGGCTGTAATGTTTTCCATTTTGGATGTTGAAGATTAAGAACAAGACTTTCAAATGAGTTATAATGTAATTTAGGTTTAGGAGTAATTAGCAGGCTTGCATCAAAGATGGCGGCAACTCCCCTCCTCGGCCTGAGCCTCTAGGAATTTGAGTATTAATATGGCTGGGAGGAGTGGCTTCATTTAGACTAACATAGTCTTCATGGCCCAGCCAGGTTTCAGTAAAGACAAAATAAATCAATTTTATTGTCTGATATCAACTCGGTTTACCAGTACTGCTTTAGAAGACAGAGATCTAATATTTAATAGTCCACATCTAATTTTCCTATTTTGTTCTATTGCAGTAGTTTTAATTCCAATTAGGTTGTTAAGTATAGCGCATCTTTGTTTACCTTTGATTTAACCGATCTGAGCCGGGGGACAGACACCGTGCTTATTAGACCATGAGTGGGCGTATTGCTCCAACGGAAGCACAGAGGGGCGTAAAGCACTGCACCTCTGATTACTAATATCAAACTTGGGTTGTCATGGTTTATGTCTGATAAACTCGTTCAGATTTTTGATATGAGAGCGACAACCGTCCCGGGTGGGATGAATGCCGCTCTCTCAATCAGACCAGGCTTTCCCCCAGAACGCCTCCAGTTATTCACACTAGCCCACATCATTAGGTGGGCACCACCCTGACAACCAGCGGTGGAAGGATGACGCACGGGCTGTACATTTCATCATTGGTCAGGTTTGGCAGGGGTCCAGAGAAAACTACTGAGTCCGACATTGTTCTGCGTGATGCACAAAGTGACTCAACATTCATTTTAGTGATCTCCGATTTACGCACCATTACCACCTACGTGAAGTATGATCTTACTGTATTTACGGTCTTTTTGCCAGCAGTTTTAGATGGGTTTCTATATCGCCCGCTCCAGCCCCGGGGCACACATATGACCGTAGGTAGGCCTACTGTAGCCGGCCGCTGGCTTCACATATCGCAGTATAGAGCTCCCAATAACCAGAACTGGCTTCTCAGCGGGTGTATCGCTGAGTAAGGAGAACCTGTTAGAGAGGCGAAGACGCTCCGGTTTAGTGTAGAGCGGCCCATCATGTGCACTCCCTGGTCTAGATCTAACGCTACGCTCCCTCGGACAGTCACCCACTCACCCGGCTGCCTCGGGTCTGCCGGGGACAGCTAGCAGAAGCTACAGAAGCTACAGTATGTTGGCCCGCATTAACTACATGGTGCTGGCTAGCTACGGAAGCATACGATTCTGATTCCATGGTGCGGAGCCGTGGACTCAAATTCACTAAGCCTTGCCTCCAAAACAGCGAATATACTACATTTATTACATGTATCGTTATCACTAAAGGAGGCAGAGGAATAGCTAAACATTTGACACACAGAGCAAGAGAGAGCAGGAGAGGGAGAGGAATTAGCCATTGCTAATGGCTAAGCTAAAGTAGCTAACAGTGTTTTAACAATTGTAAATTCAGCGAGTCAGTCGCTGTAAGTGAAGCTAAGTATAAGTGCTTGAGTAAAACAATTGTAATTCAAATGCAATCCAGGCAAATAGCTGCTAATTTAAACAGTGAAGCAGAGTTCAGTAAGTTTTTGCCGGAGCAGCAAACTAGCGTTTGTAACACGGGAACACCGGAAGTGACACAATACGCTCACCTTACACGTCGGCACGTCGTCTCCACAGCCTACAAGACCGCCGCACACACGTCTCAATCAAAAAATCAGAAAACACAAAGGAAACTCAAGGAAAATGCAAGTATACTTGTGGTATATAGAAGGAGCATAGACCCTGCTGTTGTAAAATGGTAATAAACAGCTTACAGCACCGAGTATTCCCAGGCAGTCTCCCATCCAAGTACTGACCCGGCCCTACCTTGCTTAGCTTCCGAGATCAAACGAGATCAGGCGTGTTCAGGGTGGTATGGCCGTAAGCCATTAGAGCAGGTGAAAACAAGATATTTATAGATGGTAAAATGCAATGACACTTGTGGTATAAATTAGGAGCACAGACCCTGCTGTTGAAAGTGTAGAATAAAAAGCTTACAGCACCGGGTATTCCCAGGCAGTCTCCCATCCAAGTACTGACCCGGCCCTACCTTGCTTAACTCCGAGATCAAACGAGATCGGGCGAGTTGAGGGTGGTATGGCCGTAAGCCATAAAGCAGGTGAAAACAAGATATTTATAGATGGTAAAATGCAATGACACTTGTGGTATAAATTAGGAGCACAGACCCTGCTGTTGAAAGTGTAGAATAAAAGCTTACAGCACCGGTATTCCCAGGCAGTCTCCCATCCAAGTACTGACCCGGGCCTTACCTTGCTTAACTTCCGAGATCGAACGAGATCGGGCGGTTGAGGGTGGTATGCGGCCGTAGCCCATTAGAGCAGGTGAAAACAAGATATTTATAGATGGTAAAATGCAATGACACTTGTGGTATAAATCAGGAGCACAGACCCTGCTGTTGAAAGTGTAGAGTAAAAGCTTACAGCACCGGGTATTCCCAGGCAGTCTCCCATCCAAGTACTGACCGGCGCCTACCTTGCTTAGCTTCCGAGATCAAAACGAATCGGGCATGTTCACGGTGGTATGGCCGTAAGCCTTTAGAGTAGGTGAACACAAGGTATTTATACATGGTAAAATGCAAGTATACTTGTGGTATATAGAAGGAGCATAGCCCCTGCTGTTGTACAATGGGAATAAAAAGCTTACAGCACCGGTATTCCCAGGCAGTCTCCCATCCAAGTACTGACCCGGCCCTACCTTGCTTAGCTTCCGAGATCAAACGAGATCGGGCATGTTCAGGGTGGTATGGCCGTAAGCCATTAGAGCAGGTGAAAACAAGATATTTATAGATGGTAAAATGCAATGACACTTGTGGTATAAATTAGGAGCACAGACCCTGCTGTTGAAAGTGTAGAATAAAAAGCTTACAGCACCGGGTATTCCCAGGCAGTCTCCCATCCAAGTACTGACCCGGCCCTACCTTGCTTAGCTTCCGAGATCAAACGAGATCGGGCGTATTCAGGGTGGTATGGCCGTAAGCCATTAGAGCAGGTGAAAACAAGATATTTATAGATGGTAAAATGCAATGACACTTGTGGTATAAATTAGGAGCACAGACCCTGCTGTTGAAAGTGTAGAATAAAAAGCTTACAGCACCGGGTATTCCCAGGCAGTCTCCCATCCAAGTACTGACCCGGCCCTACCTTGCTTAGCTTCCGAGATCAAACGAGATCGGGCATGTTCAGGGTGGTATGGCCGTAAGCCTTTAGAGTAGGTGAACACAAGGTATTTATACATGGTAAAATGCAAGTATACTTGTGGTATATAGAAGGAGCATAGCCCCTGCTGTTGTACAATGGGAATAAAAAGCTTACAGCACCAGGTATTCCCAGGCAGTCTCCCATCCAAGTACTTACCCGGCCCTACCTTGCTTAGCTTCCAAGATCAAACGAGATCGGGCGTATTCAGGGTGGTATGGCCTTAAGCCATTAAAGAAGGTGAAAACAAGTTATTTATAGATGGTAAAATGCAATTACACTTGTGGTATAAACAAGAAGCAGAGCCCCTGCTGTTGTAAAATGGTAATAAACAGCTTACAGCACCGGGTATTCCCAGGCAGTCTCCCATCCAAGTACTGACCCGGCCCTACCTTGCTTTAGCTTCCGAGATCAAACGAGATCGGGTATGTTCAGGGTGGTATGGCCGTAAGCCATTAGAGCAGGTGAAAACAAGATATTAATAGATGGTAAAATGCAATGACACTTGTGGTATAAATTAGGAGCAGAGACCCTGCTGTTGAAAGTGTAGAATAAAAGCTTACAGCACCGGGTATTCCCAGGCAGTCTCCCATCCAAGTACTGACCCGGCCCTACCTTGCTTAACTACCGAGATCAAATGAGATCGGGCGTATTCAGGGTGGTATGGCCGTAAGCCATTAAAGAAGGTGAAAACAAGATATTTATAGATGGTAAAATGCAAGTATACTTGTGGTATATAGAAGGAGCATAGCCCCTGCTGTTGTAAAATGGTAATAAACAGCTTACAGCACCGGGTATTCCCAGGCAGTCTCCCATCCAAGTACTGACCCGGCCCTACCTTGCTTAGCTTCCGAGATCAAACGAGATCAGGCGCATTCATGGTGGTATGGCCGTAAGCCATTAAAGAAGGTGAAAACAAGATATTTATAGATGGTAAAATGCAATTACACTTGTGGTATAAACAAGAAGCAGAGCCCCTGCTGTTGTAAAATGGTAATAAACAGCTTACAGCACCGGGTATTCCCAGGCAGTCTCCCATCAAAGTACTGACCCGGCCCTACCTTGCTTAGCTTCCGAGATCAAACGAAATCGGGCGTGTTCACGGTGGTATGGCCGTAAACCATTTGAGCAGGTGAAAACAAGATATTTATAGATGGTAAAATGCAATGACACTTGTGGTATAAATTAGGAGCACAGACCCTGCTGTTGAAAGTGTAGAATAAAAAGCTTACAGCCCCGGGTATTTCCAGGCAGTCTCCCATCCAAATACTGACCCGGCCCTACCTTGCTTAGCTTCCGAGATCAAACGAGATCGGGCCTGTTCACGGTGGTATGGCCGTAAGCCATTACAGCAGGTGAACACAAGGTATTTATACATGGTATAATGCAAGTATACTTGTGGTATATAGAAGGAGCATAGCCCCTGTTGTTGTACAATGGGAATAAAGAGCTTACAGCACCGGGTATTCCCAGGTAGTCTCCCATCCAAGTACTGACCAGGCCCTACCTTGCTTAGCTTCCGAGATCAAACGAGATCGGGCGTATTCAGGGTGGTATGGCCGTAAGCCATTAAAGAAGGTGAAAACAAGATATTTATAGATGGTAAAATGCAATTACACTTGTGGTATAAACAAGAAGCAGAGCCCCTGCTGTTGTAAAATGGTAATAAACAGCTTACAGCACCGGGTATTCCTAGGCAGTCTCCCATCCAAGTACTGACCCGGCCTTACCTTGCTTAGCTTCCGAGATCAAATGAGATCTGGCGTGTTCACGGTGGTATGGCCGTAAGCCATTAGAGTAGGTGAACACAAGGTATTTATACATGGTAAAATGCAAGTATACTTGTGGTATATAGAAGGAGCATAGACCCTGCTGTTGTAAAATGGTAATAAACAGCTTACAGCACCGGGTATTCCCAGGCAGTCTCCCATCCAAGTACTGACCCGGCCCTACCTTGCTTAGCTTCCGAGATCAAACGAGATCGGGCCTGTTCAGGGTGGTATGGCCGTAAGCCATTAGAGCAGGTGAAAACAAGATATTTATAGATGGTAAAATGCAATGACACTTGTGGTATAAATTAGGAGCACAGACCCTGCTGTTGAAAGTGTAGAATAAAAGCTTACAGCACCGGGTATTCCCAGGCAGTCTCCCATCCAAGTACTGACCCGGCCCTACCTTGCTTAACTTCCGAGATCAAACGAGATCGGGCGTGTTGAGGGTGGTATGGCCGTAAGCCATTAGAGCAGGTGAAAACAAGATATTTATAGATGGTAAAATGCAATGACACTTGTGGTATAAATTAGGAGCACAGACCCTGCTGTTGAAAGTGTAGAATAAAAAGCTTACAGCACCGGGTATTCCCAGGCAGTCTCCCATCCAAGTACTGACCCGGCCCTACCTTGCTTAACTTCCGAGATCAAACGAGATCGGGCGTGTTGAGGGTGGTATGGCCGTAAGCCTTTAGAGTAGGTGAACACAAGGTATTTATACATGGTAAAATGCAAGTATACTTGTGGTATATAGAAGGAGCATAGCCCCTGCTGTTGTACAATGGGAATAAAAAGCTTACAGCACCGGGTATTCCCAGGCAGTCTCCCATCCAAGTACTGACCCGGCCCTACCTTGTTTAGCTTCCGATATCAAACGAGATCGGGTATGTTCAGGGCGGTATGGCCGTAAGCCATTAGAGCAGGTGAAAACAAGATATTAATAGATGGTAAAATGCAATGACACTTGTGGTATAAATTAGAAGCAGAGACCCTGCTGTTGAAAGTGTAGAATAAAAAGCTTACAGCACCGGGTATTCCCAGGCAGTCTCCCATCCAAGTACTGACCCGGCCCTACCTTGCTTAGCTACCGAGATCAAACGAGATTGGGCGTGTTCAGGGTGGTATGGCCGTAATCCATTAAAGAAGGTGAAAACAAGATATTTATAGATGGTAAAATGCAATTACACTTGTGGTATAAACAAGAAGCAGAGCCCCTTCTGTTGTAAAATGGTAATAAACAGCTTACAGCACCGGGTATTCCCAGGCAGTCTCCCATCCAAGTACTGACCCAGCCCTACCTTGCTTAGCTTCCGAGATCAAACGAGATCGGGCGTGTTCACGGTGGTATGGCCGTAAGCCATTAGAGTAGGTGAACACAAGGTATTTATACATGGTAAAATGCAAGTATACTTGTGGTATATAGAAGGAGCATAGCCCCTGCTGTTGTAAAATGGTAATAAACAGCTTACAGCACCGGTATTCCCAGGCAGTCTCCCATCCAAGTACTGACCCGGCCCTACCTTGCTTAGCTTCCGAGATCAAACGAGATCGGGCGTGTTCAGGGTGGTATGGCCGTAAGCCATTAGAGCAGGTGAAAACAAGATATTTATAGATGGTAAAATGCAATTACACTTGTGGTATAAATTAAGAGCACAGACCCTGCTGTTGTAAAGTGGTAATAAACAGCTTACAGCACCGGGTATTCCCAGGCAGTCTCCCATCCAAGTACTGACCCGGCCCTACCTCGCTTAGCTTCCGAGATCAAACGAGATCGGGCATGTTCACGGTGGTATGGCCGTAAGCCTTTAGAGTAGGTGAACACAAGGTATTTATACATGGTAAAATGCAAGTATACTTGTGGTATATAGAAGGAGCATAGCCCCTGCTGTTGTAAAATGGTAATAAACAGCTTACAGCACCGGGTATTCCCAGGCAGTCTCCCATCCAAGTACTGACCCGGCCCTACCTTGCTTAGCTTCCGAGATCAAACGAGATCGGGCGTATTCAGGGTGGTATGGCCGTAAGCCATTAGGGAAGGTGAAAACAAGATATTTATAGATGGTAAAATGCAATTACACTTGTGGTATAAACAGGAAGCAGAGCCCCTGCTGTTGTAAAATGGTAATAAACAGCTTACAGCACCGGGTATTCCCAGGCAGTCTCCCATCCAAGTACTGACCCGGCACTACCTTGCTTAGCTTCCGAGATCAAACGAGATCGGGCGTGTTCACGGTGGTATGGCCGTAAACCATTTGAGCAGGTGAAAACAAGATATTTATAGATGGTAAAATGCAAAGACACTTGTGGTATAAATTAGGAGCACAGACCCTGCTGTTGAAAGTGTGGAATAAAAAGCTTACAGCACCGGGTATTTCCAGGCAGTCTCCCATCCAAATACTGACCCGGCCCTACCTTGCTTAGCTTCGAGATCAAAACGAGATCGGCGTGTTCACGGTGGTATGGCCGTAAGCCATTAGAGCAGGTGAACACAAGGTATTTATACATGGTAAAATGCAAGTATACTTGTGGTATATAGAAGAGCATAGCCCCTGCTGTGTTAAAATTGGGTAATAAAAAGCTTACAGCACCGGGTATTCCCAGGTAGTCTCCCATCCAAGTACTGACCCGGCCCTACCTTGCTTAGCTTCCGAGATCAAACGAGATCGGGCGTATTCAGGGTGGTATGGCCGTAAGCCATTAAAGAAGGTGAAAACAAGATATTTATAGATGGTAAAATGCAATTACACTTGTGGTATAAACAAGAAGCAGAGCCCCTGCTGTTGTAAAATGGTAAAATAAACAGCTTACAGCACCGGGTTTCCCAGGCAGTCTCCCATCCGAATACTGACCCGGCCCTACCTTGCTTAGCTTTTCGAGATCAAAGCGAGATCGGGCGTGTTCACGGTGGTATGGCCGTAAGCCATTAGAGTAGGTGAACACAAGGTATTTATACATGGTAAAATGCAAGTATACTTGTGGTATATAGAAGGAGCATAGCCCCTGCTGTTGTAAAATGGTAATAAACAGCTTACAGCACCGGGTATTCCCAGGCAGTCTCCCATCCAAGTACTGACCCGGCCCTACCTTGCTTAGCTTCCGAGATCAAACGAGATCGGGCGTGTTCAGGGTGGTATGGCCGTAAGCCATTAGAGCAGGTGAAAACAAGATATTTATAGATGGTAAAATGCAATTACACTTGTGGTATAAACAAGAAGCAGAGCCCCTGCTGTTGTAAAATGGTAATAAACAGCTTACAGCACCGGGTATTCCCAGGCAGTCTCCCATCCAAGTACTGACCCGGCCCTACCTTGCTTAGCTTCCGAGATCAAACGAGATCGGGCGTGTTCACGGTGGTATGGCCGTAAGCCATTAGAGTAGGTGAACACAAGGTATTTATACATGGTAAAATGCAAGTATACTTGTGGTATATAGAAGGAGCATAGCCCCTGCTGTTGTAAAATGGTAATAAACAGCTTACAGCACCGGGTATTCCCAGGCAGTCTCCCATCCAAGTACTGACCCGGCCCTACCTTGCTTAGCTTCCGAGATCAAACGAGATCGGGCGTGTTCAGGGTGGTATGGCCGTAAGCCATTAGAGCAGGTGAAAACAAGATATTTATAGATGGTAAAATGCAATTACACTTGTGGTATAAATTAGGAGCACAGACCCTGCTGTTGAAAGTGTAGAATAAAAAGCTTACAGCACCGGGTATTCCCAGGCAGTCTCCCATCCAAGTACTGACCCGGCCCTACCTTGCTTAGCTTCCGAGATCAAACGAGATCGGGCGTGTTCAGGGTGGTATGGCCGTAAGCCATTAGAGCAGGTGAAAACAAGATATTTATAGATGGTAAAATGCAAATGACACTTGTGGTATAAATTAGGAGCACAGCCCCTGCTGTTGTAAAATGGTAATAAACAGCTTACAGCAACGGGTATTCCCAGGCAGTCTCCCATCCAAGTACTGACCGGCCCTACCTTGCTTAGCTTCGAGATCAAACGGGATCGGCCTGTTCAGGGTGGTATGGCCGTAAGCCATTGAAGAAGGTGAAAACAAGATATTTATAGATGGTAAAATGCAATTATACTTGTGGTATAAACAAGAAGCATAGCCCCTGCTGTTGTAAAATGGTAATAAACAGCTTACAGCACCGGGTATTCCCAGGCAGTCTCCCATCCAAGTACTGATCCGGCCCTACCTTGCTTAGCTTCAGAGATCAAACGAGATCGGGCGTGTTCACGGTGGTATGGCCGTAAGCCATTAGAGTAGGTGAACACAAGGTATTTATACATGGTAAAATGCAAGTATACTTGTGGTATATAGAAGGAGCATAGCCCCTGCTGTTGTAAAATGGTAATAAACAGCTTACAGCACCGGGTATTCCCAGGCAGTCTCCCATCCAAGTACTGACCCGGCCCTACCTTGCTTAGCTTCCAAGATCAAACGAGATCGGGCGTGTTCAGGGTGGTATGGCCGTAAGCCATTAAAGAAGGTGAAAACAAGATATTTATAGATGGTAAAATGCAATTACACTTGTGGTATAAACAAGAAGCAGAGCCCCTGCTGTTGTAAAATGGTAATAAACAGCTTACAGCACCGGGTATTCCCAGGCAGTCTCCCATCCAAGTACTGACCCGGCCCTACCTTGCTTAGCTTCCAAGATCAAACGAGATCGGGCGTGTTCAGGGTGGTATGGGTCAGTAAGCATTTGAGCAGGTGAAAACAAGATATTTATAGATGGTAAAATGCAAATTGACACTTGTGGTATAAATTAGGAGCACAGCCCTGCTGTTGTAAAGTGGTAGAATAAAAGCTTACAGCACCGGGTTTTTCCCAGGACAGTCTCCCATCCAAGTACTGACCCGGCCCTACCTTGCTTAGCTTCCGAGATCAAACGAGATCGGGCGTGTTCACGGTGGTATGGTCGTAAGCCATTAGAGTAGGTGAAAAAAAGGTATTTATACATGGTAAAATGCAAGTATACTTGTGGTATATAGAAGGAGCATAGCCCCTGCTGTTGTAAAATGGTAATAAACAGCTTACAGCACCGGGTATTCCCAGGCAGTCTCCCATCCAAGTACTGACCGGCCCTACCTTGCTTAGCTTCGAGGATCAAAACGAGATCGGGCGTTTTCAGGGTGGTATGGCCGTAAGCCATTAAAGATGGTGAAAACAAGATATTTATAGATGGTAAAATGCAATTACACTTGTGGTATAACAAGAAGCAGAGCCCCTGCTGTTGTAAAATGGTAATAAACAGCTTACAGCACCGGGTATTCCCAGGCAGTCTCCCATCCAAGTACTGACCCGGCCCTACCTTGCTTAGCTTCCGAGATCAAACGAGATCGGGCGTGTTCAGGGTGGTATGGCCGTAAGCCATTAGAGTAGGTGAACACAAGGTATTTATACATGGTAAAATGCAAGTATACTTGTGGTATATAGAAGGAGCATAGCCCCTGCTGTTGTAAAATGGTAATAAACAGCTTACAGCACCGGGTATTCCCAGGCAGTCTCCCATCCAAGTACTGACCCGGCCCTACCTTGCTTAGCTTCCGAGATCAAACGAGATCGGGCGTGTTCAGGGTGGTATGGCCGTAAGCCATTAGAGCAGGTGAAAACAAGATATTTATAGATGGTAAAATGCAAATGACACTTGTGGTATAAATTAGGAGCACAGCCCCTGCTGTTGAAAGTGTAGAATAAAAGCTTACAGCACCGGGTATTCCCAGAGCAGTCTCCCATCCAAGAAGTGACCCGGCCCTACCTTGCTTAGCTTCCAGGATCAAAGAACAGATCGGGCGTGTTCAGGGTGGTATGGCCGTAAGCCATTAGAGTAGGTGAAAACAAGATATTTATAGATGGTAAAATGCAATACCTTTGTGGTATAAAGTAGGAGCACAGACCCTGCTGTTGTAAAGTGTAGTAATAAACAGCTTACAGCACCGGGTATTCTCAGGCAGTCTCCCATCAAGTACTCGCCCTACCTTGCTTAACTTTCGAAGATCAAACGAGATCGGGTGTGTTCAGGGTGGTATGGCCGTAAGCCATTAGAGTAGGTGAACACAAGGTATTTATACATGGTAAAATGCAAGTATACTTTGTGGTATATAGAAGGAGCATAGCCCCTGCTGTTGTATAATGGTAATAAAAAGCTTACAGCACCGGGTATTCCCAGGCAGTCTCCCATCAAGTAATTGACCCGGCCCTACCTTGCTTAGCTTCCGAGATCAAAACGAGATCGGTATGTTCAGGGTGGTATGGCCGTAAGCCATTAGAGTAGGTGAAAACAAGATATTTATAGATGGTAAAAATGCAATTTTTGTGGTATAAATAGGAAGCAGAGCCCCTGCTGTTGTAAAGTGTAGTAATAAAAGCTTACAGCACCGGGTATTCCCAGGCAGTCTCCCATCCAAGTACTGACCCGGCCCTACCTGCTTAGCTTCCGAGATCAAAACGAGATTGGGTGTGTTCAGGGTGGTATGGCCGTAAGCCATTAGAGTAGGTGAAAACAAGATATTTATAGATGGTAAAATGCAATTATACTTGTGGTATAAAGCAAGAAGCATAGCCCCTGCTGTTGTAAAATGGTAATAAACAGCTTACAGCACCGGGTATTCCCAGGCAGTCTCCCATCCAAGTACTGACCCGGCCCTTACCTTGCTTAGCTTCCGAGATCAAAGCGAGATCGGGCGTGTTCACGATGGTAGTATGGCCGTAAAGCCATTAGAGTAGGTGAACACAAGGTATTTATACATGGTAAAATGCAAGTATACTTGTGGTATATAGAAGGAGCATAGCCCCTGCTGTTGTAAAATGGTAATAAACAGCTTACAGCACGGTATTCCCAGGCAGTCTCCCATCCAAGTACTGACCCGGCCCTACCTTGCTTAGCTTTTCGAGATCAAACGAGAGCGGGCTGTGAAATTAGGGTGGTATGGCCGTAAGCCATTAGAGTAGGTGAAAACAAGATATTTATAGATGGTAAAATGCAAATATACTTGTGGTATAAAGTAAGAGCATAGACCCTGCTGTTGTAAAAGTGTAGAATAAAAAGCTTACAGCACCGGGTATTCCCAGGCAGTCTCCCATCCAAGTACTGACCGGCCCTACCTTGCTTAGCTTTCGAGATCAAACGAGATGGTGGGTATGTTCACGGTGGTATGGCCGTAAGCCATTAGAAGTAGGTGTAAACAAGGTATTTATACATGGTAAAATGCAAGTATACTTGTGGTATAGAATGAGCATAGCCCCTGCTGTTGTAAAATGGTGAATAAAAGCTTACAGCACCGGGTATTCCCAGGCAGTCTCCCATCAAAGTACTGACCCGGCCCTACCTTGCTTAGCTTCCGAGATCAAAGCGAGATGGGCGTGTTTAGGGTGGTATGGCCGTAAGCCATTAAGGGTAGGTGAAAACAAGATATTTATAGATGGTAAAATGCAAATGATACTTGTGGTATAAATTAGAAGCATAGCCCCTGCTGTTGTAAAGTGTAGTAATAAAAAGCTTACAGCACCGGGTATTCCCAGGCAGTCTCCCATCCAAGTACTGACCCGACCTACCTTGCTTAGCTTCCGAGATCAAACGAGATTGGGTGTGTTCAGGGTGGTATGGCGTAAGCCATTAAAAGTAGGTGAAAACAAAGATATTTATAGATGGTAAAATGCAATTATACTTGTGGTATATATAAGGAGCATAGCCCCTGCTGTTGTAAAATGGTAATAAACAGCTTACAGCACCGGGTATTCCCAGGCAGTCTCCCATCCAAGTACTGACCCGGCCCTACCTTGCTTAGCTTCGGAGATCAAAGCGAGATGGTAGTTCAGCGTGGTATGGCCGTAAGCCATTAGAGTAGGTGAACACAAGGTATTTATAGCATGGTAAAATGCAAGTATACTTGTGGTATATAGAAAGAGCATAGCCCTTGCTGTTGTAAAATGGTAATAAACAGCTTACAGCACCGGGTATTCCCAGGCAGTCTCCCATCAAGTACTGACCCGGCCCTACCTTGCTTAGCTTCCGAGATCAAACGAGATCTGGCTGTTCAGGGTGGTATGGCCGTAAGCCATTAGAGTAGGTGAAAACAAGGTATTTATAGATGGTAAGTAAAATGATACTTGTGGTATATATTAAGGCATAGACCCTGCTGTTGTAAAGTGTAGTAATAAAAGCTTACAGCACCGGGTATTCCCAGGCAGTCTCCCATCCAAGTACTGACCCGGCCCTACCTTGCTTAGCTTCCGAGATCAAAGCGAGGTCGGGCTGTTCAGGTGGTATGGCCGTAAGCCATTAAAGTAGGTGAAAACAAGGTATTTATACATGGTAAAATGCAAAGTATACTTGTGGTATATAGAAGGAGCATAGCCCCTGCTGTTGGAAAATGGTAATAAAAGGCTTACAGCACCGGGTATTCCCAGGCAGTCTCCCATCAAGTACTGACCGCCCTACCTTGCTTAGCTTCGAGGATCAAAGCGAGATGGTGTTCAGGTATGGCTATTAGCCATTAAGACAGGTGAAAACAAGATATTTATAGATGGTAAAATGCAATTATACTTGTGGTATAAATTAGGAGCACAGACCCTGCTGTTGTAAAATGTGTAGAATAAAAGCTTACAGCACGGTTATTCCCAGGCAGTCTCCCATCAAGTACTGACCCGGCCCTACCTTGCTTAGCTTCGAGATCAAAGCGAGATGGGGTGTTTTCAGGTGGTATGGCCGTAACACATTAGAGTAGGTGAAAACAAGGTATTTTTATATATGGTAAAATGCAAGTATACTTGTGGTATATATTAGGAGCATAGCCCCTGCTGTTGTAAAATAAGTGTAGAATAAAAAGCTTACAGCACCGGGTATTCCCAGGCAGTCTCCCATCAAGTACTGACCGGCCCTACCTTGCTTAGCTTCCGAGATCAAGAGCGAGATGGCTGTTCATGGTGTGGTATGGCCGTAAGCCATTAAGTAAGTGAAAACAAGGTATTTATACATGGTAAAATGCAAGTATACTTGTGGTATATAGAAGCATAGCCCTTGCTGTTGTAAAATGGTAATAAACAGCTTACAGCACAGGTATTCCCAGGCAGTCTCCCATCAAGTACTGACCGGCCCTACCTTGCTTAGCTTCCGGAGAGATCAAAGCGAGATGGGTGTGTTATCAATTGGTATGGCCGTAAGCCATTAGAGTAGGTGAAAACAAGGTATTTATACATGGTAAAATGCAAGTATACTTGTGGTATATAGTAGGGCATAAGCCCCTGCTGTTGTAAAATGGTAATAAACAGCTTACAGCACGGGTATTCCCAGGCAGTCTCCCATCAAGTACTGACCCGACCCCTACCGCTTAGCTTCCGAGATCAAAGCGAGTTGGGCGTGTTCAAGGGTGGTATGGCCGTAAGCCATTAGAGTAAGGTGAAAACAAGATATTTATAGATGGTAAAATGCAATTATACTTGTGGTATAAATTAGAAGAGGAACCCTGCTGTTGTAAAGGTGTAGAATAAAAGCTACAGCACAGGTATTCCCAGGCAGTCTCCCATCAAGTACTGACGCCCTCCCTTAGCTTCGAGAAAGGAGATGGGCGTGTTCATGGTGGTAGGCCGTAAGCCATTAGAGTAGGTGAAAACAAGGTATTTATACATGGTAAAATGCAAAGTATACTTGTGGTATATAAGTAGGAGCATAGCCTGCTGTTGTAAAATGGTAATAAAAACTTACAGCACGGGTATTCCCAGGCAGTCTCCCATCAAGTACGCCCGGCCCTACCTTGCTTAGCTTCGAGATCAAAACGAGATCGAGTATTCATAATTAGTATGGCCGTAAGCCATTAGAGTAGGTGAAAACAAGATATTTATACATGGTAAAATGCAATTATACTTGTGGTATATAGAAGGAGCATAGCCCCTGCTGTTGTAAAATGTTATTAAAAAGCTTACAGCACCGAGTATTCCCAGGCAGTCTCCCATCAAGTACTGACCGCCCTACCTGCTTAGCTTCCGAGATCAAAGGAGTGGGTGTTCAAGTGGTATGGCGTAAGCCATTAGAGTAGGTAAACAAGGTATTTATACATGGTAAAATGCAAGTATACTTGTGGTATAAAGTAGGAGCATAGCCCCTGCTGTTGTAAAGTGTAGTAATAAAAAGCTTACAGCACCGGGTATTCCCAGGCAGTCTCCCATCCAAGTACTGACCCGGCCCTACCTTGCTTAGCTTCGAGATCAAAGCGAGATCGGGCGTGTTCCGGTGGTATGGCCGTAAGCCGTTAGAGTAGGTGAAAACAAGGTATTTATAGATGGTAAAATGCAATTATACTTGTGGTATAAATTAGAAGCACAGCCCCTGCTGTTGTAAAGTGTAGTAATAAAAGCTTACAGCACGGGTATTCCCAGGCAGTCTCCCATCAAGTACTGACAGGCCTACCTTGCTTAGCTTCCAGAATCAAAGCGAGAGGGCGTGTTTAAGGTGGTATGGCGTAAGCCGAGCAGGTGAAAACAAGATATTTATAGATGGTAAAATTACATCTTGTGGTATATATTAGGAGCATAGCCCCTGCTGTTGTAAAGTGTTAATAAAAGCTTACAGCACGAGTTATTCCCAGGCAGTCTCCCATCAAGTATGCCCGGCCCTACCTTGCTTAGCTTCGAGATCAAAGCGAGATCCGGCGTGTTCACGATGTAGTATGGCGTAAGGCCATTAGAGTAGGTGAACACAAAGGTATTTATACATGGTAAAATGCAAGTATACTTGTGGTATATAGAAGGAGCATAGCCCCTGCTGTTGTAAAATGGTAATAAAAAGCTTACAGCACCGGTATTCCCAGGCAGTCTCCCATCAAGTTACTGACCCGGCCCTACCTTGCTTAGCTTCGAGGATCAAAGCGAGATCGGCTGTTCAGGGTGGTATGGCCGTAAGCCATTAGAGTAGGTGAAAACAAGGTATTTATAGATGGTAAAATGCAATTATACTTGTGGTATATAGTAGGAAGCATAGCCCTGCTGTTGTAAAATGGTAATAAAAGCAGCTTACAGCACGGGTTATTCCCAGGCAGTCTCCCATCAAGTACTGACCCGGCCCTACCTTGCTTAGCTTCGAGATCAAAGCGAGTTGGGTATGTTCAGGTGTGGTATGGCGTAAAGCCATTAGGTGAAGTGAAAAAAAAGATATTTATAGATGGTAAAATGCAAGTATACTTGTGGTATAAATTAGAGACATAGCCCCTGCTGTTGAAATAAAATAGTAATAAAAAGCTTACAGCACGAGTATTCCCAGGCAGTCTCCCATCAAGTACTGACCGGCCCTACCTGCTTAGCTTCGAGGATCAAAGCGAGATCGGGTGTTCAAGTGGTATGGCCGTAAGCCATTAGGTAAGTTGAAAAAGGTATTTATACATGGTAAAATGCAAGTATACTTGTGGTATATAGAAGGAGCATAGCCCCGCTGTTGTAAAATGGTAATAAACGGCTTACAGCACAGGTATTCCCAGGCAGTCTCCCATCAAGTACTGACCGGCCCTACCCTTGGCTTCGAGATCAAAGCGAGATCGAGTGTTCATGAGTGGTATGGCCGTAAAGCCATTAAAGTAGGTGAAAACAAGGTATTTATACATGGTAAAATGCAAATTATACTTGTGGTATATAGGAGCATAGCCCCTGCTGTTGTAAAATGGTAATAAACAGCTTACAGCACCGGGTATTCCCAGGCAGTCTCCCATCAAAGTACTGACCCGGCCCTACCTTGCTTAGCTTCGAGATCAAAGCGAGATCGGGCGTGTTCAGGGTGGTATGGCGTAAGCCATTAGAGTAGGTGAAACAAGATATTTATACATGGTAAAATGCAAGTATACTTGTGGTATATATTAGGAGCATAGCCCCTGCTGTTTGGTGTAGAATAATAACTACACACAGTTATTCCCAGGCAGTCTCCCATCAAGTACTGACCGGCCCTACCTTGCTTGCTTCGAGATCAAGAGAGATCGTGATGTTCAGGTGGTATGGCGTAAGCCATTAGAGTAGGTGAAAACAAGGTATTTATAGATGGTAAAATGCAAGTATACTTGTGGTATATAAATTAGGAGCATAGCCCCTGCTGTTGTAAAGTGTAGTAATAAAAGCTTACAGCACGGGTATTCCCAGGCAGTCTCCCATCCAAGTACTGACCCGGCCCTACCTTGCTTACCGAGATCAAGCGAGATCGGCTGTTCAGAGTGGTATGGCCGTAAAGCCGTTAGAGCAGGTGAAAACAAGATATTTATAGATGGTAAAATGCAAGTGATACTTGTGGTATAAATTAGGAGGCACAGCCCCTGCTGTTGTAAGTGTAGTAATAAAAGCTTACAGCACGGTATTCCCAGGCAGTCTCCCACTTGCCCACCGCGCCGAGATCAAAGCGAGATCGGGCATGTTAGGTGGTATGCGTAAGCCATTAAGAGTAGGTGAACACAAGGTATTTATACATGGTAAAATGCAAGTATACTTGTGGTATATAGAAGGAGCATAGCCCTGCTGTTGTAAAATGGTAATAAAACAGCTTACAGCACGGGTATTCAGGCAGTCTCCCATCAAGTGACCCGCCCCCTTGCTAGCTTCGAAGATCAAAGCGAGATCGGGTATGTTCAGGAGTGGTATGGTGAAGTAAGCCATTAGAGTAGGTGAAAACAAGGTATTTATAGATGGTAAAATGCAAGTATACTTGTGGTATAAATTAGAGAGCATAGCCCCTGCTGTTGTAAAATGGTAGAATAAAAGCTTACAGCACGGGTATTCCCAGGCAGTCTCCCATCAAGTACTGACCGGCCCTACCTTGCTTAGCTTCGAGATCAAACAAGATGGGCGTGTTCAAGTGTGGTATGGCCGTAAGCCATTAGAGTAGGTGAAAACAAGATATTTATAGATGGTAAAATGCAATTATACTTGTGGTATAAATTAGAAGCAGGACCCTGCTGTTGTAAAATGTAGTAATAAAAAGCTTACAGCACGGGTATTCCAGCAGTCTCCCATCAAAGTACTGACCGGCCCTACCTTGCTTAGCTTCGAGATCAAAGCGAATGAGTGTTCAGGGTGGTATGGCCGTAAGCCATTAGAGTAGGTGAAACAAGGTATTTATACAATGGTAAAATGCAAGTATACTTGTGGTATATAGAAGGAGCATAGCCCCTGCTGTTGCAAAATGGTAATAAAAAGCTTACAGCACCGGGTATTCCCAGGCAGTCTCCCATCAAAGTACTGACCCGGCCCTACCTTGCTTAGCTTCCAAGATCAAAGCGAGATCCGGGCTGTTCAGGGTGGTATGGCCGTAAGCCATTAGAGTAGGTGAAAACAAGATATTTATAGATGGTAAAATGCAATTATACTTGTGGTATAAATTAGGAGCATAGACCCTGCTGTTGTAAAGTGTAGTAATAAAAAGCTTACAGCACCGGGTATTCCCAGGCAGTCTCCCATCAAGTACTGACCCGGCCCTACCTTGCTTAGCTTCGAGATCAAAGCGAGGATCGGGTGTTCAGAGTGGTATGGCCGTAAGCCATTAGAGTAGGTGAACACAAGGTATTTATACATGGTAAAATGCAAGTATACTTGTGGTATATAGAAGGGCATAGCCCCTGCTGTTGTAAAATGGTAATAAACAGCTTACAGCACGGGGTATTCCCAGGCAGTCTCCCATCAAGTACTGACCGGCCCTACCTTGCTCAGCTTCCGAGATCAAAGCGAGATCGGGCGTTGTTCAGGGTGGTATGGCCGTAAGCCATTAGAACAGGTGAAAACAAGATATTTATAGATGGTAAAATGCAATTATACTTGTGGTATAAAGTAGGACCATAGCCCCTGCTGTTGTAAAGTGGTAGAATAAAAGCTTACAGCACGGGTATTCCCAGGCAGTCTCCCATCCAAGTACTGACCCGGCCCTACCTTGCTTAGCTTCCGAGATCAAAGCGAGATCGGGATGTTCAGGAGTGGTATGGCCGTAAAGCCATTAGAGTAGGTGAAAACAAGATATTTATAGATGGTAAAATGCAATTATACTTGTGGTATATATTAGGGCACAGACCCTGCTGTTGTAAAGTGTAGTAATAAAAGCTTACAGCACGGGTATTCCCAGGCAGTCTCCCATCAAGTACTGACCCGCCTCCTTGCTTAGCTTCGAGATCAAAGCGAGTTCGGGGTGTTCATGTTGGTATGGCCGTGAGCTTAGAGTAAGGTGAACACAAGGTATTTATACATGGTAAAATGCAAGTATACTTGTGGTATATAGAAGGAGCATAGCCCCTGCTGTTGTAAAATGGTAATAAACAGCTTACAGCACCAGGTATTCCCAAGGCAGTCTCCCATCAAAGTCTGACCGGCCCTACCTTGCTTAGCTTCGAGATCAAAACGAGATCAGGTGTGTTCAGGGTGGTATGGCCGTAAGCCATTAGAGTAGGTGAAAACAAGGTATTTATAAGATGGTAAAATGCAAAGTTATACTTGTGGTATATATAAGGAGCATAGCCCCTGCTGTTGTAAAATGGTAATAAACAGCTTACAGCACCGGGTATTCCCAGGCAGTCTCCCATCAAGTACTGACCGGCCCTACCTTGCTTAGCTTCCGAGATCAAAGCGAGATCGGGTATGTTCAGGAGTGGTATGGCCGTAAGCCATTAAGAGTAGGTGAAAACAAGGTATTTATAGATGGTAAAATGCAATTATACTTGTGGTATAAATTAGGAGAAGAGCCCCTGCTGTTGTAAAGTGTAGTAATAAAAAGCTTACAGCACGGGTATTCCCAGGCAGTCTCCCATCAAGTACTGACCGGCCCTACCTTGCTTAGCTTCCGAGATCAAAGCGAGATGAAGGCTGTTCATGGTGTAGTATGGCCGTAAGCCATTAAGAGTAGGTGAACACAAGGTATTTATAGATGGTAAAATGCAAGTATACTTGTGGTATATAGAAGGCATAGCCCCTGCTGTTGTAAAATGGTAATAAACAGCTTACACGCACGGGTATTCCCAGGCAGTCTCCCATCAAGTACTGACCGGCCCTACCTTGCTTAGCTTCCGAGGATCAAAGCGAGATGCGGGTATTCAGGGTGGTATGGCCGTAAGCCATTAAAGTAGGTGAAAACAAGATATTTATAGATGGTAAAATTCAATTCAATTCAATTCAATTTTATTTATAGTATCAAATCATAACATAAGTTATCTCGAGACACTTTACAGATAGAGTAGGTCTAGACCACACTCTATAATTTACAAAGCCCCAACAATTCCAACAATTCCAGTAATTCCCTCAAGAGCAAGCAGTGCCGACAGTGGTGAGGAAAAACTCCCTCTTGGGAAGAAACCTCGGACAGACCCAGGCTCTTGGTAGGCGGTGTCTGTCGAGCGGTTGGGGGTGTGATGAACAGTGGCGATAGTAGTCACATTAATAATGGAACAGTGACTGGATGTAGCGGGGAAGCTGCAGGGGTTCAGCAGGGCGCAGCATGACATTGCAGGGCATCGCTGAGCTCAGCAGGGGAGTGCAGCAGGACCGCGGCGACAGCTGCAACCAGGGTCTTGGTGCCAAGCGTTCTCAAAGGAAATGCGCTGGGGAAAAAAGCATAAGGACTCGGGGAGTAAACTCCCCAGAAGCTAGGATTAGTAACAAGCATTTCTGGGACGGGCTGCACACAAATAGTAATAGTAATAGTAACAGTAATAGAAACAGTAATAGAAAGGGGAGAGGGAGAGCAGCTCAGTGTGTCAAAGGAAGGAAGTCCCCGGCAGTCTAGGACTATAACAGCGCGTAACTATAACAGGTAACTAAGAGAGACGGGTCATAAGGAGAGGTAGCTTTTTTGGGCTTAGAACTCTCCCCCTGCCGGATCTGGCTTGGCTGGCCTGCCTCCCTCTACTTTGTTATGTATTATTAATCTAACAATTATGAAGAGAAGCAGTTGGGCCAGTTAGGTGAACACTGCAACTCCTCACTCCCTAACTATAAGCTTTATCAAATAGGAGAGTTTTAAGTTCATTCTTGAATGAGGTGACAGTTTCTGCCCCCGAACCCAGATGCGGGAGCTGGTTCCATATGGAGAGGAGCCTGATAACTGAAGGCTCTAGCTCCCATTCTACTTTTAGAGACTCTAGGTACCACCAGTAACTCTGCATTCTGGGGCCGCAGTGTTCTAGTGGGACAATGAGGTATTAGGAGCTCTTCTAGATATGATGGTGCTAGACCATTTAGAGCTTTGTAGGTCAAGAGAAGGACTTTAAACTCAATCCTGGATTCAACAGGAAGCCAATGCAGAGAAGCTAATACAGGAGAAATATGATCTCTTTTCTTAGTTCTTGTGAGAACCGCGCTGCAGCATTCTGGATCAGCTGGAGAGTCTTAAGAGAACTTATTTGAGCAACCTGACAGTAGGGAATTACAATAGTCCAGCCTGGAAGTAACAAATGCATGGACTAGTTTTTTCAGCGTCGTTTTGAGACAGGATATTCCTAATTTTGGCAATGTTACGAAGATGAAAAAAGGCTGTTCTTGAGGTTTGTTTTAGATTGGCATTAAAGGATATATCCTGATCAAAGATAACTCCTAAATTTCTAACAGTGGTGCTGGAGGCCAGGGCAACACCATCCAGAGTAGCTATATCTCTAGATAATGAAGTTGGGTGTTTAGGGCCCAGCACAATAACTTCAGTTTTGTTAGGGTTTAACATCAGAAAATTATAGGTCATCCAGGATTTTATATCCTTAATGCACTCTTGAAATTTTGCTAGCTGACTGGTTTAGTCTGGTTTGATTGGCAAGTATAATTGGGTGTCATCCATAACAGTGAAAGTTAATTGAGTGTTTTCTAATAATATTGCCTAGAGGAAGCATATATAAGGAGAATAGAATTGGTCCAAGCACTGAGCCTTGAGGAACCCCATGGCTAACTTTAGCGTACTTGGAGGGTTTATCATTAACATTCACAAATTGAGATCGATCAGAGAAATAGGACCTAAACCAACTCAAGAGCAATTCCTTTAATGCCAACCAAGTGTTCCAATCTCTGTAACAGGATTGAATGGTCAATTGTGTCAAATGCAGCACTAAGATCTAGTAAAACAAGAATGGAGACAAGACCTTTGTCTGCAGCAGTTAAAAGGGTCGTTAGTAATTTTCACCAGTGCCGTCTCTGTGCTATGATTCTTTCTAAATCCTGATTGAAAGTCATCAAATAAACTGTTGCTATGTATAAAATCGCATAACTGATTAGCAACCACCTTCTCAAGGATCTTGGATAGAAAAGGAAGGTTAGATATAGGTCTATAGTTTGCTAAGACCTCAGGATCCAGGGTGGGTTTTTTCAGAAGAGGTTTTATCACAGCTACTTTAAATGACTGTGGTACATAACCTGTTAATAGAGACATATTGATCATATCTAGTAATGAGGTGTTAACCACAGGTAATGCTTCTTTGAGTAGTCTCGTTGGGATGGGGTCCAAGAGACAGGTAGATGGCTTAGCTGAGGATATCTTTAACATTAATTGTTGAAAGATCTATAGGATAAAAGCAGTCTAAGTATATGTCGAGACTAGTCTTTATTTCCTAACGACTCTGCGTTTAAAGGTGAACCGTTAGAAGTTGAGTGTAAAAGGTGATGAATTTTATCTCTAATTGTTGTAATTTTATCATTGAAGAAGCTCATGAAGTCATCACTACTCAGAGCTAGAGGAATAGATGGCTCAGTAGAGCTGTGGCTATCTGTCAGCCTGGCGACAGTGCTGAAAAACCTTGGGTTGTTCTTGTTTTCTTCTATTAGTGATGAGTAATAGTCTGATGTCCCTTCTTGAGGCCTTCCTATAGGTTTTGAGACTTTCTTGCCAATCCAAGCGAGATTCTTCCACCTTGGTGGAGCGCCACTTATTCGGGGTTTGTGAGATTTGTTTTAATTGCGAGTTTGGGAGTTATACCAAGGTGCTAGTTTCCTTTGCTTCATCATCTTCTTTTTCAGGGGCGGCGGAGGTCTAAGGTTAGATCCGTAGGCATGTAGTAATACCGTCTACAAATGCATCAATTTGAGAGGGACTGAGGTTAACATACAGGTCCTCTGTTATGTTAAGGCATGACATAGAGTTCGAATGCTGTTGGAATATCTTCTTTAAATTTAGCTATAGCACTGTCAGATAAGCATCTGGTGTAGGAGCTTTTATCTAATTTAATATAATCAGGTAGTAAGAATTCGAAAGTGATTAAAGAATGATCTGATAATACCGAATTCTGCGAAAATATTATTAAATCCTCAATTTCAATACCATATGCCAGCACAAGGTCGAGGGTGTGGTTAAAACAGTGCGTTCCGCCTTGTACACCTCTGACTGAAACCGATTGAATCCAGTAATGAGTTGAAAGCAGTACTAAGGCTGTCATTGTCAGCGTCCACATGGATATTAAAATCACCTACAAGAGTACTTGGTCTGATTTAAGGACTAAACATGATAAAAACTCTGAGAATTCAGATAAAAATTCAGAATATGGGACCTGGAGCCCTGTAAATAACAACGAATATAATTGGCTGTAATGTTTTTCCATTTTGGATGTTGAAGATTAAGAACAAGACTTTCAAATGAGTTATAATGTAATTTAGGTTTAGGAGTAATTAGCAGGCTTGCATCAAAGATGGCTGCAACTCCCCTCCTCGGCCTGAGCCTCTAGGAATTTGAGTATTAATATGGCTGGGAGGGTGGCTTCATTTAGACTAACATAGTCTTCATGGCCCAGCCAGGTTTCAGTAAGACAAAATAAATCAATTTTGATTGTCTGATATCAACTCGTTTACCAGTACTGCTTTAGAAGACAGAGATCTAATATTTAATAGTCCACATCTAATTTTCCTATTTTTGTTCTATTGCAGTAGTTTTAATTCCAATTAGGTTGTTAAGTATAAGCATCTTTTGTTTACCTTTGATTTAACCGATCGGAGCAGGGGACAGACACCGTGCTTATTAGACCATGAGTGGGCGACTGCTCCAGCGGAGCACAGAGGGCAGCGTAGCACTGCACCTCTGATTACTAATATCAAACTTGGGTTGTCATGGTTTATGTCTGATAAACTTCGTTTCAGATTTTTGATATGAGGCGGCACCGTCCCAGGTGGGATGAATGCCGTCTCTCTCAATCGAACTCAGGCTTTCCCCAGAGCGCCCTCAGTTATTCACCATGCCCACATCATTAGGTGGGCACCACCCGACAACCAGCGGTGGAAGGATGACGTCCGACTGTACATTTCATCATTGGTCCGGTTTGGCAGGGGTCAGAGGAAACTACTGAGTCCGACATTGTCTTTCGCGTATGCACAAAGTGACTCAACATTCATTTTAGTGATCTCCGATTTCACGACCATTACCACCTACGTGAAGTATGATCTTACTGTATTTACGGTTCTTTTTGCCAGCAGTTTTAGATGGGTTTCTATATCGCCCGCTCCAGCCGGGGGTACATATGACCGGTTAGGTAGGCCTACTGTAGCCGCCGGGGCGCTGGCTTCACATATCGCAGTATAGAGCTCCCAATAACCAGAACTGGCTTCTCCGCGGGTGTATCGCTGAGTAGGGAGGCTCTGTTAGAGGAAGCGGACGGCTCCGGTTTAGAGCGACCGTCATCATGTGCACTCCCTGGTCTAGATCTAACCCTTCACGCTTCCCTCGGACAGTCACCCACTTTCGCCCGGCTGCTTTCGGGGTCTGCCGAGGGACAGCTAGCAAAAGCTACAGAAGCTACAGTATGTTGGCCCGCATTAACTACATGGTGCTGGCTAGCTCACAGGCTTATCGATTCTGATTCCATGGTGCCCGAACCGTGACTCAAATTCACTAAGCCTTGCCTCCAAAACAGCGAATATACTACATTTATTACATGTATCGTTATCACTAAAGGAGGCAGAGGAATAGCTAAACATTTGACACACAGAGCAAGAGAGCAGGAGAGGGAGAGGAATTAGCCATTGCTAATGGCTAAGCTAAAGTAGCTAACAGTGTTTTAATTTGTAAATTCCAGCGAGTCAATTGCTGTAGAAGTGAAGCTAAGTATAAGTGCTTGGGTAAAACAATTGTAATTCAAATTCAATCCAGGCAAATAGCTGCTAATTTAAACAGTGAAGCAGAGTTCAGTAAGTTTTTGCGAGGCAGCAAACTAGCGTTTGTAACAGGGGAACACGGAAGTGACACAATACGCTCACCTTACCGCCGACGCGTCGTCTCCACAGCCACCACAAGGCCGCTGTACGTCTCAATCAAAAATCCGAAAACACAAAGGAAACTCAAGGAAAATGCAAGTATACTTGTGGTATATAGAAGGAGCATAGACCCTGCTGTTGTAAAATGGTAATAAACAGCTTACAGCACCGAGTATTCCCAGGCAGTCTCCCATCCAAGTACTGACCCGGCCCTACCTTGCTGCGCTTCGGGATCAAACGAGATCGGGCCTGTTCAGGGTGGTATGGCCGTAAGCCATTAGAGCAGGTGAAAACAAGATATTTATAGATGGTAAAATGCAATGACACTTGTGGTATAAATTAGGGCACAGACCCTGCTGTTGGAAGTGTAGAATAAAAGCTTACAGCACCGGGTATTCCCAGGCAGTCTCCCATCCAAGTACTGACGGCCCTACCTTGCTTAACTTCCGAGATCAAAGATGGAGCTGTTCACGGGTGGTATGGCCGTAAGCCATTAGAGCAGGTGAAAACAAGATATTTATAGATGGTAAAATGCAATGACACTTGTGGTATAAATTAGGAGCACAGACCCTGCTGTTGAAAGTGTAGAATAAAAAGCTTACAGCACCGGGTATTCCCAGGCAGTCTCCCATCCAAGTACTGACCCGGCCCTACCTTGCTTAGCTTCCGAGATCAAACGAGATCGGGCGTGTTCAGGGTGGTATGGCCGTAAGCCATTAGAGCAGGTGAAAACAAGATATTTATAGATGGTAAAATGCAATTACACTTGTGGTATAAACAGGGAACAGACCCTGCTGTTGGAGTGTAAATGGTAAAAACTTAGCTTACAGCACCGGGTATTCCCAGGCAGTCTCCCATCCAAGTACTGACCTGGCCCTACCTTGCTTAGCTTCGAGGATCAAACGAGATCGGGCGTGTTCCGGGGTATGGTACGTAAGCCTTTAGAGTAGGTGAACACAAGGTATTTATACATGGTAAAATGCAAGTATACTTGTGGTATATAGAAGGAGCATAGCCCCTGCTGTTGTACAATGGGAATAAAAGCTTACAGCACCGGTATTCCCAAGGCAGTCTCCCATCCAAGTACTGACCGGCCCTACCTTGCTTAGCTTCCAAGATCAAAGCGAGATCGGGTATGTTCAGGGTGGTATGGTGGTAAGCCATTAGAGCAGGTGAAAACAAGATATTTATAGATGGTAAAATGCAATTACACTTGTGGTATAAATAGGAGCAGAGACCCTGCTGTTGAAAAAGGTGTATAAACAAAAGCTTACAGCACCGGGTATTCCTAGGCAGTCTCCCATCCAAGTACTGACCCGGCCCTACCTTGCTTAGCTTCCGAGATCAAAGCGGGATGCGGTGTTCACGGGTGGTATGGCCGGAGCCATTGGAGCAGGTGAAAACAAGGTATTTATACAGGTATAAATGCAATTACACTTGTGGTATAAATTAGAGGAGCACAGACCCTGCTGTTGTAAAATGTGTAATAAAAGCTTACAGCACCGGGTATTCCCAGACAGTCTCCCATCCAAATACTGACCCGGCCCTACCTTGCTTAGCTTCGAGATCAAACGAGATCGGGCATGTTCAGGGTGGTATGGCCGTAAGCCATTAGAGTAGGTGAACACAAGATATTTATACATGGTAAAATGCAATTATACTTGTGGTATAAAAGAAGCGAGCCCCCTGCTGTTGTACAATGGTAATAAAAGCTTACAGCACCGGGTATTCCCAGGCAGTCTCCCATCCAAGTACTGACCCGGCCCTACCTTGCTTAGCTTCCGAGATCAAACGAGATCGGGCGTATTCAGGGTGGTATGGCCGTAAGCCATTAAAGAAGGTGAAAACAAGTTATTTATAGATGGTAAAATGCAATTACACTTGTGGTATAAACAAGAAGCAGAGCCCCTGCTGTTGTAAAATGGTAATAAACAGCTTACAGCACCGGGTATTCCCAGGCAGTCTCCCATCCAAGTACTGACCCGGCCCTACCTTGCTTAGCTTCCGAGATCAAACGAGATCGGGCGTGTTCAGGGTGGTATGGCCGTAAGCCATTAGAGCAGGTGAAAACAAGATATTTATAGATGGTAAAATGCAATGACACTTGTGGTATAAATTAGGAGCACAGACCCTGCTGTTGAAAGTGTAGAATAAAAAGCTTACAGCACCGGGTATTCCCAGGCAGTCTCCCATCCAAGTACTGACCCGACCCTACCTTGCTTAGCTACCGAGATCAAATGAGATCGGGTGTGTTCAGGGTGGTATGGCCGTAATCCATTAAAGAAGGTGAAAACAAGATATTTATAGATGGTAAAATGCAATTACACTTGTGGTATAAACAAGAAGCAGAGCCCCTGCTGTTGTAAAATGGTAATAAACAGCACCGGGTATTCCCAGGCAGTCTCCCATCCAAGTACTGACCGGGCCCTACCTTGCTTAGCTTCCGAGATCAAATGAGATCGGGCGTGTTCACGGTGGTATGGCCGTAAGCCATTAGAGTAGGTGAACACAAGGTATTTATACATGGTAAAATGCAAGTATACTTGTGGTATATAGAAGGAGCATAGCCCCTGCTGTTGTAAAATGGTAATAAACAGCTTACAGCCCCGGGTATTCCCAGGCAGTCTCCCATCCAAGTACTGACCCGGCCCTACCTTGCTTAGCTTCCGAGATCAAACGAGATCGGGCGTGTTCAGGGTGGTATGGCCGTAAGCCATTAGAGCAGGTGAAAACAAGATATTTATAGATGGTAAAATGCAATGACACTTGTGGTATAAATTAGGAGCACAGACCCTGCTGTTGAAAGTGTAGAATAAAAGCTTACAGCACCGGGTATTCCCAGGCAGTCTCCCATCCAAGTACTGACCCGGCCCTACCTTGCTTAGCTTCCGAGATCAAATGAGATCTGGCGTGTTCACGGTGGTATGGCCGTAAGCCATTAGAGTAGGTGAACACAAGGTATTTATACATGGTAAAATGCAAGTATACTTGTGGTATATAGAAGGAGCTTAGACCCTGCTGTTGTAAAATGGTAATAAACGTTAGTCACAGCACCGGGTATTCCCAGGAAGTCTCCCATCCGAAGTACTGACCCGGCCCTACCTTGCTTAGCTTCCAAGATCAAAAGCGAATCGGGCCTGTTCAGGGTGTTATGGCCGTAAGCCATTAGATCAGGTGAAAACAAGATATTTATAGATGGTAAAATGCAATGACACTTGTGGTATAAATTAGGAGCACCCGGGCCCCGCTGTTGAAAGTGTAGAATAAAAGCTTACAGCACCGGGTATTCCCAGGCAGTCTCCCATCCAAGTACGGCCCGGCCCTACCTTGCTTAACTTCCGAGATCAAACGAGATCGGCGTGTTGAGGTGTGGTATGGCCGTAAGCCATCCGTAGAGCGAGGTGAAAACAAGATATTTATAGATGGTAAAATGCAATGACACTTGTGGTATAAATTAGGAGCACAGACCCTGCTGTTGAAAGTGTAGAATAAAAAGCTTACAGCACCGGGATTTTTCCATGCAGTCTCCCATCCCAGTACTGACCCGGCCCTACCTTGCTTAGCTTCCGAGATCAAACGAGTTCGGGCATGTTCCGCGGTTGTATGGCCGTAAGCCTTTAAAGTAATAATAATAATAATTAATAAATTGAATTTATATAGCGCTTTTCCTGGACTCAAAGTTCCTTTACAGGGCAGGGTAGATTATAAAAACATAACAAAACAAAACGAGCAAACAAAACAAGTAGAACAAAACAAGATACAGATGAAAAAAGGGAGGGGGCAGGTGGACTATGGGTAGGCTGAGGTGAAGAGATGGGTCTTGGGCGGGACTGGAAGATGGTGAGGGACTCAGAGGTGCGGATCTCTTGGGGGGAGGGAGTTCCAGAGCCTGGGAGCTGCTCTGGAGAAGGCTCTGTCCCCAAAACCAGCGCAGGTTGGACTTTTGGATGGAGAGGAGAAACCGGCTGAGGTGGATCTGAGGGACCGTGAGGGTTGGTAAGGGAAGGAGGTCAGTGAGGTATGAGGGGCCAGATGGTGGAGGGCTTTATAGGTGAGGACCAGGATTTTGTAGGTGATCCGGTGGGAAATGGGAAGCCAGTGGAGTTGTTTTAGGACTGGAGTGATGTGGTGCCAGGATTTGGAGCAGGTAATGAGGCGAGGCGGCTGAGTTCTGGACCAGTTGGAGTCGGTTGATGTTGGTAGAGCTGATGCCGAGGAGAAGTGAGTTGCAGTAGTCCAGTCGGGGAGGAGATGAAGGCGTGAATGAGTCTTTCAGCAGCGGGGTGTGAGAGAGGGTCTGATTTTGGCGATGTTGCAGGAGGTGAAAGAAGGAGGTTTTAATGACTTGACGGATGTGAGGCTCAAGGGAGAGGGTGGAATCAAAGATAACGCCAAGGTTGCGGGCCTGGGGAGATGGGGAGACAATGGTGCCGTCGATGGTGAGAGTGGGGTTATTGGTTTTGCTGAGTGTGGATTTGGAGCCGATCAGAAGGAATTCTGTTTGTCGCTGTTGTTGAGTTTGAGGAAGTTGTGTTGCATCCAGGTTTTAATAGCTGACAGACAGGAGTTGATGTGGGAGAGGGGAGGATTGTGGGGGGATTTGGTGCTGAGGTAGATCTGGGTGTCGTCAGCATAGCAGTGGAAGTCAGGTTGAAGTGGCGGAGTATCTGACGAAGAGGGAGGATGTAGATGATGAAGAGGAGGGGCCAAGTCGCGAGCCGGGGGAACACCTCTGAGTGACTGTGGCTGTGGCAGAGGTGTGGTTGTGGAGAGAGTAAATGGGATCTGTTGGAAAGGTAGGGGTGGAGCCAGCTGAGTGCAGTACCGCTCGATACCGAGGTCTTTGAGTCTGGTGAGCAGGATGTTATGGCTCACAGTATCGAAGGCTGCACTCAGGTCGAGGAGGATGAGGATGTTGAGGGAACCGGTGTCAGCAAAGGTGAGGAGGTCGTTGAGGACTTTGAGGAGAGCGGTTTCTGTGCTGTGTAGGGGGCGAAAACCAGATTGGAGAGGTTCGAATAGGTTATTGGCAAGAAGATGGGTTTGTAGTTGTGAGGCGACTATGCGTTCCGGGGTTTTAGACAGAAAGGGGAGGTTGGATATTGGGCGGTAGTTGTTGAGAGAGGAGGGATCCAGACCAGGTTTTTAAGGATTGGGGTGACAGCGGTTTTGAAAGCAGAGGGACAGTTCCAAGGGACAGTGAGGAGTTGAAGAGGTTAGTGAGGTAGGGGCATAGGACCGGGAGGCAGGACTTCAGAAGTGGAGTAGGGGGGGGGTCAAGGGAGCAGGTAGTGGGTTTGGAAGAGCTGATGAGTTTGGAGATTTCAGGAGGAGTGACTGGGTTAAACTGGGAGAGGAGGAAGTGTGGAGGGAGGGTCGGGGAGGTCTGGAGGGATGGAGAGAGGAGGGTCCAAGGTAGGTGCTGGGTAGATCCTGGAAGGTCAGATACAGGGGATAGGGATTTGTAAATGAGATTGATTTTGTCAGTGAAAAAGTGGAGGAATGAGTTGCAGAGATCCGGTAGAGGTAAAGAGAGGCTGTTGGTCCGAGGCTTGATGAGGTTGTTCAATGTGGAGAAGAGGGTTCTGGGGTTTTGGCGGGGGTCGGTGAGGATGGTGGAGAGGTAGGCAGATTTGGCAGCAATGAGGGCATCTTTGTAGGCGATGAGATGGGATTTATAGGCTTCATGATGGACTGTGAGGGATGATTTCTTTGTCAGACGTTCAAGTTGGCGGCCAGTTTGTTTCATTTTTCGGAGTGCAGGTGTGTACCAGGGTGAAGAGGTGTTAAAAGTGACGAGTTTTGTTTTGAGGGGGCCAGGGTGTTGAGGGAGGTAGACAAGGTGGGTTGAGGTGGTCTGTGAGGTCATCGGGTGAGGTGAGGGTTGAGTCAGGTGGAGGTTGTGGAGAGCAGGTCAGAGAGATGGTGGGGATTGATAGATTTGAGGTTGCGGAAGGTGATTTCTCTGAGGAGGCGGGGCGTGGGGTTGGAGAAGGGATGGTGAACCGTATCAGTTTGTGATCAGAGAGGGGAAAGAGGCATGGATGGAGGTCGAGCACTGGTTGGTTGGTGGAGCAGACCAGGTCGAGGATGTGACCTTTTCATGGGTGGGGAATGTGACATGTTGGGTGAGAGAGAAGTTATCCAGTAAAATTTTGAATTCTGATGAGAGCGTGCGTGTGGGGGAGTCCATGTGGATGTTTAAGTCACCGAGTAGCAGCAGACGTGGAGAGAGAGATGAGGCTAGTGTGAGGAGTTCAGTAAAATCAGAGAGGAAGGAGGGATTTGGTTTAGGTGGCCGGTAAATGGGGATGACTGTCATGGAGGAAAAAGTTTTTGAAGGCGAGATATTCAAACGATGATACTGAGGGGAGGGTGAGTTCTGTGATCCGGAAGTTCTGATTGAAAATGACGGCGAGGCCACCTCCCGGTGGGAGGGCGGGGTTTGCAGATTGTAGTTGTAGCCAAAGGGGATGCTTGGTTGAGGGAGAAGTACGTTGGGTTGTTGCCAGGTTTCGGTGAGCAGAAGGAAGTCAAGAGTGTTGTCGAGGATTAGTTTTCGTGGAGGACAGGGCTTTATTGTGGCGATCGGGTGTTGAGGAGGGCAAAGTTGGCATGGTGAGAGGGTGGTGGGATGGGGGCAGGCTGGAGAGATCTGAGGTTGTCCCGTTAGCAGTGCGTGTGGTGCGGGGTGTGGGGTATTGTGCAGTTGAGGGGGACAGTGAGCCGATTAGCAAATGATTGGAGAGTATGATTGAGTGTATGTGAAGTGGGGAAAGCACTGTAGTCCGGTCCCGGTTTTCTGTGTAGCCTGATGATGCGTTCAGCCCTATGTGAACCAGTGGGTGAAGCATTCAGATGACGTGGGACAGGTGCAACAGAGCGTGCAGGTGACCAGATGGATGGAATGGATTGTCCGTGGTGGAAGAAAACAAATTGCGGAGAGCTTCGAAGCTTCTGTGGATGTAACGGCGTCGACGTAGAAGTCCGAGCTGTTTGATGACTGGGATGCAGGATGGAATGGAGTAGTTGTCGAGTGGACCAGTTGCAGAGTTGAATATTTGATCATGATGCCGGCGGAGGGACGGAGAAGCTCCGTGATAGTGGTTAGCCGTGGGCTAGGAGCACAGAGGTGGAGGTGGAGATGGATGAATGAGGTGATTGCCAAAATGATCCACAGCAGACCGCGAAGGAGAGAAATGTCTAGTCTTGGTCGCGGCTCGATCTGGTGGAGGTTGCCTATGAGGAGGAGGTCAGCAATCGGGTTAGCCGCCGAAGCAGCTAGGATTTGCCGCAGGCGTTTGGTGAACGGGGGCAGCTAGCTGGCTAACCGACGAGGCAAGAGTCCGGTCAAGGAGCCCCAGGCGGCTTCGGGAACCAGCAGAGAGACTGTCCAGAGGTACAGAGGCTGTCCAGAGGTAGGGGGTACAGCGAACACAAATACAAGAGAATAGCAGACGAATAGCAGATGAATAGCAGACGGAGAAGCGGCGAATAACCAGCGCCAGCATCCTCTCACGTCGGTTGGAGATGGATGACGAGTAGGTGAACACAAGGTATTTATACATGGTAAAATGCAAGTATACTTGTGGTATATAGAAGGTGCATAGCCCCTGCTGTTGTACAATGGGAATAAAAAGCTTACAGCACCGGGTATTCCCAGGCAGTCTCCCATCCAAGTACTGACCCGGCCCTACCTTGCTTAGCTTCCGAGATCAAACGAGATCGGGCGTATTCAGGGTGGTATGGCCGTAAGCCATTAAAGAAGGTGAAAACAAGTTATTTATAGATGGTAAAATGCAATTACACTTGTGGTATAAACAAGAAGCAGAGCCCCTGCTGTTGTAAAATGGTAATAAACAGGTTACAGCACGGGGTATTCCCAGGCAGTCTCCCATCCAAGTACTGACCCGGCCCTACCTTGTTTAGCTTCCGATATCAAACGAGATCGGGTATGTTCAGGGTGGTATGGCCGTAAGCCATTAGAGCAGGTGAAAACAAGATATTAATAGATGGTAAAATGCAATGACACTTGTGGTATAAATTAGGAGCAGAGACCCTGCTGTTGAAAGTGTAGAATAAAAAGCTTACAGCACCGGGTATTCCCAGGGAGTCTCCCATCCAAGTACTGACCCGACCCTACCTTGCTTAGCTACCGAGATCAAATGAGATCGGGTGTGTTCAGGGTGGTATGGCCGTAATCCATTAAAGAAGGTGAAAACAAGATATTTATAGATGGTAAAATGCAATTACACTTGTGGTATAAACAAGAAGCAGAGCCCCTGCTGTTGTAAAATGGTAATAAACAGCACCGGGTATTCCCAGGCAGTCTCCCATCCAAGTACTGACCCGGCCCTACCTTGCTTAGCTTCCGAGATCAAACGAGATCGGGCGTGTTCACGGTGGTATGGCCGTAAGCCATTAGAGAAGGTGAAAACAAGATATTTATAGATGGTAAAATGCAATTACACTTGTGGTATAAACAAGAAGCAGAGCCCCTGCTGTTGTAAAATGGTAATAAACAGCTTACAGCACCGGGTATTCCCAGGAAGTCTCCCATCCAAGTACTGACCCAGCCCTACCTTGCTTAGCTTCCGAGATCAATCGTGTTCACGGTGGTATGGCCGTAAGCCATTAGAGTAGGTGAACACAAGGTATTTATACATGGTAAAATGCAAGTATACTTGTGGTATATAGAAGGAGCATAGCCCCTGCTGTTGTAAAATGGTAATAAACAGCTTACAGCACCGGGTATTCCCAGGCAGTCTCCCATCCAAGTACTGACCCGGCGCTACCTTGCTTAGCTTCCGAGATCAAACGAGATCGGGCGTGTTCACGGTGGTATGGCCGTAAACCATTTGAGCAGGTGAAAACAAGATATTTATAGATGGTAAAATGCAAAGACACTTGTGGTATAAATTAGGAGCACAGACCCTGCTGTTGAAAGTGTAGAATAAAAAGCTTACAGCACCGGGTATTTCCAGGCAGTCTCCCATCCAAATACTGACCCGGCCCTACCATGCTTAGCTTCCGAGATCAAACGAGATCGGGCGTGTTCACGGTGGTATGGCCGTAAGCCATTACAGCAGGTGAACACAAGGTATTTATACATGGTATAATGCAAGTATACTTGTGGTATATAGAAGGAGCATAGACCCTGCTGTTGTAAAATGGTAATAAACAGCTTACAGCACCGGGTATTCCCAGGCAGTCTCCCATCCAAGTACTGACCCGGCCCTACCTTGCTTAGCTTCCGAGATCAAACGAGATCGGGCCTGTTCAGGGTGGTATGGCCGTAAGCCATTAGAGCAGGTGAAAACAAGATATTTATAGATGGTAAAATGCAATTACACTTGTGGTATAAACAAGAAGCAGAGCCCCTGCTGTTGTAAAATGGTAATAAACAGCTTACAGCACCGGGTATTCCTAGGCAGTCTCCCATCCAAGTACTGACCCGCCCTACCTTGCTTAGCTTCCGAGATCAAATGAGATCTGGCGTGTTCACGGTGGTATGGCCGTAAGCCATTAGAGTAGGTGAACACAAGGTATTTATACATGGTAAAATGCAAGTATACTTGTGGTATATAGAAGGAGCTTAGACCCTGCTGTTGTAAAATGGTAATAAACAGCTTACAGCACCGGGTATTCCCAGGCAGTCTCCCATCCAAGTACTGACCCGGCCCTACCTTGCTTAGCTTCCAAGATCAAACGAGATCGGGCGTGTTCAGGGTGGTATGGCCGTAAGCCATTAGAGCAGGTGAAAACAAGATATTTATAGATGGTAAAATGCAATGACACTTGTGGTATAAATTAGGAGCACAGACCCTGCTGTTGAAAGTGTAGAATAAACAGCTTACAGCACCGGGTATTCCCAGGCAGTCTCCCATCCAAGTACTGACCCGGCCCTACCTTGCTTAGCTTCCGAGATCAAACGAGATCGGGCGTGTTCACGGTGGTATGGCCGTAAGCCATTAAAGAGGTGAACACAAGGTATTTATACATGGTAAAATGCAAGTATACTTGTGGTATATAGAAGGAGCATAGCCCCTGCTGTTGTAAAATGGTAATAAACACAGCACGGAGACATTCCCCAGGCAGTCTCCCATCCAAGTTACTGACCCGGCCCTACCTTGCTTAGCTTCCGAGGATCAAAGCGAGATCGGGCTGTTCAGGGTGGTATGGCCGTAAGCCATTAGAGCAGGTGAAAACAAGATATTTATAGATGGTAAAATGCAATGACACTTGTGGTATAAATTAGGAGCACAGACCCTGCTGTTGAAAGTGTAGAATAAAAGCTTACAGCACCGGGTATTCCCAGGCAGTCTCCCATCCAAAGTACTGACCCGGCCCTACCTTGCTTAGCTTCCGAGATCAAATGAGATCGGGGTGTTCACGGTGGTATGGCCGTAAAAGCCATTAGAGTAGGTTGAACACAAGGTATTTATACATGGTAAAATGCAAGTATACTTGTGGTATATAGAAGGAGCATAGCCCTGCTGTTGTAAAATGGTAATAAACAGCTTACAGCACCGGGTATTCCCAGGCAGTCTCCCATCCAAAGTACTGACCCGGCCCTACCTTGCTTAGCTTCCGAGGGATCAAACGAGATCGGGGTATTCAGGGTGGTATGGCCGTAAGCCATTAAGAGAAGTTGAAAACAAGATATTTATAGATGGTAAAATGCAATTACACTTGTGGTATAAACAAGAAGCGAGCCCCTGCTGTTGTAAAATGGTAATAAACAGCTTACAGCACCGGGTATTCCCAGGAAGTCTCCCATCCAAGTACTGACCCGGCCCTACCTTGCTTAGCTTCCGAGATCAAACGATATCGGGCGGTGTTCCATGGTGTGATGGCGTAGTAAGCCATTAGAGTAGGTGAACACAAGGTATTTATACATGGTAAAATGCAAGTATACTTGTAGTATAAGAAGGAGCATAGCCCCTGCTGTTGTAAAATGGTAATAAACAGCTTCCAGCACCGGGTATTCCCAGGCAGTCTCCCATCCAAGTACTGACCCGCCCCTACCTTGCTTAGCTTCGAAGATCAAACGAGATCGAGGTGTTAGGGGTTGTTATGGCCGTAAGCCATTAGAGCAGGTGAAAACAAGATATTTATAGATGGTAAAATGCAATGACACTTGTGGTATAAATTAGAGCACAGACCCTGCTGTTGAAAGTGTAGAATAAAAGCTTACAGCACCGGGTATTCCCAGGCAGTCTCCCATCCAAGTACTGACCAGGCCCTACCTTGCTTAGCTTCCGGAAAACACGAGATCGGGTGTTCGAGTGGTATGGCCGTAAGCCTTAGAGTAGGTGAACACAAGGTATTTATACATGGTAAAATGCAAGTATACTTGTGGTATATAGAAGACATAGCCCCTGCTGTTGTACAATGGGAATAAAAACACAGCACCGGGTATTCCACAGGCAGTCTCCCATCAGGAAATTACTGACCCGGCCCTGCTGCTTGGCTTCCGGGATCAGGCGAGATCGGGCATTATTCGGTGTGGTATGGCCGTAAGCCATTAAAGAAGGTGAAAACAAGATATTTATAGATGGTAAAATGCAATTACACTTGTGGTATAAACAGGGCAAGGCCCTGCTGTTGTAAAATGGTAATAAACAGCTTACAGCACGGGTTATTCCCAGAGTCTCCACATCAAGTACTGACCCATTTCACCTTGTAGCTTCGAGATCAAGCGTGTTCCGCGATTGGTATGGCGTAAAGCCATTAGGTAGGAATTGGCAAGGTATTTATACATGAGTAAAATGCAAATTTATGCTGTGGTATATAGAAGGAGCATAACCCCTGCTGTTGTAAGATGGTAATAAACAGCTTACGGACACGGGTATTCCCGAACGGTCTCCCATCCAAGTACTGACCCGGCCTACCTTGCTTGGCTTCGAGGATCAAGCGGGGTCGGGGGAAGCTAAACAAGGTAGGGCGGGTCCGTACTTGGATGGGAGACTGCCTGGGAATACCGGTGCTGTAAGCTTTTTATTCCCATTGTACAACAGCAGGGGCTATGCTCCTTCTATATACTACAAGTATACTTGCATTTTACCATGTATCTAAATCCTTGTGTTCACCTACTCTAAAGGACTTATGGCCATACCACCCTCCACGCCCGATCTTCGTTTGATCTGGAAGTTAAGCAAGGTAGGGCGGGTCAGTACTTGGATGGGAGACTGCCTGGGAATACCGGTGCTCTAAGCTTTTTATTCTACACTTTCAACAGCAGGGTCTGTAGCTCCTAATTTATACCACAAGTGTCATTGCATTTTACCATCTATAAATATCTTGTTTTCACCTGCTCTAATGGCTTCTGCCATCACCACCCTCAACGCTTCGATCTCGTTTGATCTGCGGAAGTTAAGCAAGGTGGGGCCGGGTCAGTACTGGATGGGAGACTGCTGGGAATACCCGGTGCTGTAGCTTTTATTCTACGCCAGCAGGGTCTGTGCTCTAATTTATACCACAAGTGTCATTGCATTTTACCATCTATAAATATCTTGTTTTCACCTGCTCTAATGACTTACGTATACCACCTGTCACAGCCCGATCTCGTTTGATCTCGGAAGCTAAAGCAAAGATGGGCGGGTCAGTACTTGGATGGGAACTGCTGAATACTTTCGATTGCTGTAGCTGTTTATTACCATTTTACAACAGCAGGGGTCTATGCTCCTTCTATTACCACAAGTATACTTGCATTTTACCATGTATAAATACCTTGTGTTCACCTACTCTCTAATGGCTACTGCCATACCACCGTGGACTGCTTAGATCTCATTTGATCTCGGAGCTAAACAAGGGGGGGCCGGGTCGGTACTTGGATGGGAGCTGCCTAGGAATACCGGTGCTGTAAGCTGTTTATTACCATTTTACAACAGCAGGGGGCTCTGCTTCTTGTTTATACCACAAGTGTATTTCATTTTACACCATCTATAAATATCTTGTTTTCACCTTCTTTAATGGCTTCCGGCCATACCACCCTGAATATCGCCCGATCTGCGTTTGATCTCGAGGCTAAGCAGGGTGGGCGCTGGTCAGTACTTGGATGGGGGACTACCTGGGAATACCGGTTGTTAGCTCTTTATTCCCCATTGTACAACAACAGGGGCTATGCTCCTTCTATATACCACAAGTATACTTGCATTATACCAGTATAAATACCTTGTGTTCACCTGCTGTAATGACTACGGCCTACCACGCCGTGATCGCCGGATCTCGTTTGATCACCGAGCTAAGCAAGGTAGGGCGGAGTTGGTATTTGGATGAGGAGACTGCCTGGAATACCGGTGCTGTAAGCTTTTTATTCTACACTTTCAACAGCAGGGTCTGTGCTCCTAATTTATACCACAAGTGTCATTGCATTTTACCATCTATAAATATCTTGTTTCACCTGCTCAAATGATTTCCGGCCATACCACGTGAACGCCCGGATTCGTTTGATCTGGAGGTAAGCAAGGTGGGGCGGGTCAGTTGCTGGATGGGAGACTGCCTGGGAATACCGGTGCTGTAAGCTGTTTATTACCATTTTACAACAGCAGGGGGCTCTGCTTGCTTGTTTATACCACAAGTGTAATTGCATTTTACCATCTATAAATATCTTGTTTTTCACCTTCTTTAATGGCTACGGCCATACCACCCTGAACAGGCCGATCTCGTTTGATCTTGGAAGCTAAGCAGGTGGGGCGGGTCAGTACTTGATGGGAGACTGCTAGGAGATACCGGTGCTGTAAGCTGTTTATACCATTTTACAACAGCATGGGGTCTATGCTCCTTCTATATACCACAAGTATACTTGCATTTTACCATTTATAAATACCTTGTGTTCACCTACTCTAATGGCTTAACGCCATACCACCGTGAACACGCCAGATCTCATTTGATCTCCGGAAGCCTTCAAACAAGGTAGGGCGGATTCAGTACTTGGATGGGAGACTGCCTAGGAATACCCGTGCTGTAAGCTGTTTATTACCATTTTACAACAGCAGGGGGCTCTGCTTCTTGTTTATACCCAAGTGTAATTGCATTTTACCATCTATAAATATCTTGTTTTCACCTGCTCTAATGGACTACGGCCATACCACCCTGAATAGAGCCCGATCTCGTTTGATCGGAAGCTAAGCAGGTGGGGCGGTCAGTACTTGGATGGGAGACTGCCTAGGATACCCGGTGCTGTAAGCTTTTTATTCTACACTTTCAACAGCAGGGTCTGTGCTCTAATTTATACCACAGTGTGTTGCATTTTACCATCTATAAATATCTTGTTTTACCTGCTCTAATGGCTACGGCCGTACCACCCTCAACTGCATGAATCTGGTTTGATCTGAAGTTAAGCAAGGTGGGGCGAGGTCGGTACTTGGATGGGGAGACTGCCTGGGAATACCGGTGCTGTAAGCTTTTTATTCTACACTTTCAACGGGGTCTGTGCTCCTAGTTTAATACAAGTGTCATTGCATTTTACCATCTATAAATATCTTGTTTTCACCTGGATCGAATGGCTACGGCCACCACCCTGAACGGCCGATCTCGTTTGATCTTGGAAGCTAAGCAAGGTGGGGCGGGGGGTCAGTACTTGGTGGGAGACTACTGGGAATACCGGTGCTGTAAGCTGTTTATTACCATTTTACAACCGCAGGGTCTATGCTCCTTCTATATACCACAAGTATACTTGCATTTTACCATGTATAAATACCTTGTGTTCACCTACTCTAATGGCTTCCCATACCACGTGAACTCATGTTGATCTCATTTGATGTCTGGATGTAGGGCGGTCAGTGTACTTGGATGGGGCTGCTAGGATACCGTGCTGTAAGCTTTTATTACCATTTTACAACAGCAGGGCTGTTGCTTCTTGTTTATACCACAGTGTAATTGCATTTTACCATCTATAAATATCTTGTTTTCACCTGCGGCCGTTACCACCCTGAACAGGCCCGATCTACGTTTGATCTCGGAAGCTAAGCAAGGTAGGGCGAGGTCAGTACAGATGCGGAGACTGCCTGGGAATACCGGTGCTGTAAGCTGTTTATTACCATTTTACAACAGCAGGGTCTATGCTCCTTCTATATACCACAGTATCCTTGCATTTTACCATGTATAAATACCTTGTGTTTCACCTACTCCTAATGAAGCTACGGCCATACCACCACCGTGGGCTCGCGCCAGATCTCATTTGATCTGGAAGCTAAGCAAGGTGGGGCCGGGTCAGTACTTGGATGGGAGACTGCCTAGGAATACCGGTGTATGTACGCTGTTTCTTTCCATTTTACAACAGCAGGGGCTCCTGCTTCTTGTTTATACCACAAGTGTAATTGCATTTTACCATCTATAAATATCTTGTTTTCACCTTAGTTGTGAAACTACGGCCATACCACCCCTGAATACGCCCGATCTCGTTTGATCTCGGAGGCTCTAAAGCAGGTAGGGACCTGGTCAGTACTTGGATGGGAGACTACCTGGGAATACCGGTTAACAGTAGCTTTTATTCCCATTGTACAGCAGCAGGGGCTATGCTCCTTTTATATACCACAAGTATACTTGCATTATACCATGTATAAATACCTTGTGTTCACCTGCTGTAAACTACGGCCCTACCACGTGGCTACGCCGATCGTTTGATCAGGAGCTAAGCAGGTAGGGCCGGGTCGTATTTGGATGGGAGACTGCCTGGAAATACCCGGTGCTGTAAGCTTTTTTATTCCACACTTTCAACGGGGGGGTCTGTGCTCTAATTTTATACCACAAGTGTCTTTGCATTTTTCCATCTATAAATATCTTGTTTTCACTGCTTAAAATGGTTTGTGGCCATACCACCGTGAACCGCCTCGGTATCGTTTGATCTCGGAAGCTAAGCAAAGTAGTGCGGGTCAGTACTTGGATGGGGAGACGCAGGAATACGGTGCTGTAAGCTGTTTATTACCATTTACAACAGCAGGGGCTCTGCTTCGATACCACAAGTGTAATTGCATTTTACCATCTATAAATATCTTGTTTTCACCTTCCTTAATAGCTTACGACCCCTACCACCCTGAATCGCCGATCTCGTTTGATCTCCGGGAAAGCTAAGCAAGGTGGGGCCGGTCAGTACTTGGATGGGAGACTGCTGGGAGATACCCGGTGCTGGAGCTTTTATTCCCCATTATTACAGCAGGGGCTATGCTCCTTCTATATACCACAAGTATACTTGCATTTTACCATGCTAAATACCTTGTGTTCTACCTACTCTAAAGCTTACCGCCATACCACCGTGAACATGCCCGATCTCGTTTGATCTCGGGAAGCCTAGCGAGGTAGGGCGGGTCGCCTTGGATGGGAGACTACGTGGGAATACCCGGTGCTGTAAGCTTTTACCTTCTACACTTTCAACGGGGTCTGTGCTCTTAATTTATACCACAAGTTGTCATTTGCATTTTACCATCTATAAATATCTTGTTTTCACCTGCTCTAATGGCTTACGGCCATACCACCCTGAATTCACGCCGATCTCGTTTGATCTGGAAGCTAAGCAGGATGGGGCGGGTCAGTACTTGGATGGGAGACTGCCTGGGAATACCGGTGCTGTAAGCTGTTTATTACCATTTTACAACAGCAGGGGCTATGCTCCTTCTATATACCACAAGTATACTTGCATTTTACCATGTATAAATACCTTGTGTTCACCTACTCTAATGGCTCTGACGCCATACCACCCGTGAATACGCCCGATCTCGTTTGATCTCCGGAAGCTAAGCAAGGTAGGGCTGGGTCAGTACTTGGATGGGAGACTTCCTGGGAATACCCGATTGCTGTAAGATGTTTATTACCATTTTACAACGAAGGGGCTCTGCTTCTTTTTTGTTTATACCACAAAGTGTAATTGCATTTTACCATCTATAAATATCTTGTTTTCACCTTCTTTAATGGATTACTGACCCATACCACCCTGAACACACCCAATCTCATTTGATCTCGGTAGCTAAGCAAGGTAGGGTTGAGGTCAGTGCTTGGATGGGAGACTCCCTGGGATACCGGTGCTGTAAGCTTTTTATTCTACACTTTCAACAGCAGGGTCTCTGCTTCTAATTTATACCACAAGTGTCATTGCATTTTACCATCTATTAATATCTTGTTTTCACCTGCTCTAATGGCTACGGCCATACCACCCTGAACATACCCGATCTCGTTTGATGCGCGAAGCGTACAGGTTGGGCGGGTCAATACTGGATGGGAGACTGCCTGGGAATACCGGTGCTGTCTTGGCTTTTATTCCCATTGTACAACAGCAGGGGCTATGCTCCTTCTATAACCACAAGTATACTTGCATTTTACCATGTGATAAATACCTTGTGTTCACCTACTCTAAAGGCTTATGGCCATACCACCCTCATACACCGATCTCGTTTGATCTCCGGAAGTTAAGCAGGTAGGGGTGGGTCAGTACTTGGATGGGAGACTGCCTGGGAATACCCGGTGCTGTAAGCTTTTTATTCTAACTTTCAACAGCAGGGTCCTGTGCTCCTAATTTATACCACAAGTGTCATTGCATTTTACCATCTATAAATATCTTGTTTCACCTGCTCTAATGGCTTACGGCCATACCACCCCTCAATACGCCCGATCTACGTTTGATCTCGGAAGTTAAAGCAGGTAGGGCGGTCAGTACTTGGATGGGAGACTGCCTGGGGATACCGGGTGTATGCCTTTTATTCTACACTTTCAACAGCAGGGTCTGTGCTCCTAATTTATACCACAAGTGTCTTGCGCATTTTACCATCTATAAATATCTTGTTTTACCTGCTCTCCGTGAAATACGGCCATACCACCCTGAACACGCCCGATCTCGTTTGATCTCGGAAGCTAAGCAAGGTAGGGCGGGTCAGTACCGGATGGGAGACTGCGACGGGATACTACGGTGCTGTAAAGCTGTTTATTACCATTTTACAACAGCAGGTCTATGCTCCCTTCTATATACCACAAGTATACTTGCATTTTACCATGTAAAATACCTTGTGTTCACCTACTCTAATAGCTTCACCGTTATACCACAGTAATCCACCCGGATCTCTCATTTGATCTCTGGAGCTAAGCAAGGTAAGGCGGTCAGTACTTGGATGGAGACTGCCTAGAATACCCTGGTGCGTAGCTGTTTTTACCATTTTACAACAACAGGGGCTCTGCTTCTTGTTTATACCACAAGTGTAATTGCATTTTACCATCTATAAATATCTTGTTTTCACCTTCTTTAATGACTTCTGACCGCCTACCACCCTGAATCACCCGATCTACGTTTGATCTACCGGGAAGTTCAACAGGTAGGGCCTGTTGGTACTTGGATGGGAACTACCTGGGAATACCGCCGTGCTGTAAGCTCTTTATTCCCATTGTACAACAACGGGTATACTCCTTCTATATACCAGTATACTTGCATTATACCATGTATAAATCCTTGTGTTCACCTGCTGTAATGGCTTAACAGCCATACCGTGAACAGACGATCTCTTTGATCACGAGCTAAAGCAAGGTGGGGCCGAGGGTCGATGTTGGATGGGAGACTGCCTGGAAATACCGGGGCTGTACACTTTTATTCTCCACTTTTCAACACAGGTCTGTGCTCCTAATTTATACCACAAGTGTCATTGCATTTTACCATCTATAAATATCT
Organism: Perca fluviatilis; assembly: GCF_010015445.1. Taxonomy (NCBI): domain Eukaryota; kingdom Metazoa; phylum Chordata; class Actinopteri; order Perciformes; family Percidae; genus Perca; species Perca fluviatilis. Next base: position 1,711,097 of record NC_053131.1, read on the forward strand.
TGTTTTCCTGCTCAAATGATTCTGACCCATACCCCCGTGAACCCGCCGATTCGTTTGATCTCGGAAGGCTAAGCAAGGTGGGGCGGGTCAGTACTTTGATGGGAGACTGCCTGGGAATACCCGGTGCTGTAAGCTGTTTATTCCTTTTACAACAGCGGGGGCTCTGCTTCTTGTTTATACCACAAGTGTAATTGCATTTTACCATCTATAAATATCTTGTTTTCACCTTCTTTAACTGACTACGGCCATACCACCATGAATCGCCTGATCTCGTTTGATCTCGCGGAAGCTAAGCAAAGTGGGGCGGTCGGTACTGCGGATGGGGAGACTGCCTGGGAATACCGGTGCTGTAAGCTGTTTATTACCATTTTACAACAGCTGGGGCTATGCTCCTTCTATATACCACAAGTATACTTGCATTTTACCATCTATAAATATCTTGTTTGACCTTCTTTAATGGCTACCGGCCATTTACCACCCTGAACCGCCGATCTCATTTGATCTAGGTAGTTAAACAAGGTAGGAGTGGGGTCAGTACTGGGTGGGTGAGGTGGGGCTGCCTGGGAATACCGGTTGCTGTAAGCTTTTATTCTACACTTTCAACAGCGAGGGTCTGCTCTAATTTATACCACAAGGTGTCATTTGCATTTTACCATCTATTAATATCTTGTTTTCACCTGCTCTAATGGCTACGGCCATACCACCCTGAAATACCGATCTCGTTTGATATCGAGGCTAAACAAGGTAGGGCGAGGTCGGTACTTGGATGGGAGACTGCCTGGGAATTTCCGGTGCTGTAAGCTGTTTATTACCATTTTACAACAGCAGGGCTCTGCTTCTTGTTTATGCCACAAGTGTAATTGCATTTTACCATCTATAAATAACTTGTTTTCACCTTCTTTAATGGCTTAAGGCCATACCACCCTGAATCACATCGATCTCGTTTGATCTTGGAAGCTAAACAGGAGTAGGGCGGGTGAAAGTACGTGGATGGGAGACTGCCTGGGAATACCTGGTGCTGTAAGCTTTTTTATTCCCATTGTACAGCAGCGGGGCTATGCTCCTTCTATACCACAAGTATACTTGCATTTTACCATGTATAAATACCTTGTGTTCACCTACTCTAAGGCTTACGACCATACCACCGTGAACATGCCCGATCTCGTTTGATCTTCGGAGAAGCCTTAAGCAAGGTAGGGAGGGGTCAGTACTTGGATGGGGAGACTGCCTGGGAATACCCGGTGCTGTAAGCTTTTTATTCTACACTTTCAACAGCAGGGTCTGTGCTCCTAATTTATACCACAAGTTGTCATTGCATTTTACCTTTATAAATATCTTGTTTTCACCTGCTCTAATGGCTCACGACCGCCTCCACCCTGATTTCGCCGATCTGGTTTGATCACCACAGCTAAGCAAGGTGGGGCGGGTCAGTACTGGATGGGGAGACTGCCTAGGATACCCGGTGCTGTAAGCTTTTTATTCTACACTTTCAACAGCAGGGTCTGTGCTCCTAATTTATACCACAAGTGTCATTGCATTTTTACCATCTATAAATATCTTGTTTCACCTGCTCTAATGGCTTACGACCATTACCACCCTGAACATACCGATCTTCGTTTGATCACGGAGCTAAGCAAGGTAGGGCCGGGTCCAGTACTTGGATGGGAATCTGCCTGGGATACCGGTGCTGTAAGCTTTTATTCTTATTGTACCAACCGGGGGTATGCTCCTTCTATATACCACAAGTATACTTGCATTTTACCATGTATAAATACCTTGTGTTCACCTACTCTAAGGGCTTACGGCCATACCACGTGAACATGCCATCTCGTTTGATCTTCGGAAGCTAAGCAAGGTAAGGGCCGGTCAGTACTTGGATGGGAGACTGCCTGGGAATACCGGTGCTGTAAGCTTTTACTCTACACTTTCAACAGCAGGGGTCTGTGCTCCTGATTTATACCACAAGTGTCATTGCATTTTACCATCTATAAATATCTTGTTTTCACCTGCTCTCCGAATGACTACGGCCAATACCACCCTCAACTGCGCCGATCAGTTTGATCACGGAAGTTAAGCAGGTAGGGCCGGGGTGAGGTACTTGGATGGGAGACTGCCTGGAGAGATACCGTGTGCTGTAAGCTTTTTATTCTACACTTTCAACAGCAGGGTCTGTGCTCTAATTTATACCACAAGTGTCATTGCATTTTACCATCTATAAATATCTTGTTTTCACCTGCTCTAATGGACTACGGCCATACCACCCTCAACTGCGCCTGATCTCGCGTTTGATCTGGAGTTAAGCAAGGTAGGGCGGGTCAGTACTTTGGATGGGAGACTGCCTGGGAATACTACCGGTTGCTGTAAGCTTTTTATTCTACACTTTCAACAGCAGGAGGTCTGTGCTCTAATTTATACCACAAGTGTCATTGCATTTTACCATCTATAAATATCTTGTTTTCACCTGCTCTAATGGCTTGCGGCCATACCACCCCTGAACAGGCCTGATATCGTTTGATCTTTGGGAGCTAAGCAAGGTAGGGCGGGTCAGTACTTGGATGGGGAGACTGCCTGGGAATTACTCGGTGCTGTAAGCTGTTTATTACCATTTTACAACAGCAGGGTCTATGCTCCTTCTATATACCACAAGTATACTTGCATTTTCCTTGAGTTTCCTTTGTGTTTTTCTGATTTTTGATTGAGGCGTGTGTGCGCGGTCTTGTAGGCTGTGGAGGCGGCGTGCCGGCGTGTAAAGGTGGCGTATTGTGTCACTTCCGGTGTTCCCGTGTTACAAGCGCTAGTTTGCTGCTCCGGCAAAACTTACTGAACTCTGCTTCACTGTTTAAATTAGCAGCTATTTGCCTGGATTGCATTTGAATTACAATTGTTTTACTCAAGCACTTATACTTAGCTTCACTTGGCCTTGACTTCCGCTGAATTTACAATTGTTAAAACACTGTTAGCTACTTTAGCTTAGCCATTAGCAATGGCTAATTCCTCTCCCTCTCCTGCTCTCTCTTGCTCTGTGTGTCAAATGTTTAGCTATTCCTCTGCCTCACTTTAGTGATAGCGATACATGTAATAAATGTAGTATATTGAGCTGTTTTGGAGGCAAGGCTTAGTGAGTAGTCTGACTCCGTATCATGGAATCAGGAATCGGTATGCTTCCGTAGCTAGCCAGCACCATGTAGGTAGTGAGGCCCAACATACTGTAGCTTCTGTAGCTTACTGCTAGCTGTCCCCGGCAGACCCGAGCAACCCGAGTGGAGTGATTGTCGTAATGGCGTTGATCTAGCCAGGAGTGCACATGATGTGGTCTCTAAACGGGCGTCTTACCTCTCTAACAGGTTCTCCCTACTCAGCGATACACCGTTGGGGTTTGGTTTGGGGTGTGTTACTCTTTGTTGTGGGTTGTGTACGGTTTATGTTGTGGTTATTTATCATATGTGCGGGGTGGGGATATAGAACCATCTAAACTGTGGGAGTAAATAATCAGTAGATCATACTTCCGTGGTGGTAATGATTAAATTCGAGATCACTAAAATGAATGTTGGTCACTTTGTGCATAACTTAAGACAATGTCCGGACTCAGTAGTTTTCTCTGGACCCTGCCAAACCCTGACCAATGATGGAAATGTACACCCGTCGTCATCCTTCCACAGCTGGTTGTGAGGGTGGTGCCCACCCTAATGATGTGGGCTATGTGAATAACTGGAGGCGTTTGGGGGAAAGCCTGGTCTGATTGAGAGAGGCCGTTCATCCCACCTGGGGCGTGCCTCTCATATCAAAAATCTGAACGAGTTTATCAGACATAAAACCATGACAACCCAAGTTTGATATTAGTAATCAGAGGTGCAGTGCTCGCCCCTCTGTGCTTCCGTTGGAGCAGTCGCCACTCTCATGGTCTAATAGCAGGTGTCTGTCCCCGGCTCAGATCGGTTAAATCAAAGGTAAACAAAAGATGGCTATACTTAACAACCTAATTGGAATTAAAACTACTGCAATAGAACAAAAGGAAAATTAGATGTGGACTATTAAATATTAGATCTCTGTCTTCTAAAGCAGACTTGGTAAACGACTGATATCAGACAATAAAATTGATTTATTTTGTCTACTGAAACGTGGGCCATGAAACTATGTTAGCTAAATGAAGCCACTCCTCCCAGCCATATTAATACTCAAATTCTAGAGGCTCAGGCCGAGGAGGGAGTTGCAGCCATCTTTGATGCAAGCCTGCTAATTACTCCTAAACCTAAATACATTATAACTCATTTTGAAAGTCTTGTTCTTAATCTTCAACATCCAAAATGGAAAACTTACAGCCAATTATATTCGTTGTTATTACAGGGCTCCAGGTCCAGATTCTGAATTTTTATCTGAATTCTCCAGAGTTTTTATCATGTTTAGTCCTTAAATCAGACCAAGTACTTCTTGTAGGTGATTTTTATATCCGTAATGGGCGTTGACAATGACAGCTTAGTACTGCTTTCAACTCATTACTGGATTCAATCGGTTTCAGTCAGGTGTGCACAAGGCGGCACTGTTTTAACCACCCCCTCGACCTTGTGCTGGCATATGGTATTGAAATTGAGGGATTTAATAATATTTTCGCAGAGAATGTATTATCAGATCATTCTTTAATCACTTTCAAATTCTTACTACCTGATTATATTAAATTAGATAAAGCTCCTACACCAGATGCTTATCTGACAGTGCTATAGCTAAATTTAAAGAAGATATTCCAACAGCATTCGACTCTATGTCATGCCTTAACATAACAGGAGGACCTGTATGTTAACCTCAGTCCCTCTCAAATTGATGCATTTGTAGACGGTATTACGACATGCCCTGATCGACCTTAGACTCCGTGCTCCCTGAAAAGAAGATGATGAAGCAAAGAAACTAGCACCTTGGTATAACTCCCTAACTCGTAATTAAAACAAATCTACATGAAACCTTCGAATGAAGTGGCGTTCCACCAAGGTGGAAGAATCTCGTTTGGATTGGCAGAGAAAGTCTCAAACCTATAGGAGAAGGCCCTAAGAAAGGCCAGGATCAGACTATTACTCATCACTAATAGAAGAAAACAAGAACAACTTTAAGGTTTCTTTTAGCACTGTCGCGAGGCTGACAGATAGCCACAGCTCTACGAGCCATCTATTCCTCTAGCTCTGAGTAGTGATGACTTCATGAGCTTCTTCAATGATAAAATTACAACAATTAGAGATAAAATTCATCACCTTTACACTCAACTTCTAACGGTTCACCTTTAAGCATGAGTGGTAGAAATAAAGACTAGTCTCGACATATACTTAGACTGCTTTTATCCTATAGATCTTCAACAATTAATGTTAAAGATATCCTCAGCTAAGCCATCTACCTGTCTCTTGGACCCCATCCCAACGAGACTACTCAAAGAAGCATTACCTGTGGTTAACACCTCATTACTAGATATGATCAATATGTCTCTATTAACAGGTTATGTACCACAGTCATTTAAAGTAGCTGTGATAAAACCTCTTTCTGAAAAAACCACCCTGGATCCTGAGGTCTTAGCAAACTATAGACCTATATCTAACCCTTCCTTTTCTATCCAAGATCCTCGAGAGAGGTGGTTGCTAATCAGTTATGCGGATTTTCTACATAGCAACAGTTTATTTGATGACTTTCAATCAGGATTTAGAAAGAATCATAGCACAGAGACGGGCACTGGTGAAAATTACTAACGACCTTTTAACTGCAGAGGCAAAGGTCTTGTCTCCATTCTTGTTTTACTAGATCTTGGATGTGGCGCATTTGACACAATTGACCATTCAATCCTGTTACAGGGTGAGGGAACACTTGGTTGGCATTAAAGGAATTGCTCTGAGTTGGTTTAGGTCCTATTTCTCTGATCGATCTCAATTTGTGAATGTGATAATATACCTCCAAGTACGGCTAAAGGTTAGCCATGGGGTTCCTCAAGGGCTCAGTGCTTGGACCAATTCTATTCTCCTTATATGTGCCTTCCTCTAGGCAATATTATTAGAAAACACTCAATTAACTTTCACTGTTGTGCGGATGACACCCATTATACTTGTCAATCAAACCAGACGAAACCAGTCAGCTAGCAAAATTTCAAGAGTGCATTAAGGATATAAAATCCTGGATGACCTATAATTTTCTGATGTTAAACCTAACAAAACTGAAGTTATTGTGCTGGGCCCTAAACACCTCGAACTTCATTATCTAGAGATATAGCTACTCTGGATGGTGTTGCCCTGGCCTCCAACGCCACTTAGTATTATTAGGAGTTATCTTTGATCAGGATATATCCTTTAATGCCAATCTAAAACAAACCTCAAGAACAGCCTTTTTTCATCTCGTAAGTACATTGCCAAAATTAGGAATATCCTGTCTCAAAACGATGCTGAAAAACTAGTCCATGCATTTGTTACTTCCAGGCTGGACTATTGTAATTCCCTACTGTCAGGTTGCTCAAATAAGTCTCTTAAGACTCTCCAGCTGATCCAGAATGCTGCAGCGCTGTTCTCACAAGAACTAAGAAAAGAGATCATATTTCTCCTGTATTAGCTTCTCTGCATTGGCTTCCTGTTGAATCCAGGATTGAGTTTAAAGTCCCTTCTCTTGACCTACAAAGCTCTAAATGGTCTAGCACCATCATATCTAGAAGAGCTCCTAATACCCTATTGTCCCACTAGAACACGCTGTGCCCCCAGAATGCAGAGTTACTGGTGGTACCTAGAGTCTCTCTAAAGAGTAGAATGGGAGCTAGAGCCTTCAGTTATCAGGCTCCTCTCCTATGGAACCAGCTCCCGATCTGGGTTTGGGGGGCAGAAACTGTCACCCTCATTCAAGAATGAACTTAAAACTCTCCTATTTGATAAAGCTTATAGTTAGGGGTGAGGAGTTGCAGTGTTCACCTAACTGGCCCAACTGCTTCTCTTCATAATTGTTAGATTAATAATACACTAACAAAGTAGGGGGAGGCAGGCCAGCCAAGCCAGATCCCGCAGGGGAGAGTTCTAAGCCCGAAAAAGCTACCTCTCCTTATGACCTGTCTCTCTTAGTTACCTGTTATAGTTACGTGTTATAGTCCTAGACTGCCGGGGGACTTCCCTTCCTTTGAGACACACTGAGCTGCTCTCCTCTCCCTTTCTATTACTGTTTCTATTACTGTTACTATTACTATTACTATTTGTGTGCAGCCCGTCCCAGAAATGCTTGTTACTAATCCTAGCTTCTGGGGTTTACCTCCCCGAGTCCTTATATGCTTTTTCCCCAAGCGTATTTCCTTGGAGAACGTTGGCACCAAGACCCTGGTTGCAGCTGTCGCGTGGTCCTGCTGCTGCACTCCCTGCTGAGCTCAGCGATGCCCTGCAATGTCATGCTGCGTCCTGCCTGACCCTGCAGCTTTCCGGCTACATCCAGTCACTGTTCCATTATTAATGTGACTACTATACATGCCACTGTTCATCACACCCCAACCGGTCTCGTCAGACACACGCCTACCAAGAGCCTGGTCTGTCCGAGTTTTCTTCCCAAAGAGGGAGTTTTTCCTCCCCACTGTCCGCACTTGCTCTTGGGGAATTACTGGAATTGTTGGAATTGTTGGGGCTTTGTGTAAGTATTATAGAGTGTGGTCTAGACCTACTCTATCTGTAAAGTGTCTCGAGATAACTTATGTTATGATTTGATACTATAAATAAAATTGAATTGAATTGAATTGAATTTTACCATCTATAAATATCTTGTTTTCACCTTCTTTAATGCGCTTACGTGGCCATACCACCATGAATCGCCCGATCTCGTTTGATCTCGAAGCTAAGCAAGGTAGGGCCGGGTGGATACTTGGATGGGAGACTGCCTGGGAATACCCGGTGCTGTAAGCTGTTTATTACCATTTTACAACGCGTGGGGCTATGCTCCTTCTATATACCACAAGTATACTTGCATTTTACCATGTATAAATACCTTGTGTTCACCTACTCTAATGACGCTACGGCCATACCACCATGAACACCGATCTCGTTTGATCTCGGAAGCTAAGCAAGGTAGGGGCCGGTCAGTTACTGGATGGGGAGACTGCATGGGAATACCCGGTGCTGTAAGCTGTTTATTCTACACTTTCAACAGCAGGTCTCTGCCCTAAGTTTTATACCCCAAGTGTAATTGCATTTTACCATCTATTAATATCTTTTTCACCTGCTCTCAATGGCTTACGGCCATACCACCCTGAACATACCCGATCTCGTTTGATACCGGAAGCTAAAATAAGGTAGGGCCGGGTCAGTACTTGGATGGGGGACGCCTGGGAATACCCGGTGCTGTAAGCTGTTTATTACCATTTTACAACAGCAGGGGCTCTGCTTATTTTATACCACAAGTGTAATTGCATTTTACCATCTATAAATAACTTGTTTCACCTTCTTTAATGGCTTAAGGCCATACCACCCTGAATACTCCGATCTCGTTTGATCTCCGAGGAGCTAAGCAGGTAGGGCCGGGTCATTACTTGGATGGGGAGACTGCCTGGGAATACCTGGTGCTGTAAGCTTTTTATTCCCCATTGTACAACAGCAGGGGCTATGCTCCTTCTATATACCACAAGTATACTTGCATTTTACCATGTATAAATACCTTGTGTTCACCTACTCTAAAGGCTTACGCGAACCATACCAGTGAACATGCCCGATCTCGTTTGATCTCGGAAGCTAAGCAAGGTAGGGCCGGGTCAGTACTTGGATGGGAGACTGCCTGGGAATACCCGGTGCTGTAAGCTTTTTATTCTACACTTTCCAACAGCAGGGGTCTGTGCTCTAATTTATACCACAAGTGTCATTGCATTTTACCATCTATAAATATCTTGTTTTCACCTGCTCTAATGGCTCACGGCCATACCACCCTGAACACGCCCGATCTCGTTTGATCTCGGAAGCTAAGCAAGGTAGGGCCGGGTCAGTACTTGGATGGGAGACTGCCTGGGAATACCCGGTGCTGTAAGCTTTTTTTTTATACCACTTTCAACAGCAGGGTCGCTTGCTCTAATTTATACCACAAGTGTCATTGCATTTTACCATCTATAAATATCTTGTTTTCACCTGCTCTAATGGCTTACGACCATACCACCCTGAACAGGCCCGATCTCGTTTGATCTCGGAAGCTAAGCAAGGTAGGGCCGGGTCAGTACTTGGATGGGAGACTTCCTGGGAATACCCGGTGCTGTAAGCTGTTTATTACCATTTAACAACAGCAGGGGCTATGCTCCTTCTATATACCACAAGTATACTTGCATTTTACCATGTATAAATACCTTGTGTTCACCTACTCTAAAGGCTTACGGCCATACCACCGTGAACATCCCCGATCTCGTTTGATCTCGGAAGCTAAGCAAGGTAGGGCCGGGTCAGTACTTGGATGGGAGACTGCCTGGGAATACCCGGTGCTGTAACGGCTTTTTTTCTTACACTTTCAACAGCAGGGGTCTGCTCTCCTAATTTATACCACAAGTGTATCTTGCATTTTACCATCTATAAATATCTTGTGTTCACCTCGCTCTAATTACGGCCATACCACCCTGAACACGCCCGATCTCGTTTGATCTTGCAAGCTAAGCAAAGGTAGGGCCGGGTCAGTACTTGGATGGGAGACTGCCTGGGAATACCCGGTACTGTAAGCTTTTATTCCCATTGGACAACAGCAGGGGCTATGCTCCTTCTATATACCACAAGTATACTTGCATTTTACCATGTATAAATACCTTGTGTTCACCTACTCTAAAGGCTTACGGCCTTACCACCGTGAACATACCCGATCTCGTTTGATCTCGGAAGCTAAGCAAGGGAGGGCCGGGGTCAGTACTTGGATGGGGGACTGCCTGGGAATACCCGGTGCTGTAAGCTTTTTATTTACACTTTCAACAGCAGGGTCTGTGCTCTAATTTATACCACAAGTGTCATTGCATTTTACCTTCTATAAATATCTTGTTTTCACCTGCTCTAATGGCGCCCGCGGCACATACCACCCTGAATCCACCGATCTCGTTTGATCTCGGAAGCTAAGCAAGGTAGGGGCCGGGTCAGTACTTGGATGGGAGACTGCCTGGGAATACCCGGTGCTGTACGCTTTTATTCTACCACTTTCAACAGCAGGGGCTGTGCTCCTAATTTATACCACAAGTGTCATTGCATTTTACCATCTATAAATATCTTGTTTTCACCTGCTCTAATGGCTTACGGCCATACCACCCTGAACATGCCCGATCTCGTTTGATCTCGGAAGCTAAGCAAGGTAGGGCCGGGTCAGTACTTGGATGGGAGACTGCCTGGGAATACCCGGTGCTGTAAGCTTTTTATTCCCATTGTACAACAGCAGGGGCTATGCTCCTTCTATATACCACAAGTATACTTGCATTTTACCATGTATAAATACCTTGTGTTCACCTACTCTAATGGCTTATGGCCATACCACCGTGAACATGCCCGATCTCGTTTGATCTCGGAAGCTAAGCAAGGTAGGGCGGGTCAGTACTTGGATGGGAGACTGCCTGGGAATACCGGTGCTGTAAGCTTTTATTCTACACTTTCAACAGCAGGGTCTGTGCTCCTAATTTATACCACAAGTGTCATTGCATTTTACCATCTATAAATATCTTGTTTTCACCTGCTCTAATGGCTTACGGCCATACCACCGTGAACACGCCCGATCTCGTTTGATCTCGGAAGCTAAGCAAGGTAGGGCCGGGTCAGTACTTGGATGGGAGACTGCCTGGGAATACCCGGTGCTGTAAGCTTTTATTCTACACTTTCAACAGCAGGGTCTGTGCTCCTAATTTATACCACAAGTGTCTTTGCATTTTACCATCTATAAATATCTTGTTTTCACCTGCTCTAATGGCTTACGGCCATACCACCCTGAACACGCCCGATCTCGTTTGATCTCGGAAGCTAAGCAAGGTAGGGCCGGGTCAGTACTTGGATGGGAGACTGCCGGGGAATACCCGGTGCTGTAAGCTTTTTATTCTACACTTTCAACAGCAGGGTCTGTGCTCCTAATTTATACCACAAGTGTCATTGCATTTTACCATCTATAAATATCTTGTTTTCACCTGCTCTAATGGCTTACGGCCATACCACCGTGAACATGCCCGATCTCGTTTGATCTCGAAGCTAAGCAAGGTAGGGCCGGGTCAGTACACGGATGGGAGACTGCCTGGGAATACCGGTGCTGTAAGCTGTTTATTACCATTTTACAACAGCAGGGTCTATGCTCCTTCTATATACCACAAGTATACTTGCATTTTACCATCTATAAATATCTTGTGTTCACCTTCTTTATTCGCTTACGGCCATACCACCATGAATCGCCCGATCTCGTTTGATCTCGGAAGCTAAGCAAGGTAGGGCCGGGTCAGTACTTGGATGGGAGACTGCCTGGGAATACCCGGTGCTGTAAGCTGTTTATTACCATTTTACAACAGCTGGGGCTATGCTCCTTCTATATACCACAAGTATACTTGCATTTTACCATGAATAAATACCTTGTGTTCACCTACTCTAATGACTTACGGCCATACCACCATGAACACGCCCGATCTCGTTTGATCTCGGAAGCTAAGCAAGGTAGGGCCGGGTCAGTACTTGGATGGGAGACTGCCTGGGAATACCCGGTGCTGTAAGCTGTTTATTCTACATCACAGCAGGGTCTCTGCTCCTAATTTATACCACAAGTGTCATTGCATTTTACCATCTATTAATATCTTTTTTTCACCTGCTCTAATGGCTTACGGCCATACCACCCTGAACATACCCGATCTCGTTTGATATCGGAAGCTAAACAAGGTAGGGCCGGGTCAGTACTTGGATGGGAGACTGCCTGGGAATACCCGGTGCTGTAAGCTGTTTATTACCATTTTACAACAGCAGGGGCTCTGCTTCTTGTTTATACCACAAGTGTAATTGCATTTTACCATCTATAAATAACTTGTTTTCACCTTCTTTAATGGCTTACGGCCATACCACCCTGAACACGCCCGATCTCGTTTGATCTCGGAAGCTAAGCAAGGTAGGGCCGGGTCAGTACTTGGATGGGAGACTACCTGGGAATACCCGGTGCTGTAAGCTTTTTATTCCCATTGTACAACAGCAGGGGCTATGCTCCTTCTATATACCACAAGTATACTTGCATTTTACCATGTATAAATACCTTGTGTTCACCTACTCTAAAGGCTTACGGCCATACCACCGTGAACATGCCCGATCTCGTTTGATCTCGGAAGCTAAGCAAGGTAGGGCCGGGTCAGTACTTGGATGGGAGACTGCCTGGGAATACCCGGTGCTGTAAGCTTTTATTCTACACTTTCAACAGCAGGGTCTGTGCTCCTAATTTATACCACAAGTGTCATTGCATTTTACCATCTATAAATATCTTGTTTTCACCTGCTCTAATGGCTTACGGCCATACCACCTCAATACACCGATCTCGTTTGATCTCGGAAGCTAAGCAAGGTAGGGCCGGGTCAGTACTTGGATGGGAGACTGCCTGGGAATACCCGGTGCTGTAAGCTGTTTATTACCATTTTACAACAGCAGGGGCTGTGCTCCTAATTTATACCACAAGTGTAATTGCATTTTACCATCTATAAATATCTTGTTTTCACCTGCTCTAATGGCTTACGGCCATACCACCCTGAACACGCCCGATCTCGTTTGATCTCGGAAGCTAAGCAAGGTAGGGCCGGGTCAGTACTTGGATGGGAGACTACCTGGGAATACCCGGTGCTGTAAGCTTTTTATTCTACACTTTACAACAGCAGGGTCTGTGCTCCTAATTTATACCACAAGTGTCATTGCATTTTACCATCTATAAATATCTTGTTTTCACCTGCTCTAATGGCTTACGGCCATACCACCCTGAACACGCCCGATCTCGTTTGATCTCGGAAGCTAAGCAAGGTAGGGCCGGGTCAGTACTTGGATGGGAGACTGCCTGGGAATACCCGGTGCTGTAAGCTGTTTATTACCATTTTACAACAGCAGGGGCTATGCTCCTTCTATATACCACAAGTATACTTGCATTTTACCATCTATAAATATCTTGTTTTCACCTTCTTTAATGGCTTACGGCCATACCACCCTGAATACGCCCGATCTCGTTTGATCTCGGAAGCTAAGCAAGGGCGGGTCAGTACTTGGATGGGAGACTGCCTGGGAATACCCGGTGCTGTAAGCTGTTTATTACCATTTTACAACAGCAGGGGCTATGCTCCTTCTATATACCACAAGTATACTTGCATTTTACCATGTATAAATACCTTGTGTTCACCTACTCTAATGGCTTACGGCCATACCACCGTGAACACGCCCGATCTCGTTTGATCTCGGAAGCTAAGCAAGGTAGGGCCGGGTCAGTACTTGGATGGGAGACTGCCTGGGAATACCCGGTGCTGTAAGCTTTTTATTCTACACTTTCAACAGCAGGGTCTGTGCTCCTAATTTATACCACAAGTGTCATTGCATTTTACCATCTATAAATATCTTGTTTTCACCTGCTCTAATGGCTTACGGCCATACCACCCTGAACACGCCCGATCTCGTTTGATCTCGGAAGCTAAGCAAGGTAGGGCCGGGTCAGTACTTGGATGGGAGACTGCCTGGGAATACCCGGTGCTGTAAGCTGTTTATTACCATTTTACAACAGCAGGGGCTATGCTCCTTCTATATACCACAAGTATACTTGCATTTTACCATCTATAAATATCTTGTTTTCACCTTCTTTAATGGCTTACGGCCATACCACCCTGAATACGCCCGATCTCGTTTGATCTCGGAAGCTAAGCAAGGTAGGGCCGGGTCAGTACTTGGATGGGAGACTGCCTGGGAATACCCGGTGCTGTAAGCTGTTTATTACCATTTTACAACAGCAGGGGCTATGCTCCTTCTATATACCACAAGTATACTTGCATTTTACCATGTATAAATACCTTGTGTTCACCTACTCTAATGGCTTACGGCCATACCACCGTGAACACGCCCGATCTCGTTTGATCTCGGAAGCTAAGCAAGGTAGGGCCGGGTCAGTACTTGGATGGGAGACTGCCTGGGAATACCCGGTGCTGTAAGCTGTTTATTCTACACTTTCAACAGCAGGGTCTCTGCTCCTAATTTATACCACAAGTGTCATTGCATTTTACCATCTATAAATATCTTGTTTTCACCTGCTCTAATGGCTTACGGCCATACCACCCTGAACATACCCGATCTCGTTTGATATCGGAAGCTAAACAAGGTAGGGCCGGGTCAGTACTTGGATGGGAGACTGCCTGGGAATACCCGGTGCTGTAAGCTGTTTATTACCATTTTACAACAGCAGGGGCTCTGCTTCTTGTTTATACCACAAGTGTAATTGCATTTTACCATCTATAAATAACTTGTTTTCACCTTCTTTAATGGCTTACGGCCATACCACCCTGAATACGCCCGATCTCGTTTGATCTCGGAAGCTAAGCAAGGTAGGGCCGGGTCAGTACTTGGATGGGAGACTGCCTGGGAATACCCGGTGCTGTAAGCTTTTTATTCCCATTGTACAACAGCAGGGGCTATGCTCCTTCTATATACCACAAGTATACTTGCATTTTACCATGTATAAATACCTTGTGTTCACCTACTCTAAAGGCTTACGGCCATACCACCGTGAACATGCCCGATCTCGTTTGATCTCGGAAGCTAAGCAAGGTAGGGCCGGGTCAGTACTTGGATGGGAGACTGCCTGGGAATACCCGGTGCTGTAAGCTTTTTATTCTACACTTTCAACAGCAGGGTCTGTGCTCCTAATTTATACCACAAGTGTCATTGCATTTTACCATCTATAAATATCTTGTTTTCACCTGCTCTAATGGCTTACGGCCATACCACCCTGAAACGACGTCCACCGTTGATCTCGAGGCTAAGCAAGGTAGGGCCGGGTCAGTACTTGGATGGGAGACTGCCGGGGAATACCGGTGCTGTAAGCTTTTTATTCTACACTTTCAACAGCAGGGTCTGTGCTGCTAATTTATACCACAAGTGTCTTGCATTTTACCATCTATAAATATCTTGTTTTCACCTGCTCTAATTGCTTACGACCATACCCATGAACAGGCCGATCTCGTTTGATCTCGAGCTAAGCAAGGTAGGGCCGGGTCAGTACTTGGATGGGAGACTGCCGGGAATACCCGTGCTGCTGTAAGCTGTTTTTTACCATTTAACAACAGCAGGGGCTATGCTCCTTCTATATACCACAAGTATACTTGCATTTTACCATGTATAAATACCTTGTGTTCACCTACTCTAAAGGCTTACGACACCACCGTGAACACATCCCGTCTCGGATCTCGGAAGCTAAGCAAGGTAGGGCCGGGTCAGTACTTGGATGGGAGACTGCCTGGGAATACCCGGTGCTGTAAGCTTTTTATTCTACACTTTCAACAGCAGGGTCTGTGCTCCTAATTTATACCACAAGTGTCATTGCATTTTACCATCTATAAATATCTTGTTTTCACCTGCTCTAATGGCTTACGGCCATACCACCCTGAATACGCCCGATCTCGTTTGATCTCGGAAGCTAAGCAAGGTAGGGCCGGGTCAGTACTTGGATGGGAGACTGCCTGGGAATACCCGGTGCTGTAAGCTGTTTATTACCATTTTACAACAGCAGGGGCTCTGCTTCTTGTTTATACCACAAGTGTAATTGCATTTTACCATCTATAAATATCTTGTTTTCACCTTCCTTAATAGCTTACGGCCATACCACCCTGAATACGCCCGATCTCGTTTGATCTCGGAAGCTAAGCAAGGTAGGGCCGGGTCAGTACTTGGATGGGAGACTGCCTGGGAATACCCGTGCTGTAAGCTTTTTATTCCCATTGTACAACAGCAGGGGCTATGCTCCTTCTATATACCACAAGTATACTTGCGTTCACCTACTCTAAAGGCTTACGGCCATACCACCGTGAACATGCCCGATCTCGTTTGATCTCGGAAGCTAAGCAAGGTAGGGCCGGGTCAGTACTTGGATGGGAGACTGCCTGGGAATACCCGGTGCTGTAAGCTTTTTATTCTACACTTTCAACAGCAGGGTCTGTGCTCCTAAGTTATACCACAAGTGTCATTGCATTTTACCATCTATAAATATCTTGTTTTCACCTGCTCTAATGGCTTACGGCCATACCACCGTGAACACGTGTGTGCGGAGAGGAGGAGCTAGCAACAGAGTGCAGGAGTGTGAGTAGAGTGAGGACGTGTGTGAGAGTAGCAGAGAGTTGAATTGTTTGTTTTGTGTTTAATTGCCTGAAATACGGTTTTTGTTCTTTTCTTTTATTTCGTTTTGCCCCCTAGCAGCACAGGCTGCAGGGGGACACTTTTTGTTGTAGTTTTGAGTGAGTTTGAAAAACCTAAAAAAAAAAAAAAAAAAAAAAAACATTTAAAAAATAAAAAAGTAACCAAAAAAATGAGCACGGCAGGGAGACAGAGGACGACCACGGGTGATAAGGCTGAAAGACATAGGAGTAGAAGTAATGTTAGGGATAGTGAAGAACAGAGGACGGTAGATAAACAGAATGAGAGAGAGAAGCAACGGTGGAAGGAAACACGCACGGAGAAGCAGAAGGCGGAGTACGAGGGGAAAATAGTAATGGCGGAGGCACGACAGACAGAGCAGACTGGAGAGCACGCTGCACACACGGAGGTACAGACGGGGAAGCAGATGGTTGAGCAAGCAGGCAAGGGGCAGATGACAATGGAGGAGAAACGAGTGACGGAGACAACGGTGAAGGAAACGGCCACAACAGAGACGGCAATGGCGGCGGTGCTGCATGACGCAGACACGGTGGAGCACACATACGCGGTGGAGAACATAGACACGGAGGAAAGCACACATATGGCGGAGCCAGGGGAAGCAGAGACACTCCCGAAGTTGATGGGACCGGACGGGAAAGGAGGGTTTGCACAGAGCAAACCGGACCACAGATATCAGCAGGAACTGACAGTCAGAGTAAAGACTGACACGGAGCTGCCCATATTGGAGTTGCTAACAGCCATTCGGTTTTTGGCTGGAGGCTTGTTGGCGTGCAGACAAATAGAAAAAACTGAGTTTGAAGTGACATTATCGGATGAAAAAGGGAAAAGGAACATTCTGAAGGGGTTTCAAGTGGGCGATGTGGCCGTGTCTGTTCGAGACTTGTGTGTGTATGAGACTATGGTTTCCTTTATGAAACTGCCTGCATATATAACAGATGCTGAGATTCTGGAGAAGTTGACATTGTGGAATGTGAAGCCAATATCACTATATATGGCCGGGGACGAATGTGGCAGATGGGACCAGGTTTGTGAAAGTCAAGTTTGATGGAGTAGTAAAATCCCTGCCTTATTCGGCGAGGTTTTCGACAGCGCAGGGACCGCAGTTCTTTAGGGTGCTGCATGATGGACAGATGAAGACATGTCGGCTGTGTATGGATCCAGATCATCTGATGAAGGACTGTCCCCAGTTCTACTGTTACCGGTGCAAACAGCAAGGACACTATAGCAGGGACTGCAGCATGGAGGTAAGTAGGTGTCAGGTGTGTCACAACAGACAATCTGATTGTATTTGTCATTCTAGTGAAGAATCTGAGAGTGAAATTGATGTAGATCAAATTGAAAAAGTTGTTTTAGATAACCAAAATGATAGTGAGGAAGAAGAGGAGCTGATAGTAGAGCTGCCGGCTCAGCTTAAGAGCTGCAAAGAAGTGAGGAGGGATGTCGGTGGTGTACACGGGGTGTGGTGAGGTGAGACGGTTACGACTGTGCAGGAAACCCAGGCTGAGGAGAGCAGGGTGGACAGAGTAACCAGCATTCCAGATAGCATGGATTGTATTGAGAATTATACAGAAGAAGTCTTGTCACGATGCGGGGAAGGGGAGGAGGAGATGAGATGAAAAACATTGCGTCTGCCTCCTCCCTGAATGTGGGATTGCAGACAGGACATGAATCCAGGTCTGAGAAAAACATGGTCCCTCCAGAAAAAACCACCACACATACCCAGTGTAACACCGATAGTTAGTGATGAATCTGATTTTGATAATGATGAGGATTTGTTTAAAACTCCGACCAGGTATCCGCAGCTTGTGAAAAAAAAATATTGTAAAAGAACAGACTAAGAATAGACAGATGAAAATGGCAAAGACACTTCCTTAAAAGGTGATTGGATGGCTGTTGTGACACATCTGGCTCTTATTTTCTCCATGCTGCAGCTTATTTCTTTAAATGCAAATGGACTGAGGACTGCTACAAAAACTACTTCCATACTAACCTCTTTGGTTTTGATGTATTGTGTATACAAGAAACAAAGTGGGATGAGCAGGAGATGACTACTAAACGGGGTTGCTGGAAAGGAGAATTATATGTAAGTAATGGGGTAAATGGGAATGGTGGGGTTGCTATGTATGTGAGGGAGGGTAAACTAACTAATGTAAATTTAATATATAAAGATAAATTAGGCAGGATGTTGGTGGTGGATTGTATTTATGAGGGTTTGGTGGTTATAAGAATAATTCTATATATGCGCTTCAAATCTGAAAAGAAAGAATTATTTTTTCAGAGAACTAAAAAAAATGGTGTACATCTAGTACAGTGATTGTGGAGATTTTAATGTTGTACAAACAAAATCAGACATCTCGAGAAATAATGTTTTTAAAACAGACACAAGTCGGAAAGAACTAGAAATATTATTGGCGGAGGTAAGTATGTGTGATGTGTGGAGAGCGATATCCTAATAAGAAGGAGTATTCCGCCACCAAATAGTCGGAAACGCCTTGAAACAATCACGTATTGATTTATGCATGGCTTCGCATTCTTGTGTAAATATATTACTAATTCTCAGTATATACAAAATGCCTGGAGTGATCACTGTTATATGCAGTGCAATATTGATAGCTTTCAACAGAAGAGGAAAGGGGAAAGTGGTGCTTTAATACTAGTCACTTAAGTGATAAAAAATATGTTTATTATGATGAATATGATGTTGGATAATGCCAAAATGGAAATTTTTTGAATGATGAAAATGTGTGTTGTAACAACTTAAGAGACGTAATAAAGAAAAAAGTATTGTATATAGTAAAGAAAAGTATTTAAAGGATACAGCTTTAGAAAAACAATTATGTGATGATTTGAGAAAGGAAGCAATTAAACTAGATAATAATAGAAATAGTAGTACTGAAAAATATGAAATATTAAAATCTAAATTAAAACTAATAGAAGAATATAAATGTAAAGGGGCTGCAATACGCAGTAAGATCCAAAACTACATGGAGGGGGAGAAATGTACAGCTTTTTTTTTTCTTGCGTGTAGAAAAAAATGAATCAACAAAAAACTAATATTGAAGAGCTAGAAACAACAGAGGGTATGAATACAAAAGATCAGAGAGAAATAATGACAGGAATAGAGAAATATTATACAAATTTATTTAAAAGTGAGAGTACGGGATATTACATGTGTGAATCGTGTTTTGAGTAAATTAAAAAGGAAAAATAAGTGAGGAAGATAAAGAGTGGTGTGATGCGTCTTTTACAGATGCGGATTTAGATCAAGCAATAGGGGGTTTAAATGAGAATAAAAGTCCAGGGGAGGATGGCTTGCCGGCTGAATTTTACAAAACCTTCAGGGAAAAACTCAAACCATTATTAAGAACCGTCTTTACAACAATGCAAGAAATAGACAATAAACCGGTTTCATTTTCCACAGGGGTCATCAATATTTTTTATAAAAAGAAAGGGGATAAAAATAATTTAGATAACTATAGACCGATTAGCTTATTAAATACAGATTATAAAATATTAGCAAAATTACTGGCAAATAAAATAAAAATGGTCATCAATAACATAGTGGGGGAGGGACAATCTTACAGTATACCAGGGAGGGATATAACAGACTCAATAACTACAATAAAAAATACAGTACGGACTATGGCGGCAGGGGGGGGGATATGGGTAGGGATAGATTTAATGAAAGCATTCGATAGGGTAGAGCATTCTTTTTTATTTAAAACGTTAGAGTCATTTGGGTTTGGGGATAGACTAGTAAATTGGATTAGGTTATTATACAGGGATGTATATAGTGTGGTGAAATGCAATGGTGGATACACAGAGGGGGTGAGGATAGATAGGTCAATTAGACAGGGGTGTCCTCTGTCATCATTGCTGTACAGTTTGGTTGCAGAACCTCTGGCAGCGATGGTGGCAGAGGACGGGCACATTCACGGTGTAGAAGTAGGTAAAGATAACAGGGTAACGGTGGTACAATATGCAGACGACATTAATTTTTTTGCAGACAATAATCAGGAGGTCAGTAGGTTCATTACACATTTACAGGAATATCAGTTAGCATCAGGAGCAAGAGTCAATAGCAGTAAGTCAGAAATAACTAAATTCGGAGTAGATTCATCACAGACCGAAACATGGGGATTCACCAGGGTGTTTAGTCCACGTAAGGTTTTAGGAGTATACATAGGGGCAGATGAGGAAGGTGCAGATAGACAGACATGGGAGGGGGTGATCAAAAAGGTGGAAAAGGTACTTAATATGTGGAAACTGAGGGGGTTGATGGTAAGAGGTAAGGTAATGGTAGCAAATGTTCTGTGTCATTCACTTATAACACACACACTGAGCACTTGTTTTTTACCGGGGTGGGTATTAGGAAAAATAAATGGGTTGATTGATGGTTTTTTATGGAGATCGAAGGGAGTATGTGTAAAACATGGGGTAATGGTAAATGGGGTTAAGGGAGGTGGGTTGAAATTGGTGGATTTGGTGACCAAAAGGGACGCATTAAGGGTAAAATTAGTAGGGAAATTTTTAGATGGAGGGTGTGGGGCAAGATGGAAGGCTTATTTTGGGGATTTGTTGAGGTCGTTTAATTTAAGAGGAGATAATAATTTGTGTGTTAAACACACTGCAAATGACCTCCGTCACCTCCCTGGCTTTTACAGGGAGGTGATGGAGGCATGGGCGGAAGTGCTTCCGTGTGTGAATGTTGTGTGTGTGACTAAAGAACAAGTTAATCAAATACCATTTCTCAATAACCCGGCTTTTCAGTATCAGAATAGGACCATAAATAACAAAGCTTTACAGGATGCAAACTGCCAGACCATAGTCCATATATACAATAATCGGGGGAGAATTGATGCGAGTGTTGTGTGAAAGAGTTAGAAGAAAGGGAGTGAGTGTTCGAGGTGAAAGTGTTAAAGGAGATTTGTGATAACGTAAGAGCATGTATGAAAGATGAATGGTTGATTTTGTTGAGAGGTGCGCGGATGGGATGAATGAGAGGGCGACAGTAGATTTTACTTTGTGTACAGGAGATAAAACAGAATACATCAGTAAAATAAAGAGTAAAAAATGGTATGCAATATTAATTGACAGAATTATCAAAATACCAACTGCAAATAAAATATGGATGACCATTTTTAACAGTATAATAGAAAGAAGAATTTGGGAGCACATAGTAGTACCATTTTCATCACCGGCAATGTTTGCATTAGACTTTAAAATTAGACACAGGAGAATTTACCCGGCAGTAATATTACATCAGATAAATCACAGCATAAGTAGGGAATGTTCAGTGTGTAAGGTACAGGTAGAGACTATTGAGCATATATTTTGGATTGTCCAAAATTGTGTGTATATATGGATAATTTGAGAGTGCTATTGTTTAAAAAATGTAAACTTGAGTTTGATAATGATGATGAGTGGAAAATGGCCCTGATGTTTGGTGTGCCTAAAAAGGAAGGAGTCAATACTGATATGGTTAATATTGTCCTGTGCCTATCACGAAGGTCTTTATTCCTAAGGAGGAATGTAGCCTTTTATGAGGGAAGGTATTTGGATGTATGGGTTTTGTTTTGTTGCCAACTTAAGGCTCATTTTCATTTATTTTTTGTAAAAGGGGTTGATTTTTTTGTAGATGCATTCATGGGAGGGAATGATTTATTTTCAATTGAGGGAGGGGAATTATTATTTAATTTAATTTAAGTTAAATGTAGATAGAGTGTGGAAGTGAGGTATGTGTGATGCACTAGTAAAAAGATTGTTTTAGGACACATGGTGATTGAAGAAGGGTTAGTGGTTTTGTGTTTATTTTGATAGACTTTTCAGTTGGTTAAGATGGATTTGAGAGAGAATGCATGAACAGGGGTAGGGTGTTTCTATGTGGGTGGAATGAATGCAGGTTTGTTGTTTTAGTTTGGTTTGTTTGATTTTGTTTCTTCTATTGTTTGTTTAGTATCTAGTGTTTGTTTTATTTGTCCTTTATTTTAACTATATGGATATTTTGGAAGTTGAGTTTATTTAAATTTTTGAGTTTATGAGTTTATGAGTTTAACCTTGAATGGTTATTTGGTTTTGTTTATATTTAAGTTTATGATTTAACCATGAGTGGTTATTTGGTTTTGTTTATCTTTGAGTTTATGAGTTTATGATTTTGATCTTCAGTGGTTATTTGGTTTTGTTTATATTTGATTTTATGATTTAATCCTAAGTGGTTTTGTGGTTTTGTTTTATATTTGAGTTTATGATTTTGACCTTCAGTGGTTATTTGGTTTGGTTTATATTTGATTTTATGATTTAACCCTAAGTGGCTTTTTGGTTTTGTTTTATATTTGAGTTTATGATTTAACCCTAAGTGGCTTTGTGGTTTTGTTTTATATTTGAGTTTATGAGTTAATGATTTTGACCTTCAGTGGTTATTTGGTTTTGTTTATATTTGATTTAATGATTTAACCCTAAATGGTTATTTGGTTTGGTTTATATTTGAGTTTATGATTTAACCATGAGTGGTTATTTGGTTTTGTTTATATTTGAGTTTATGATTTAACCATGAGTGGTTATTTGGTTTTGTTTATCTTTGCGTTTATGAGTTAATGAATTTGACCTTCAGTGGTTATTTGGTTTTGTTTATATTTGAGTTTATGATTTAACCATGAGTGGTTATATGGTTTTGTTTTATATTTGAGTTCATGAGTTAAATGAGTTTAATCTTGAATGTTTTATTTGATTTGTTTATCTTTAATTTTATGTGTTTATGATTTTATGAGTTTATTCACTTAAAATTCAGTTAAGAATGTTTTTTGTGTTATTTTCTGAATGACTGATTTATGTGTTTATTTGTGTTTTATTTTGACTATTTGATTTTAAATAGTGTGTGTTTTATATATAACATGTGGAATTTTTGATAATAAAAGAAAAAAAAAAACATGCCCGATCTCGTTTGATCTCGGAAGCTAAGCAAGGTAGGGCCGGGTCAGTACTTGGATGGGAGACTGCCTGGGAATACCCGGTGCTGTAAGCTTTTTATTCCCATTGTACAACAGCAGGGGCTATGCTCCTTCTATATACCACAAGTATACTTGCATTTTACCATGTATAAATACCTTGTGTTCACCTACTCTAAAGGCTTACGGCCATACCACCGTGAACATGCCCGATCTCGTTTGATCTCGGAAGCTAAGCAAGGTAGGGCCGGGTCAGTACTTGGATGGGAGACTGCCTGGGAATACCCAGTGCTGTAAGCTTTTTATTTTACACTTATAACAGCAGGGTCTGTGCTGCTAATTTATACCACAAGTGTCATTGCATTTTACCATCTATAAATATCTTGTTTTCACCTGCTCTAATGGCTTACGGCCATACCACCCTGAACACGCCCGATCTCGTTTGATCTTGGAAGCTAAGCAAGGTAGGGCCGGGTCAATACTTGGATGGGACACTGCCTGGGAATACCCGGTGCTGTAAGCTTTTTATTACCCTTTTACAACAGCAGGGGCTATGCTCCTTCTATATACCACAAGTATACTTGCATTTTACCATGTATAAATACCTTGTGTTCACCTACTCTAATGGCTTACGACCATACCACCGTGAACATGCCCGATCTCGTTTGATCTCGGAAGCTAAGCAAGGTAGGGCCGGGTCAGTACTTGGATGGGAGACTGCCTGGGAATACCCGGTGCTGTAAGCTTTTTATTCTACACTTTCAACAGCAGGGTCTGTGCTCCTAATTTATACCACAAGTGTCTTTGCATTTTACCATCTATAAATATCTTGTTTTCACCTGCTCTAATGGCTTACGGCCATACCACCTGACCACGTGTGTGCAGAGAGAGGGAGGAGTCAGCAGCAGTGTGCAGGAGTGTGTGAGGAGAGCGGACGTGTGTGAGAGAGCAGAGTGTTTGTGAATTGTTTGTTTGTTAGTTTTTTGCCTGAAACACGTTTTTTTTGTTTTCTTTTATTTCGTTTTTCCCCCCTAGCAGCACAGGCTGCAGGGGGACACTTTTCTTTGTAGGTTTGAGTGTGTGTGGAAAAAATCGATAAAAAATCTAAAAAATAAAAAAAAAATAAAAAAGGGTGAATGGCAGGGAGAGAGAAGTAAGTTTCGGTGGAGGTAACACAGAGAGAGAGGAGCAGGAGTAGTTTAAGACGGGGAGAGGATAGTAAGAAACACGAAGGGGAAGATAGGGAGCAGCAGGAAGGGTTGAGTAAGAAGGAGCACATGGTGAGGCCAGCAATGGCGGAGGCACGGGTGGAAGGGAAGACGGCGAGTTACACGGTGGTGGAGGCGGAGCAACGGAGGGAGGACGTGGCAGCGGACCCCGACCCGGAGACGACACTGGCAGCGACGCAAGTGGTGGAGCCGGAGGGGGAAGCTGCGGACATGAGAGGGCTGGCAAAAACGGTGACCCGTATGGCGGAACGGACAGGCTCGGAGGGAGAGGAGCCAGAGAAAAAGAGAATGAGACCGGACGGAACGGGCGGTTTTGTCCAGCAGAAACCAGAGCATCGATACAGACAAGATCTGACAGTACGTATGAAGGTTCAGTCACAAGAGGAGTTGCCGATACTGGAATTATTGACTGCCGTTCGTTTCCTGGCTGGGGGTCTGCTGGCGTGCAGACAGGTTGAGAGGAACGAGTACGAGGTGACTTTGACGGAGGAGAAAGGAAAGCTGAATATGCTGAAGGGATTCCAGGTGGGAGATGTGGAGGTTACAGTGTCGGATCTTTGTGTTAATGAGGTTATGGTGTCGTTTATGAAACTGCCAGCCTATATAAATGACAATGACATTTTGGACAAGCTGAGGATCTGGGGGGTGACACCAACGTCGGCGATTCGGAGGCGGATGTGGCCGGGGACGAACGTGGCGGACGGGACCCGGTTTGTGAGAGTTAAGTTCGAGGGGGTGGTGAAATCCCTGCCCTACTCAGCTAAATTTTCTACTGCACAAGGACCGCAATTCTTCAGGGTACTGCACAATGGACAATTTAAATCATGCAGGCTATGTATGGACCCAGCGCACCTGATGAAGGACTGCCCGTTGTTTTCGTGCTACAGGTGCAAGCAGCAGGGACATTACAGCAGGGACTGCACACAGGAGGTGAGTAGGTGCCAGGTGTGCCGTAACAAACAGTCAGACTGTATATGTAATGCTAGTGAAAATTCTGACTCTGAACAAAATGATATTGCTGACCAAAATGATGTGGCGAGTGATTCGGATGAGGGGAGTGTTAAAATGGGATTACATGTGGATATACAGACAGAACAGGGAGGGGGTGGTGAAGAGACAGAGGAAGAGGAAGAAGAAAAGGAGGAGGTAGCACAAGGGGCGGTGGTGAGTAGGTTGGATGTGACCGTGCAGGAGACTGTGACTGTGGAGGGTCCGGTAGACGCCGCAACCTTTGGTCCGGACAGTCAAGATGAAATTCAGTTTAATACTGAAGAAGTTTTGGCACGATGTAAGGAGGGAGGGAGAGGCGTGGTGCAAAACAGTACGCCTACTCCCAAACAACTTGCGGGATTGCAGACGAAACCAAAATCTAAGTCCGAGATAAAACAAACCGCTCATCCAATACCACCTTACAGGCCCCGAGCTGCCTCTTCAGAGTTGGGATATGGGGAAGAATGTGATCTTTTGGATAATATTGAACCGAGTCAGCAAGATTTTGAGTTACCATCTTATCAAACTAAACGAAAAATTAGGATGAGAGGGGCTAAGACGTACTCCACAAAATGACACATTGAATGTTTGTTGCGGCATACATGGCACCTATCATCCTCATGTTGCAGCTGACCTCGTTAAATGTAAATGGACTGAGGAATGTGACCAAACTGAATTCATTGTTGAATTCAGTTCAGTTTGATGTACTATGTGTACAAGAGACCAAGTGGGATGAGCACAAGGAGAGACGACAGAGAGGACGGTGGCCGGGGCTTTTGTATGTGAGTAATGGTGTGCAAGCGAATGGTGGTGTGGCTGTGTTTTGCAAGAGTGATAGAGTGAGTGATGTGAAATTGGTGTATGGAGATGGTGTGGGTAGAATGTTAGTGTTATCAATGATATTTGAAGAAACTGAAATTAGACTGATAAATATATACGCACCTAATTTAGAAAAAGAAAGAACGGTTTTTATTAAACAACTAACAAAATGGGTGACACCGTATACTATAATTGTGGGAGACTTTAATATAGTTCAAACTAAAATGGACTGCTCAAAAAATAATGTCTTTAAAACAGACATGAGTAGAAAAAGTCTAGAGTTATTGTGTGATGATACCAATTTGTGTGATGTGTGGAGAGCTACTTATCCTGATAAGAGAGAGTTCTCCCGTCATCAAGTGGTGATGAATGTGTTAAAGCAAACACGAATTGATTTATGTTTAGTTTCGGCTAACATGTGTAAATGGATTTTTAATCCTAGTTATACTAAAAATGTATGGAGTGATCATTGTGCATATACATGTGACTTGATTAAGGAAGAGAAAAAACGGAGGGGGGGGGTTATGGTGTTTGAATACTAGTCATTTAAATGATGATAATTATGTATTCATTATAAATAAGATGTTGGATGATGCTAAATGGGAGATGGGTTTAAATGATGATGTGTTGGTGTGGTGGGAAGAGTTTAAGGAGAGGATTAAGAAGAAGAGTATAAGGTATAGTAAAGATAAAAATATTATAGATACAGCCTTAGAAAATAAATTATATATTGACTTAAATAATGAAACTATAAAATTAGATATGAATCCAGCTTATAATACAGATAGATATGAAATAATTAAATCACAACTAAAAAGTATAGAAGAGTATAAATGTAAGGGGGCTGCTATTCGCAGCAAAATAAGAAATTATATAGAAGGGGAAAAATGCACTGCATTCTTTTTAAGAGTGGAAAAAAATAATCAAAATAAAACTAATATAGTAGAAATAGAAACTGAGGGAGGTGAAACTACCAAAGATAATTTAGAAATAATGATGGAAATTAAGAAATATTATACAAAATTGTTTGCTAGTCAAGAGACTGATAGTGTGTGTATGAATCGTGTGTTGGGGAGCCTGAAGAGGAGGTTGGGAGAGGATGATAGTGAATGGTGTGATGCAGATTTTACGGATGCGGATGTGGATGTGGCGATTGATGGTTTGAATGATAATAAGAGTCCAGGGGCGGATGGCCTACCGGCTGAATTTTATAAAAAATTTAAAGACAAAATCAAACCATTACTAAAACAAATATTTCGTCATATGCAGGAACAGGACAATAAACCGGAATCATTTTCAGGGGGGGTCATCAACATTTTTTACAAAAAAAAAGGTAATAAAACTCATTTGGACAACTACAGACCCATCAGCTTACTCAATACCGATTACAAGATACTAGCAAAAATACTGGCAAATAAAATCAAAACTGTTATTCATCAACTCATAGGTCAAACACAGTCATACAGCATACCAGGGAGGGACATAACAGACTCAATAATAACAATAAAAGACACAGTACGGATGATGGCAGAGGGCGCAGGGGTTTGGATTGGGATTGATTTGATGAAGGCTTTTGATAGGGTGGAGCATTCTTTTTTGTTTGGGATTTTGAGGAGGTTTGGTTTTGGGGATGGTTTGATAGGTTGGATAGAATTATTGTATAGGGATGTATATAGTGTGGTGAAATGTAACGGTAGGTACACGGAGAAGGTGAGGATAGGGAGATCGATAAGGCAGGGCTGTCCTCTGTCATCATTGCTGTACAGTCTGGTTGCAGAACCTCTGGCAGCAATGGTGGCAGAGGATAGCCTCATTCACGGTGTAGAGGTGGGTAAAGGAAACAGGGTTAAAATGGTGCAGTATGCAGATGACATTAATTTTTTCACAACCAACAGTCAGGAAGTCAACAGGTTCATCACACATCTACAGCAATATCAATCAGCATCAGGGGCAAAGGTTAACATAGGCAAATCGGAAATAACTACATTTGGTTCAGCTACAACACAGACAGAAACATGGGGGTTTTCACGGGTGTTAATTCCACGAAAAGTGTTGGGTGTGTATATAGGGGCAGATGAGGAGGAGGCGGATAGGCAGACATGGGAGGGGGTGTTTAAGAAGGTGGAAGGGGTGTTGAATATGTGGCGGATGAGGGGTTTGTTGGTTAGGGGGAAGGTTATTGTTGTAAATGTTCTTTGTCACTCACTTGTCACACATGTTTTGAGCACTACTTTTTTACCGAGTTGGGCGGTGGGGCGCATTAATGGTTTGATTGACGGGTTTTTGTGGAGGTCTAAGGGGGTGTGTGTTCGGCACAGGGTTATGGTTAATGGGGTTAAAGAGGGGGGTTTAAAATTGATTGATGTGGGGGTTAAAAGGGATGCGTTACGGGTGAAATTGGTAGGGAAGTATTTGGATGGCGGGTGTGAGGCGGGATGGAAATTGTATTTTGGAGATTTATTGGGGGAGTTTGGGTCATGTGGGGATGTAAATTTATGTGTTGCGCATACCGCGGATGGCCTCCGTCGCCTCCCTGGCTTTTACAGGGAGGTGATGGAGGCCTGGAAAAAAGTGCTACCATGTGTTAAGTTAGAGTGTGTGACGAAGGAACAGGTTCATCAGATCCCATTTATCCATAACCCGGCATTTCTGTTTGCAAATAGAACTATTTACAATAAATCAATAATGCAAGCCAACTGTCAGTCCATAATACATCTGTGCAATAACCAGGGAAAGATAGAAACTAAAATAATATGTAGAGAACTAAAACTTAAAGGTGTGCTGTTTAGGGAAAAAATTATAGGTGAGATTTGTGATAAAGTTAAGTTGTGTATGAAGCCTGAGTGGCTTGCTTTGTTGGAGGGTCCAGATGATGTGTCTGGAAATAAACAGGTGGTGTTTAATGTGTGTAAAGGTGTGAAAATAACAAATGTATGTAAAATAAAAGTGAAAAAATGGTATGACATTTTGAAAGAGAAAATATGTGTTAAGCCGACGGCCAATGCGGCCTGGGCAACATATTTTTCAGAGGAGGTGGAGGGGAGAATTTGGGTAAATATTGATGTGTTATATACAGTGCCTTGCGAAAGTATTCGGCCCCCTTGAACGTTTCAACCTTTTGCCACATTTCAGGCCTCAAACATAAAGATATAAAACTGTAATTTTTTGTGAAGAATCAACAACAAGTGGGTCCCAATTATGAAGTGGAACGAAATTCATTGGCTATTTCAAACTTTTTTAACAAATAAAAAACTGAAAAAGTGGGGCGTGCAAATTATTCAGCCCCTTTACTTTCAGTGCAGCAAACTCTCTCCAGAAGTTCAGTGAGGATCTCTGAATGATCCAATGTTGACCTAAATGACTAATGATGATAAATAGAATCCAGCTGTGTGTATTCAAGTCTCCGTATAAATGCACCTGCTCTGTGATATCTCAGAGGTCCGAAGCGCACGAGAGCATCATGAAGAACAAGGAACACACCAGGCAGGGCCGAGATACTGTTGTGGAGAAGTTTAAAGCCGGATTTGGATACAAAAAGATTTTCCAAGCTTTAAACATCCCAAGGAGCACTGTGCAAGCGATAATATTGAAATGGAAGGAGTATCAGACCACTACAAATCTACGAAGACCCGGCCGTCCCTCTAAACTTTCAGCTCATACAAGGAGAAGACTGATCAGAGATGCAGCCAAGAGGCCCATGATCACTCTGGATGAACTGCAGAGATCTACAGCTGAGGTGGGAGACTCTGTCCATAGGACAACAATCAGTCGTATACTGCACAAATCTGGCCTTTATGGAAGAGTGGCAAGAAGAAAGCCATTTCTTAAAGATATCCATAAAAAGTGTCGTTTAAAGTTTGCCAAAAGCCACCTGGGAGACACACCAAACATGTGGAAGAAGGTGCTGTGGTCAGATGAAACCAAAATCAAACTTTTTGCAACAATGCAAAGTTATGTTTGGCGTAAAAGCAACACAGCTCATCACCCTGAACACACCATCCCCACTGTCAAACATGGTGGTGGCAGCATCATGGTTTGGGCCTGCTTTTCTTCAGCAGGGACAGGGAAGATGGTTAAAATTGATGGGAAGATGGATGGAGCCAAATACAGGACCATTCTGGAAGAAAACCTGATGGAGTCTGCAAAAGACCTGAGACTGGGATGGAGATTTGTCTTCCAACAAGACAATGATCCAAAACATAAAGCAAAATCTACAATGGAATGGTTCACAAATAAACATATCCGAGGTGTTAGAATGGCCAAGTCAAAGTCCAGACCTGAATCCAATCGAGAATCTGTGGAAAGAACTGAAAACTGCTGTTCACAAACGCTCTCCATCCAACCTCACTGAGCTCGAGCTGTATGGCAAGGAGGAATGGGCAAAAATGTCAGTCTCGATGTGCAAAACTGATAGAGACATACCCCAAGCGACTTACAGCTGTAATCGCAGCAAAAGGTGGCGCTACAAAGTATTAAGTTACTAGGGGGCTGAATAATTTTGCCGCCCAATATTTCAGTTTTTTATTTGTTTAAAAGGTTTGAAATATCCAATAAATTTCGTTCCACTTCATGATTGTGTCCCACTTGTTGTTGATTCTTCACAAAAAATTACAGTTTTATATCTTTATGTTTGAGGCCTGAAATGTGGCAAAAGGTCGAAAAGTTCAAGGGGGCCGAATACTTTCGCAAGGCACTGTATGTCCCCAGCAATGTTTAACTTATATTTTAAGTTGAGGCACCGGAGTATTTTTCCGGCAATAGTATTGCATCAGATAAACCACAGCATAGGTAGAGAGTGTAGGGTTTGTTTTACTGATGATGAGACTATTGAGCACATTTTTTTGACCTGTTCTCATTTAACTATGTTTAGTGAGAAACTCAAATTGTTGTTGAGTGTTAAATGTAATGTTGTTTTTAATAATGTGGAGGAGTGGAATGTGGCGCTGCTGTTTGGGGTGCCCAGGAAACCGAATGTGAATACAGGAGTGGTTAATATTGTCCTGAGTCTGGCCAGGAGGGCTGTGTTCCTGAGGAGGAACTGCGCCTTCTACGAAGGAAGACACTTGGACGTGTGGGTTTTGTTTCTTTGCCAGTTTAAGGCACATTTTCATTTGTTTTTTTCCAAAGGGGTTGATTTTTTTCAGAATGCATTCATGGGAGGGAATGATTTATTTTCTATCGAGGGAGGGGATTTATTATTTAATTTAATTTAAGTTAACTGTAAATAGAGTGTGGAAGTGAAGAATGATTGAATGCACTAGTACGTAGATTGTTTTTAGGACACATGGTGATTGAAGAAGGGTAAGTGGATTTTGTTTATTTTGATAGCCTTTTCAGTTGATTAAAATGGATGTGAGTGAGAATGAATGAACAGTGGTAGGGTGTTTCTATGTGGGTGGAATGAATGCAAGTTTGTTGTTTTACTTTGGGTTGTTTGATTTTGTTTCTTATTTTGTTTGTTGGTTTGTTTAGTATCTAGTGTTCGTTTTGTTTGTTCTTTATTTAACTATAGTGATATTTTGGAAGTTGAGTTTATATTATTTTGAGTTTATGAGTTTAACCTTGAATGGTTATTTGGTTTTGTTTATATTGATTTTATGAGTTTATGATTTAACCTTGAGTGGTTATTTGGTTTTGTTTATCTTTTAAGTTTATGATTTAACCTTAAGTGGTTATTTGGTTTTGTTTATCTTGATTTTATGATTTAACCTTAAGTGGTTTTTTGGTTTGTTTATCTTTGATTTTATGATTTAACCTTGAGGGGTTATTTGGTTTTGTTTATATTCAGGTTATTAGTTTATGATTTAACCTTAAATGGTTCTTTGGTTTTGTTTATCTTTTAAGTTTATGATTTAACCTTAAGTGGTTATTTGGTTTTGTTTATCTTGATTTTATGATTTAACCTTAAGTGTTTTTTTGGTTTGTTTATCTTTGATTTTATGATTTAACCTTGAGGGGTTATTTGGTTTTTTTATCTGTTGATTTTATGATTTAACCTTGAGTGTTTTTTTGGTTTTGTTTATCTGTGAATTTTATATGATTTAACCTTGAGTGGTTATTTGGTTTGGTGTATATTGATTTTATGATTTAACCTTGAGTGGTTATTTAGTTTTGTTTATCTTTGAGTTTATGAATTGATGAGTTTAATCTTGAATGTTTTATTTGGTTTTGTTATCTTTAAGTTTATGTGTTTATGATTTTATAAGTTAATTCAGTTGTGATTCAGTTAAGAATGTTTTTGTGTTTGTTTGTTATGTGTTATTTTCTGAATGAATGATTTATATGTTTAATTTTGTTTTATTTTGACTATTTGTTTTTAACCAAGTGTGTGATTTGTATATAAACATGTGAATTTTGATAATAAAAGATAAAAAAAAAAAACATGCCCGATCTCATCTGATCTCGGAAGCTAAGCAGAGTAGGGCTGGGTCAGTACTTGGATGGGAGACTGCCTGGGAATACCCGGTGCTGTAAGCTTTTTATTCTACACTTTCAACAGCAGGATCTCTGCTCCTAATTTATACCACAAGTGTCATTGCATTTTACCATCTATAAATATCTTGTTTTAACCTGCTCTAATGGCTTACGGCCATACCACCCTGAACATGCCCGATCTCGTTTGATATCGGAAGCTAAGCAAGGTAGGGCCGGGTCAGTACTTGGATGGGAGACTGCTTGGGAATACCCGGTGCTGTAAGCTGTTTATTACCCTTTTACAACAGCAGGGGCTATGCTCCTTCTATTTACCACAAGTATACTTGCATTTTATCATGAATAAATACCTTGTGTTCACCTACTCTAATGGCTTACGGCCATACCACCGTGAACACGCCCGATCTCGTTTGATCTCGGAAGCTAAGCAAGGTAGGGCCGGGTCAGTACTTGGATGGGAGACTGCCTGGGAATACCCGGTGCTGTAAGCTTTTTATTCTACACTTTCAACAGCAGGGTCTGTGCTCCTAATTTATACCACCTATAAATATCTTGTTTTCACCTGCTCTAATGGCTTACGGCCATACCACCGTGAACACGTGACGTGAGAGGCGGAGCCAGAGTCAGAGTGAGAATTGTTTGGTGAGAGGAGGAAGGAGAGTGTGCTTGAGGTAGATAATTTTTTGTTTGACATTTAATAGCCTGAAATACGGTCTTTTTTCGTTCTTTTTATATTGTTTTTGCCCCCTGGCAGCACAGGCTGCAAGGGGGACACTTTTTGTTGATAGGGAGACTTTAGTTTAGTTAGCGTTTTATTGTTTGTTTTTTTGTTTTTTTTGAGCGTCCCCGCTGTGTGTGTTGTGAACGCCATGACGGGGAGACCGCGACATACAACAGACCTGTTTATAGACAGAGATAGAAGCAGGAGCAGTATTAGACACGATAAGGAAGAGCAGACGAGGAAGACGAGTGGGGAGAGACGCGGCAGAGAGGTGGAGGTGGATATAGACAAGAAAAAGAAAGACGAAACCAAGCAGAAAGATCGTCTGGAAATGGGGAAGAAGGAGATACGGACGGAGAATCGGCAGGCGGAGAACAGAGACATAGAGGACAAGGGAATGGCGGTGCCACGAGCGGTGGGGCTGGCGGTGGAGCATACCACAACGGAGAAGACGGCCATGACAGAGGCACGAGCGGTGGAGATGATGGCGGAGCCTACAACCGGAAAGGGAAAAGGTCGGGCAGCAGACAAAGTGGCTGTGTTGATGACGGAGCACACGGCTGAGGTGGGAAAGGGCATGGCGGTTTTGAGGAGGGAGAGACTATGACCGGAGAGGAGGGAGAGGACGGAGGGACAGTGTCGGGTGAGCAGACAGACGGACGACAAGAGGAGGCAGCACAGCCTCGAGTGGTGGTGGAGCAGAAAAAGCTGAGGAGACGTTTGGTGCCAGATGGACAGGGTGAGCCCATGATGAGTAAACCTGAGAAACAATACCAACAGAATTTAACGGTTAGAATGCAAATTCACTCGGGGGAAGAGATACCAATCTTAGAGGTATTAACAACAATTCGTTTTTTGGCGGGGGGCCTAATGGCCTGTAGACAATTGGGGAAGAATGAATTTGAAGTTACCTTAACTGAAAATAAGGGTAAGCAGAGGATGTTAGAAGGGTTTCAAATTGGGGAAGTGGATGTAACGGTGAAAGATCTGTGTATACACGAAGCAATGGTATCTTTTATGAAATTACCGGCATACATAACGGACAAAGAAATGGAGGATAAACTGAGACTATGGGGGGTGACGCAAATGTCGTCAATAAAGAGACGTATGTGGCCAGGGACAAATGTGGCGGATGGCACAAGATTCGTGAGAGCAAAGTTCGAAGGGGAAGTTAAATCTTTGCCTTATTCGGCAAAATTTGCAACGGCACAAGGTATGCAGTTCTTCCGGGTGCTACATGATGGACAGACAAGTGTGTGTAGATTGTGTATGGATCCAGGACACCTAATGAGAGACTGCCCCATGTTTTTTTGTCATAAATGTAAAGAGCAAGGCCATTACATGAGAGACTGTAAGCAAGAGGTAAGTAAATGTTTGATCTGTCATAATAATATATCAAAATGCATATGTCAGATGAGTGATGACTCGAATAAAGATATGGAACAAAGTGATGAGAGGTCTGATGAAGACTCAAATGAGAGTAGTGAGAGTGAAGGGGAAATAGGGGAGGTTTTGCCAGTTCAGAAACAGACCAGTGAGGAAGAGAAGGAAGAAGTTTGTGAACCACAAGGGGAGGTGGGAAGTGAGATAGGTGCGACTGTGATGGAGACGGTGATTGAGTTAAGTCAGGTCGACAGCGTTACCTGTTTTCCAGACAGCATGGATTGCGTATCTTATGATACGGCTGATGTCTTGACGAGGTGCAGCACAGCTTGCTTGCCCCTCCCCTGACCGTGGGATTGCAAACAAGAGAGGAACCACTGTCTGAGAAAACGAAATCCACTTGTACACAACCACTGGAAAAATTCAGTGTGAAACTAAGAAATTTGGATGACAAATTGGATCTGTTTCTACCAAACAAAGGGAGTTGGCAGTTCCCAAAAAAAGTGGTCAAAAAGAGGGAGACAAAAAGAATGGCTAGAGGAGGGGGTAAATCAAAATTCTGACAGATGAAATGATATGTTTTGTATGACTTTTTGGACTTTGGTTATTCTCATGTTGCACTTGGTTTCACTCAATGTAAATGGATTGAAAACTGAAAAGAAGAGAAACTCTATTTTGAAAACTCTTAACTTTGATATATTTTGTGTGCAAGAAACCAAGTGGGATAAGGTGGAGGAAGAAAAGCAAAGGCGACAATGGAATGGACTTTTGTATGTAAGTAATGGTGTGGGAGCAAATGGTGGAGTAGCAATGTTTATTAAAATGGATAAAGTAAGGGATGTAAATTTAATATATAAGGATGAATTAGGGAGACTGTTAGTGGTTGAATGTGTCTTTGACAACACGGTTATTAGAATTATAAATATATATGCTTCAAACCTAGAGAAGGAGAGAATTATTATGTTTAGAGAACTACAGAAATGGTGTACAACTGAAACAGTGATTATGGGGGATTTCAATGTCATACAAGCCAAGATAGATATATCAGTTAAAAATGTGTTTCATACAGACACAAGTAGGAAAGTGTTGGAACTTTTTGTAATGGTTAATGAGGTAGGGTTTTAGATTAGGGGGGGGGGGGAAAAAAAAAAAAAAAAAAAAAGGGTTAAAAAATTTTTAGTAAGATAAAGAAAACATGTGTAAAAAAATAATTAATCCAAGATATACGCAGAATGTATGGAGTGACCATTGTATTTTGCAGTGTGAATTAGAAACAAAGGAAAAGAAACAGTGGGTTATGGGGTTTGAATACGAGTCATTTAGAGGATAAAAATTATGAACTGATGATAAATAAGATGTTAGATGACGCACGGTATGAGATGTTCTTAAATGATGATGTGTTGTTGTGGTGGGAGGGATTAAAAGAGAGAATTAAAAGGAAAAGTATTGGGTTTAGTAAGGAGAAATATACTAAAGAAATGGTATTGGAAAAACAATTGTGTGAAGAACTTAAGCAGGAAGCAATCCTTTTGGATACTAATGTGGACTGTAATACGGAAAAATATGAAATCTTGAAAGTAAAGTTAAGGAATATTGAAGAGTATAAATGCAGAGGAGCTGCAATACGTAGTAGAGTACAAAACTATCTAGAGGGAGAAAAATGCACTGCTTATTTTCTAAGGATGGAGAAAAATAATCAAATGAAGACTAATATAGATGAATTAATGTCAGCAGATGGGAAGAAAATATGTGAAAAACAGGAAATAATGGAGGAAGTACATTCGTATTATACTAGATTGTTTGCAAGCGATGGAACAGATATTACAAGTGTTAATCGGGTACTATCTAGTCTAAAGAGAAGATTGGGAGAGGAGGATAGAGTGTGGTGTGATGGGGATTTCACAGAGGCAGATTTTTGAGTTGGCTATTGGTGGATTAAATGATAATAAAAGTCCGGGGGCCGATGGCTTACCGGCAGAGTTCTATACATTTTTTAAGGTTGGTTTGAAACCGTTATTATCGTATGTGTTCCAACAGATGCGGATTCTAAATAGGAAACCAGATTCTTTTTCTAATACACACACGTTTTGAGCACTTGTTTTTTACCGAGGTGGGCGATGGGGAAAATTAATGGGTTATTGGATGGGTTTTTATGGAGATCAAAGGGGGTTAG
This sequence comes from Perca fluviatilis, assembly GCF_010015445.1. Lineage (NCBI taxonomy): Eukaryota > Metazoa > Chordata > Actinopteri > Perciformes > Percidae > Perca > Perca fluviatilis. The sequence goes on from NC_053131.1 coordinate 1,748,119, forward strand.
TGTTAAACATGGGGTAATGGTAAATGGTGTAAAAGGGGGAGGTTTAAAATTGGTGGATTTGGGAATTAAGAGGGATGCTTTGCGGGTGAAATTGGTGGGGAAATTTTTAGACGGTGAGTGTGGAGCGGGGTGGAAGGCGTATTTTGGGGATTTGTTGGGGGGTTTTGGTTTGAGGGGAGAGACGAATTTGTGCGTACAGCATACCGCGAATAGCCTCCGTCGCCTCCCTGGTTTTTTCAGGGAGGTGATGGAGGCTTGGGCAAAAGTGTTACCGTGTGTGAATGTAGTGTGTGAAACTAAAGAACAGGTAAATCAAATCCCATTTCTAAATAATCCGGCTTTTCTGTTTTCAAACAGGAAAATCAATAATAAATCATTACAGGACGCAAACTGCCAAACCATAACCCATATGTGCAATAAACAGGGCGAGATTGATGCGAGAGTGTTGTGTGAAAGAGTGAGAAGCAAGGGTGTGGTTGTTCGTGTGAAAGTGTTGGAGGATGTATGTGAAAAAGTGAGAGCATGTATGAAAGAGGAGTGGATGATGTTGTTGAAAGGTGCGGATGGAGTGAGTGGTAGTGTGAAAGTAGATTTTACATTAGGGATGGGGAGGAAAATAGGGAAAATCGGTCATATCAAGAGCAAAAAGTGGTACGAAATATTACTCACGAAAATCATAAAACCACCAACAGCCAATAAAAGATGGGAAGTTATTTTTAACAGGATAACGGAAAACAGGATTTGGGGAAACATTGTAGTACCATTTTCATCACCAGCGATGTTTGCTTTAGATTTTAAAATAAGACCCGGCAACAGTGCTACATCAGATAAATCACAGTATTAGTAGGGAGTGCCAAGTTTGTCAGATGAGTGAAGAAACTATTGAGCATATGTTTTTACATTGTTCTGGTTTGAGTGACTTCATGGGTAAACTAAGAATGTTACTACTTGGGAAATGTAAGATAAATTTTGTAAGTGATGAGGAATGGAATAAAGCGTTGTTTTTTGGAGTTCCAAGAACAGAAGGTATACATACGGATTTGGTGAATTTAGTCCTGTGCTTATCACGAAAGTCTCTATTCCAGCGTCGGAATCTAGCCTTTTATGAGGGAAGGCATATGGACGTTTGGGTTTTGTTTTGTTGCCAGCTTAAGGCTCATTTTCTTTTATTTTTCATGAAAGGGGTTGATTTTTTTGTTGAAGCATTCATGGGTGGGAATGATTTATTTTCTATTGAGGGAGGGAATTTATTATGTAATTTAACCTAAGTTAATTGTAAATAGTGTGGATGGGAAGAATGATTGGTGCACTAGAATTTAGATTGTTTTAGGTCACATGGTGAGAGAAGAAGGGTAAGTGGTTGTTTTGGTTTATTTTGATAGACTTTTTAGTTGGTTAAAATGGATGTGAGTGAGAATGAATGAACAGGGGTAGGGTTTTTCTATGTGGGTGGAATGAATGCTAGTTTGTTGTTTTTAGTTTGGTTGGTTGGTTTTTTGTCTTTTGGTTTTTGGTTTGTTTATATTGAGTTTATGAGTTTATGATTTTAACCTTGTATGGTTACTTTGGTTTGTTTATATTGAGTTTATGAGTTTATGATTTTAACCTTGTATGGTTACTTTGGTTTGTTTATATTGAGTTTATGAGTTTATGATTTTAACCTTGTATGGTTACTTTGGTTTGTTTATATTGAGTTTATGAGTTTATGATTTTAACCTTGTATGGTTACTTTGGTTTGGTTATATTGAGTTTATGATTTTAACCTTGTATGGTTACTTTGGTTTGGTTATATTGAGTTTATGAGTTTATGATTTTAACCTTGTATGGTTACTTTGGTTTGGTTATATTGAGTTTATGAGTTTATGATTTTAACCTTAAATGGTTATTTTGGGTTTGGTTATATTGAGTTTATGAGTTTATGATTTTAACCTTAAATGGTTACTTTTGGTTTGGTTATATTGAGTTTATGAGTTTATGATTTTAACCTTGAATGGTAACTTTGGTTTTGTTTATATTTAATTTTATGAGTAGATGAGTTTCATTTTTAAAAATGTTTTATTTGGGTTTGTTTATTTTTTTGTGTTTATGATTTTATAAGTTAATTTTATTTTAAGTTTGACATGTTTTGTGTGTTTGTGTGTATTGTGTTATTTTTCTGAATGAATGATTTATGTGTGTATTTGTGTTGAAATATTTGATTTTACCTAGTGTGTGATGTGTTGATAACATGTGAATTTTGATAATAAAAGATAAAAAAAACACGCCCGATCTCGTTTGATCTTGTAAGCTAAGCAAGGTAGGGCCGGGTCAGTACTTGGATGGGAGACTGCCTGGGAATACCCGGTGCTGTAAGCTTTTTATTCTACACTTTCAACAGCAGGGTCTCTGCTCCTTATTTATACCACAAGTGTCATTGCATTTTACCATCTATAAATAGCCTGTTTTCACCTTCTCTAGTGGCTAATGGCCATTCCACACTGAACAGGCCGGATCTCGTCTGATCTTGGAAGCTAAGCAGAGTAGGGCTGGGTCAGTACTTGGATGGGGGACTACCTGGGAATACCTGGTGCTGTAAGCTTTTTATTCCCATTGTACAACAGCAGGGGCTATGCTCCTTCTATATACCACAAGTATACTTTCATTTTACCATGTATAAATACCTTGTGTTCACCTACTCTAATGGCTTACGGCCATACCAACGTGAACACGCCCGATCTCGTTTGATCTCGGAAGCTAAGCAAGGTAGGGCCGGGTCAGTACTTGGATGGGAGACTGCCTGGTAATACCTGATGCTGTAAGCTTTTATTCTACACTTTCAACAGCAGGGTCTGTGCTCCTAATTTATACCACAAGTGTCATTGCATTTTACCATCTATAAATATCTTGTTTTCACCTGCTCTAATGGCTTACGGCCATACCACCCTGAACACGCCCAATCTCGTTTGATCTCGGAAGCTAAGCAAGGTAGGGCCAGGTCAGTACTTGGATGGGAGACTGCCTGGGAATACCCGGTGCTGTAAGCTTTTTATTCCGATTGTACAACAGCAGGGGCTATGCTCCTTCTATATACCACAAGTGTAATTGCATTTTACCATGTATAAATACCTTGTGTTCACCTACTCTAATGGCTTACGGCCATACCACCGTGAACACGCCCGATCTCGTTTGATCTCGGAAGCTAAGCAAGGAAGGGCTGGGTCAGTACTTGGATGGGAGACTGCCTGGGAATACCCGGTGCTGTAAGCTTTTTATTCTACAATTTCAACAGCAGGGTCTCTGCTCCTAATTTATACCACAAGTGTCATTGCATTTTACCATCTATAAATATCTTGTTTTCACCTGCTCTAATGGCTTACGGCCATACCACCCTGAACATGCCCGATCTCGTTTGATATCGGAAGTTAAGCAAGGTAGGGCCGGGTCAGTACTGGGATGGGAGACTGCCTGGGAATACCCGGTGCTGTAAGCTGTTTATTACCATTTTACAACAGCAGGGGCTATGCTCCTTCTATATACCACAAGTATACTTGCATTTTACCATGTATAAATACCTTGTGTTCACCTACTCTCATGGCTTACGGCCATACCACCGTAAACACGCCCGATCTCGTTTGATCTCGGAAGCTAAGCAAAGTAGGGCCGGGTCAGTACTTGGATGGGAGACTGCCTGGGAATACCCGGTGCTGTAAGCTTTTTATTCTACACTTTCAACAGCAGGGTCTCTGCTCCTAATTTATACCACAAGTGTCATTGCATTTTACCATCTATAAATATCTTGTTTTCACCTACTCTAATGGCTTACGGCCATACCACCCTGAACACGCCCCTTTTGTCAGTGAGTGTGTGTGAGTGCAGTGTGCAGTCAGACCAGGAAGTACCACAGCGTGCTCTAATTTTGTTTGTAGAGTACAGCGTTGGATCTAGTGTGGGCTTTTGGATAGAAATACGGTGCTTGTGGGACTGGGTTTACATTTTCTGTTTTGTTCCCCTTGCAGCCTAGCTGCCAGGGGGGACATTTCGCATCGTGGTTGAAGATACTTTTGGGGTTTTTTGTGTACTTAACACCATGGACCAGCGTCGGGGACGGCAGTCCAGGCTGCGGAAGAAGGAGAAAGAGAAAAGCCACAGAATGCATGATATGGAGCTACTACAAGGCATGTTAAGCGATGATGACACGGACATTTTTAGAGACACCTTTGAAATACAGGGAGTATCTGACAAGACTGGAGGGGAGGTGGATAGAATGGATCTGCCAACAATGGGACCCACACAAGTGCAGCAGACGGCAGCAAAGCTGATGAGAGACGGGATAGAGGAGGAGACTACAGGTGTGGTGGAGAAGGAGATACAAGAGACGAGGTCAGTGGAGGGTCCTACGGCAGAGAGCCAGAGGGACAGCGGTGATGACAGAGAGCGGGACCTGGCAAATGCGCAGGGGGACGGGGAGAACGAGGCGGAGAGCGAGGTGGAGATGGAGCAGTTTACTGAGGTGCGGCGGTGGAAAGGGAAGCAACAGACAAGATGGCTGACTGAGAGAACGGCTGAAAGGCAGAGAGGTAGTGTGGCATTGGGAGAGACAAGGCCGGACTTGGAGACAGAGAGGCTGATATCTAGGACAAGAGTGGCGGGGAGTGTGGCGGCACAAGGTGCGGTAGACGGGGCCTTGAGGAAGCGCATGGCGGAGAGGAGTAGAGAGGAGATGAGAGCTGGAATAGCCGAGAAAGACGCGGCACGGAAACGTCTGATCCATGAAAATACAGCTGGAAAAGCTTACGAGGAAAATTTGACGGTGAGAATTCATGCACTGTCTACTGCTGATGTGCCGGCTTTGGACATAATGAAATCAATACGCTTTCTGGCAGGAGGATTGCTAGCTTTTAGGAAGATTTCCTCTGAAGAATATGAAGTTACTTTGAGTGATGCCAGAGGAAAGGACAATCTTTTTAAAGGCCTGACAGTGAATGATGTGAGCTTTAAAGTGGCTGAACTAAACCGTAGAGAGGTGACTGTGTCTTTTCTTGGACTGCCTGCATACACCAAAGATGAGGAGATTTTGAAAAAATTGCAACTGTGGGGAGCCACGCCTGTGTCGCAGATTAAAAGGCGCTACTGGCCGGGGACGAATGTGGCCGACGGGACAAGATTCGTCAGGATCAAATTTGAGGGGCAGAAAACATCCCTGCCGTATTCGGCAAAATTTGACACGAGTGACGGACCGACATTCTACAGGGTAATACATGACAACCAACAGAGTCTGCAGAATGTGTCAGGAGCCGGGTCATGAAGTTAAAGACTGCCCCAAGTTCGTCTGTTATAAGTGCAGACGACATGGACATTATGCCAGAGACTGCCCAGACACTGTGAGTACATGTAGGATTTGTTTTAATAAGATGTCCGCTTGCATATGTAATATGAGTGAAGAGGGTTCAGATATTGATTTCATCATGGAAGAAGGAATTGGTACAGAGAATGATGAGGCTTTGGCCACAGATGAGGATGATGATGGGAGTAACGCTGGTTTGTGTGCACAAAAAAAAGGGGAGCTTGTCACTACTGTGGCGTGTGTGGGTAAAGTTGGGAAGATTGGTAGTAGTGAACATAGCATTGAAATGGCTTCAGTTAGCCTGGATGCGGGCCTACTACAAATTGCAGAAACTCCTGCGCTTCACGGACAGAGAGGTGGGGGCGGGCTGCAAGACAGCGCGCCGCCCGCTTCTCGGGAAGTGAGCTTGCGGGCGAGCTGCTTAACAATGCCTGAGAATGTAGTGCTAGAAGAGACACCTCCATCTAATGTGCCACCAAATTGGCGGAAAAAGCCTGAATCATTCTTATATGGAGCTGAGCCAGGGATCTCTGCTGTGGCAATAGGTCCCTGGCTGCAGTCAAAAAAGAGCGGAAAAAGTGGCGAAAAAAAGAGGCTGGCCAGAACGGCTAAACACTTGTTTTGAATGATGGTAGTGGACATCTTGTTTTGAAAATAATGTCTTACTTTGCTTTAATGGTGTTTTTGGCTTCTCTTAATGCCAATGGGCTTCGCACAGCGTCAAAAATGGTATCCATCATGTCAACATTAACCTGTGATATCCTATGTTTGCAAGAGACCAAGTGGGATCAGTCAAAGGCCATGGAATTGGGGAAGCTGTGGAAAGGCTCAATGTATGTGAGTAATATCAAAAACATGACATGTGGTGTTGCTATTTTGCTGGGACCCTAGCTGGCAGACAGAGCTATAGTTACACATAGAGACAGAGATGGACGCATGATTATAATTGACTGTGCTTTAGACCAGCTGGACATTAGGATCATCAATCTCCATGCACCAAATTTGGACAAAGACAGACAGCTTTTTATAAAAGATTTGGACAAATGGTGTACCTCAAACACGCTCATAGTGGGTGATTTTAATGTGGTGCAGACAATACAGGACATTTCTGTGAATAACGTTTTCAAGACGGACGTGAGCAGGAGAGAGCTCATGCATCTGATGGCAAAACATAACATGTGTGATGTCTGGAGAGCCTCCAATCCTTGTGAGCGGGAGTTCTCGAGACAACAGGTGGTAAATAATGTACTTAGACAATCCAGAATTGACTTGTGTATTGCATCAGCTTTAGTTTGCAAATTTATTGTGAAATCAAACTATGTCAGGAATTCCTGGAGTGATCACAGTACACTTTTGTGCACCCTGGAATCTCCAGGGGTACGAAGTGGGGGGGGATTGTGGTGCCTAAATGTTAGTCTCTTGAGTAATGCTTCTTTTAGGAAGATGATGGTTAAAATGTTAGAGGATGCAAATTCAGAAATGTATCTTAATGATGATATTTTACAATGGTGGGTTCAGTTGAAAAGTAGAATTAAAAAAGTCTGCATCAATTTCAGTAGAAGCCAGAGATTAAATGAGTCCAAGGTTGAAAACAATATTAGAGAAGAGTTGAGATTAGAAGCTAGTAAACTTGATAATATTGCTTTTGAGAGCACAGAAAGATATGTCTTTTTGAAATCTCAATTGGAAAAACTAGAAGAAGTGTAGAGGGGCGGCGATCAGAGCAAATGTTCGTTCTTATTTGGAGGGTGAAAGGTGTACAGCTTTTTTTCTTAGGTTGGAAAAAGGGAATCAACAAAAAATTCAAATTGAAAACTTGGCTTCTCCCACTGGGGAACTGGTTAAAAATAAGGATGAAATCACTGTAATGGTGTTTCAATATTATCAGGCCCTTTTTAGCAGTCAGCCAAATGACATCACACATGTCAACAGGGTACTGTCAGCCTTAAAAGGAAAATTAAGTGTAGAGGATAAAAAATGGTGTGACTGTGATTTTACTAATGTAGATTTTGACTTTGCAATTGACGGGCTTAATGATAATAAAAGTCCTGGTTCGGATGGCCTCGGGGCGGAATTTTATAAGACCTTTAAAGACCAACTTATTCCAATTTTAAAGCACATTTTTAAGGAAATGCAAGATTCTGAGAGAGTGCCAGAAGGCTTTGCTGGCGGAATTATAAATATATTTTTCAAAAATAAAGGGGCTAAGTCCAACTTGGACAACTATAGACCCATAAGCCTGCTAAATTTGGACTATAAAATATTGACCAAAATCATTGCAAACAAAATTAAGCATGTTATCTCTTCAGTGGTAGGAAATACACAGTCTTACAGCATACCTGGTAAGGACATCTGATTCCATACTCACGATTAAAGAAACAGTCAGGATAATGGCAGCAGGGACAGGGATATGGCTAGGGGTGGATATTGAGAAAGCCTTTGACAGAGTGGAGCACTCCTTCTTATTCCAAACTTTAAAAGCCTTGGGTTTTGGAGAAAAAGTAATAGCATGGATTACGTTGTTATACAGTAATGCGACAAGTAGAGTAAAATGCAATGGTTTTCTGACTGATTCTTTTTTAATAGAGCGCTCCATAAGGCAAGGATGTCCTTTGTCGTCCCTATTGTACAGTCTGGTGGCAGAACCTATAGCGGCAGTGTTACTGCAAGACACAAATATTAAAGGAATTGAGCTTGATAATCAGACTGTGGAAATTGAAGTATATTTAACAGAGGCAATTTCTCACGTTTAGCACACGAGTGCGTGTGTCGTTTATTTTTTGCAAGAACACAACTCCACAAGGAAAAAAGTCACTGACCAGCGTCTAACGTCATCACGCATTCAGAACATTTAAAGGGGCCGCAGTCCCTGATCAGTCATAATAACATGCAGTGAGTAAAGACAGTAAATTACTAACATGTATATGTATTACATTTATCACTGCATGTAGAACCGTATTAACAACAAGGTGCTGCGTTAATAATCAACAGTGTGTAGAACCACATTTAACAAATAAGGTGAATTATGTATGTCACATTCACTACACACGTCCCCCCAGAATTCACCATATCAGAAAATAACCAAACAGTCAACGTGGAGGTGGCCGTATTAACCGACCACAACGGGTGCGCTGCACCGGAGGCCGGGGAGGCCCCACTGTGGCCGGCTTCCCGTCGACTGCGCGGTGCGGGGCGCAGTGTTGAGAGGCCCGGAGAGGGGGCAGCGGGTGGGGACAGGGCCGAGGCCGTCCCAGCGTCGGGGGCGAGCCAGGTCGATGGGCCTGGCCACGCCGTGAGCTGGGTTAAGGCGGTCAATGAAGGGCGCTCCGCTTTACCGCCCTGTCCACCACAAAATGTTTGTCCCCTGACTCCAGAACACGGAATGGGCCCTCGTAGAGGGCGTGCGATCCCCTGTGGGCATCCTGGCGAATGAAAACATAGTCGGCCGTCTGAAGCCCGGCGGGGGGACGGTATGCTGAGGGAGGCCGTGATGGGAAGTGGGGACAGGTGCGAAAAGCGCCTTGCATTGTCCAGCAGAGTAGACCGCTGGAGTGTAGCAGACCAAGGAACCGTGGTGCCAGGGACAAAATCCCCTGGAACCGCGCGGCTGTCCATAAACAAGTTCCGCGGAAGAGGATTGAAGGTCCTCGCCGGCGCAGTCCTGATGCCCAGCATGACCCATGGGAGCTTGTCGACCCAGTTGCTGTCCTTAAGGCTGGCCGCAGGGCAGCCTTCATCGACCTGTGAAAACGTTCACAGAGCCCATTAGCCGCGCGGGGTGATATGCGGTGCGTGCGGTGGAGGTTCACTCCGAGGCTCTGTGCAACAGCGTTCCACAGCTCAGACGTGAACTGCGCGCCCACGGTCAGAGGATATGTCCGGAAGGAGTGCCGGCAGGCGAGCCAGGTGCTGATAAATGCCCGTGTCATGTCGACAGACGCCACTGATGTCAGTGGCACAGCCTCGGCCAGCGGGTGGTCCTGTCAACCATGGTTAACAGGTATGTGAACCCATGGGAGGAGGTAAGGGGACCAACCAGGTCCACATTGACATGGTCAAAGCGTCTCTCCGGAACCGGGAAAAACTCCAACGGGGCTTTAGTGTGGCGGTGTACTTTGGCCCGTTGGCACTCAACACAGGTGTTAGCCCAGGCCCTAACATCCTTCTTGAGGCCGTGCCAAACAAACTTTGCTGCAACCAGTCTCTGTGAGGCTTTCGAACCCGGGTGGGAGAGACCATGGACGGCATCAAAAACTTGTCGTCTCCATCCCGTGGGAACGAGAGGCCGAGAACTGCCTGTGGAGAACGTGCCCCCACAGGAGTGTGGCGCCGGCATCGCCAAAAACCACTTCCTCGACCTGCAGCCCCGTGAGTCGAGGTCCTCAAGCGTGTACACGTCCGGGTCCGTAGTTTGATCCGTTGCTGTGCGGGTGTAATCCAAACCAAGATGGACAGCTCCTGCCACAGCCCGCGACAGGCAGTCCGCCACGTGGTTGTCCTTACCGGCAACACGTGCTGCAAGTCCGTAGTGAACTCTGAAATGTAGGACAGATGACGTTGCTGCCGGGGCGGACCATGGCTCAGCCACCTTTGCCATAGCAAAAGTCAGCGGCTTGTGGTCCACAAAAAGCAGTGAAGTGTCGACCTTCCAGCAGGGAACGAAAGTGTCTGATGGCGAGGTAGAGACCCAGCAGCTCCCGGTCGAAAGTGCTGTACTCCGCCCGCTGGCTCGCAAAACTGACGGCTGAAGAAAGCCAGTGGCTGCCAGGCCCCGTCCACCCACTGCTCGTAGACAGCACCAACAGCGTAGTCCGAGCTCTGAGGTGATGGCGATGGAGGCCGTAGGAGAAGGATGCGCCAGCATGGAGGCGTTTGCCAGGGCTGCCTTAGTGGCAGCAAAAGCCTTGTCCCTGCTCTCAGTCCAGTCCACAGCGTGTTTGGGTTTACCTTTCAAGGCCTCGTGCAAGGGCTGCATGAGCTGAGCGGCTCGAGGGATGAAACGGTGGTAAAAATTCACCATGCCGAGGAACTCCTGCAGGGATTTGACAGTGAGCGGGCGTGGGAAATGTGTCACCGCCTCCACCTTTGATGGGAGAGGAACTGCACCGTCTTTAGTGACTCTGTGTCCTAGGAAGTCAATGGTGGAGAGACCAAACTGGCACTTGGCAGGGTTGACAATCAGCCCATGTTGGCTAAGCCGCTCAAACAGTGTGCGGAGGTGTGCCAGGTGCTGAGACGTGGACGTGCTCGCTACCAGGATGTCATCCAAGTACACAAAAAGAAAAGGCAGGTCCCGCAAAACAGAGTCCATGAGGCGTTGAAAAGATTGAGCTGCGTTTTTAAGGCCGAACGGCATGCGCAGGAACTCAAAAAGACCAAACGGCGTGATCACTGCCGTTTTGGGAACATCCAGTGGGTGTACAGGCACCTGATGATATCCCCGGACGAGGTCCACTTTGGAAAAAATCACCTTACCAGCCAGATGCGCTGAAAAATCCTTATGTGGCGACTGGGTAGCGGTCAGGCGTCGTTGCCTCATTAAGCGCCCGGTAGTCCCCACAGGGGCGCCAGCCGGCGCCAGGTTTGGGGACGAGGTGGAGGGGCGACGCCCACGGGCTGTCGGATCGGCGGATAATGCCCAGGCGTTCCATATTCGCGAACTCAGCCTTTGCCACGGCAAGCTTGGTCGGGTCGAGGCGCCGAGCACGGGCGTAGACAGGCGGACCAGCAGTGGTGAGATGGTGCTCCACACCATGCTTCACAGCAGATGCAGAGAAAGTGGGCTGAGTGAGGGTTGGGAAACCGGCAAGCAGACGGTGGAAAACATCTGAGGCTGAGAGCATGCTAGACAGTCTTATGGAGTCAGCCCCGCCGGCGTTACGTACGAAACAGAAACGTCGGCGGTCGATCAAACGGCGGTTCTTTACATCCACTAACAGCCCATGTGCACATAAAAAACGGAGCCGAGGAGGGGAATGGCAACTTTTGCTGTAACAAAGTCCCAGCCAAACCGCTGTCCTTCCGAAACACAATTCAACGTACCTTGTCCCGTATGTGCGGATGGGGCTACCATTAGCAGCTTCCATAGGGGGCCGTGGCTGCCGGTCAACATGTCCAAACGGGAAGCAGGTAGGCGCCTCCTCTGTGCTCCCGTGTCGCAGCAAAACGCCGTCCGGAGATGCTGTCACGGATGAAAAGCAGCCTGCCAACGGCCCGACGCTCATGGCCACTACTGCGCGCCCGGCTCTGCCGTTTCCCGACCGCCCGAAACTGCGCTAGCAAAACGGCATTTGTTAGCCTTGGTTCCAAACTTTGCATGGTAAAAACACAAGCCTGAAGACAGTTGGGGGCAGAAGACTGCCCGCCGGCGAAGTTGTTGCAGCAAGAAGGGTGGAGTCGTCCGGCGCCAGAGGAGCGATGTGCGCGGGAAAAAGCGCGAGCCACACAACTTCCCCTGACTCGCCAGGAAAAATTTATCAGCCTCTTCAGCCAGTTTCCGACAGTCAGTGATTGTGGTGTTGGCTAGTGCAGCTCTCACTTGGGGAAGGCAGCTGACGCAGGAAAAAAGCTGGATGAACAGAAAATCTGGTCTGTGCTCACCCAAGAGATCCAGCATACGGTCCATGAGCTCAGACGGTTTGCTGTCACCCAGTCCTTGAAGGGAGAAAAGCCTGCTGGCTCTCTCAGCGTCCGACAGTTCAAACGTTTTCAACAGGTGGGCTTTGAGCGTCGTGGTACTTCTCAGTTGCTGGAGGAGTTTTTAGAAGGCTCACCACTCTAGATGCCGTTGAATTTCGAGAGCCGGGACCAACGGTAGTAGTACTTTGTTGTGTCCGCGGTGATCTCACGCAGAGCAAACTGCGCTTCAGTTCGGGCGAACCATGCCGATGCCGACGATTCCCAGAATTCGGGGAGTTTCAGGGTAACAGCGTATGCGGTCATGATCGTTCGTGTCGTCTGGATGCGTCCAGCAGACTAACGTCGGGGTCACCAGTGTGGAAATTGAAGTATATTTAACAGAGGCAATATTTCACGTTTAGCACACGAGAGCGTGTGTCGTTTATTTTTGCAAGAACACAACTCCACAAGGAAAAAGTCACTGACCAGCGTCTAACGTCATCACGCATTCAGAACATTTAAAGGGGCCGCAGTCCCTGATCAGTCATAATAACATGCAGTGAGTAAAGACAGTAAATTACTAACATGTATATGTATTACATTTATCACTGCATGTAGAACCGTATTAACAACAAGGTGCTGCGTTAATAATCAACAGTGTGTAGAACCACATTTAACAAATAAGGTGAATTATGTATGTCACATTCACTACAAGACAACAGTCAAAATTGTGCAGTACGCAGATGATATTAATTTTTTTGCTCGCTCCTGTGGTGAGATAGATCGTTTTTTGTCCCACATGAAAGGTTATCAGCAAGCTTCAGGAGCACTGATTAATATTGGTAAATCAGAGATTACTATATTTGGTGTACATCAGGAACCCATACCTGTCTGGGGCTTTAAAATTGTCAACACTCCCAGGAAAGTGTTGGGGATTTTTGTTGGACAAGATGTGGAGGCGGCCGATACCCTCACGTGGAACTCTGTCATAAATAAAATGCAAAAAGTTTTGAATATATGGAAAATGAGAGGTTTATTGATTAAGGGGAAGGTGATTGTGGTAAATGCCTTAGTGTTTACTTTGCTAAATCATGTTTTATGCACGTGTGCGGTCCCAAATTGGGTAATAAGGAAAATTAATATGCTTGTGAATACCTTTATTTGGAGTTCGAAAGGCGTGAGCATTAGACATGGGGTGATGATCAATAAATTGTCACAAGGGGGTCTAAACTTGAGCGATCTGGTCACAAAAAGAGATGCTTTACGGGTTAAATTAGTGGGGAAGTATCTGAACGGCTCATGTTTGGCGCAGTGGAAAGCCGCTTTTGGCTTGTTCCTATCTACATTTGGCACTCGAGACAATTTTAATTTGTGCATGATAACTAATGTCAAAAACTTACCTCATATACCGGCCTTCTATGTGGAGGTCCTGAGAGCCTGGAACAATATTCTGCCGTCAATTGTTTCCTTCTGTAAAAATAAGACACATGTGTTTAACCTACCGTTTCTAAATAATCCCTCATTCGCCTTTAAAGGGAGGCTTTTGGTGAACAGGGTTATTATGGAAGCAGAATGTAATAGAATAGGAGAAATATGTAATATGAAGGGACAATTTGATGCAGCTCCTTTGTGTGCTAAGCTTAAACAGCGGGGGTTGAAATGTAGAGTAGCGACCATGGTGCTTTTATGTGAGAAAGTTCAAAATGGCTTACAGCCAGAGTGGCTTGGTCATTTGACAGATGGAAAATGTCAGCCTGATGGTGGGTTTATAGCTTTTATTTATACGAATGCTAAAAAAAAAAAAAAAAAGAAAAAAAAAAAAAAAAAAAAATATAAAAAAAAAAAAAAAAAGACATATAAAAAAACCAGTGACCAATGCAGTCTGGTGTGGTAGTTTTTCAATACTGACTGCAGATAGAATTTGGAGAAAAATGTCAGTTAAATACTCGTCTCCTGCTATGTTCCATCTGGATTTCAAACTGCGCCATAGGAGAGTTTTTTCTGGGGTGGTGTTACACCAGATAAACAAAAATATAGATAGAATGTACAAAGTATGTATGATTGAGTGTGAAACTTTAGAGCACATTTTTGTACATTGTCAAAAATTAGATACACTGCATCAGAAACTAAGAGCAGTGCTTCAAGAAAGGTGTTATTTTGTTTTTTCCAGTGATAATGAATGGTATGTGAGTTTGCTGTTTGGGGTAGTCACCTCAAATAGCAACTCGGCCCTGTTAAATTTGATTTTGTGCTTGGCCAGAAGGGTTATTTTCCTAAGAAGGAATCTGGCTTTCTATGAAGCCAAGCAGGTGTGTGTTTGGGGTTTGTTTATACGTCAGTTTAAAGCTTTATTTCATTTGTTCTTTGTACAAGGGTTTGATTTTTTTGAGGGAGCGTTTATGGGGGGGAATGATTTATTTTCGGTAAATGAGGAAGGGAGGTTAAGCATCAATATTTGAGAGCCTGGCTTTTTAACAGTGGTGCAAAGATGGGGGGTTTTCGTTTTTAAGTGGTGTTTTTTTTGGTGGGTTGGGTATATTGAGTTTTTCATTTGGGATTAGATTCCTGATGTTTTTGGTTTTTTTTCCTCCTTGTTGTTTTCTTGATTTTCAGGAGATGGTTGGTGAATTATGAAAAAGGAAACTGGAAAATTTTTGTTTTGTAGTGAAGATGATACTAGCTTACGTGCTCTGTTGAGCATTATAGCTTGTTTTTATTATTTTTTTGGACTTTTTTTCATGTTTTGTTTCCATGTTTATGTAAATAGTGGTTTGTGTATTTCTTTATTTTATGTTTTTGATAATAAAAAGAGAAAAAAAAAAAAAAAACACGCCCGATCTCGTTTGATCTCGGAAGCTAAGCGAGGTAGGGCCGGGTCAGTACTTGGATGGGGAGACTGCCTGGGAATACCCGGTGCTGTAAGCTTTTTATTCCCATTGTACAACAGCAGGGGCTATGCTCCTTCTATATACCACAAGTATACTTGCATTTTACCATGTATAAATACCTTGTGTTCACCTTCTCTAAAGGCTTACGGCCATACCACCGTGAACACCCCCGATCTCGTTTGATCTCGGAAGCTAAGCAAGGTAGGGCCGGGTCAGTACTTGGATGGGAGACTGCCTGGGAATACCCGGTGCTGTAAGCTTTTTATTCTACACTTTCAACAGCAGGGTCTCTGCTCCTAATTTATACCACAAGTGTCATTGCATTTTACCATCTATAAATATCTTGTTTTCACCTGCTCTAATGGCTTACGGCCATACCACCCTGAACATACCCGATCTCGTTTGATATCGGAAGTTAAGCAAGGTAGGCCGGGTCAGTACTCTGATGGGAGACTGCCTGGGAATACCCGGTGCTGTAAGCTGTTTATTACCATTTTACAACACAGGGGCTATGCTCATTCTATATACCACAAGTATACTTGCATTTTACCATGTATAAATACCTTGTGTTCACCTACTCTAATGGCTTACGGCCATACCACCGTGAACACGCCCGATCTCGTTTGATCTCTGAAGCTAAGCAAGGTAGGGCCGGGTCAGTACTTGGATGGGAGACTGCCTGGGAATACCCGGTGCTGTAAGCTTTTCATTCTACACTTTCAACAGCAGGGTCTCTGCTCCTAATTTATACCAGAAGTGTCATTGCATTTTACCATCTATAAATATCTTGTTTTCACCTGCTCTAATGGCTTACGGCCACACCACCCTGAACGCGCCTGATCTCGTTTGATCTCGGAAGCTAAGCAAGGTAGGGCTGGGTCAGTACTTGGATGGGAGACTGCCTGGGAATACCTGGTGCCGTAAGCTGTTTATTACCATTTTACAACAGCAGAGGCTCTGCTTCGTCTTTATACCACAAGTGTAATTGCATTTTACCATGTATAAATACCTTGTGTTCACCTACTCTATTGGCTTACGGCCATACCACCGTGAACACCCCCGATCTCGTTTGATCTCGGAAGCTAAGCAAGGTAGTGCTGGGTCAGTACTTGGATGGGAGATTGCCTGGGAATGCCCTGTGCTGTAAGCTTTTTATTCTACACTTTCAACAGCAGGGTCTCTGCTCCTAATTTATACCAGAAGTGTCATTGCATTTTACCATCTATAAATATCTTGTTTTCACCTGCTCTAATGGCTTACGGCCATACCACCCTGAACACGTGACATCAGAGGCGGAGCCAGTTCAGTGTGTGGAATTGTTTGGTGAGAGGAGGAAGGAGAGTGAGTTTGAGGAAGTAAATTTTTTGACAAACTATAGCCTGAAAAACTGTCTTTTTTCTTTCTTTTTTACATTGTTTTGCCCCCTGGCAGCAGTTGCTGCAAAGGGGGACATTTTGAGTTAGTTTAAAAAGAGTGTTTTTTTTTTGTTTAGAAGACAAGAAGTCATTGTCGACAGGTTTTTTTAAGGAAATGTCAGGACGTAGTGGAAGGTCGGCAAAGATCACAAAGGATACAGGGAGAAGTAGGAGTAGACAGAGAGATTTTGTTCTACCGGATAAATTACAGCAGACGGTGAAGACGACAGCTGAAGTGGAGCAGAGAATGGCGGAGACTGAGAGGGTGATTGTGAAGCAAGGAATGGCGGAGAAAGAAAGGGTGGAGCAGACGACGGAGACAACAGCTATTGTGACGCAACGAATGGTGGAGACAGAGAGGGTGAAGAAGACGGCGGAGATGACAGTGAAGAAGGTAATGGAGGTGCCGGAGAGTACGGTACTAATGGCGGAGAAAACGGCCACAGTGATGAGGGGAATGGCGGAGAGGGTGACGGATTTGCAGCGGCCAGCGCAAACGACAGAAGCGGTGCAGAAAACAGCAGTGACAGAGGAGGTGCGGAGGGGGAGAGAGACGGGGAGTGACGGTGCGCGTGGATTTAACCTACGTTCAGGAAAGCCTGAAAAGAGCTATGATCAGGATTTAACAGTAAGAATACAAGTCAAGTCGAACATTGAAATTCCCATTTTAGAACTGCTCACGACCATTCGTTTTTTGGCTGGAGGGCTGATGGCTTGTAGGAAGATGAACAAAAACGAATATGAAGTGACTTTGAGTAATACTACCGGGAAGCAAAGGATACTGGAAGGATTTTCAATAGGTGATGTTGAAGTTTCAGTAACTGATATAAGTGTAAATGAAGTGATGGTGTCATTCTTACAATTACCAGCGTATACGACAGACCGGGAAATATTGGATAAACTGCAGCTGTGGGGAGTTACTCCAGTGGCGAATATCCGAAGGCGTATGTGGCCGGGAACAAATGTGGCAGATGGGACGCGCCTCGTGAGAGTCAAGTTTGACGGGGTGGTCAAGTCGTTGCCATATTCTGCTAAATTTGGGACTGCGCAGGGGATGCAATTTTTTCGTGTGTTGCATGATGGACAACAAAGAGTGTGTCGATTGTGTATGGACCCGGGACATATGATGAAAGATTGTGACCAACTGTTCTGCCATCGAAGTAAGGGGCAGGGACACTATGCAAGAGACTGCAGCTTTGAGGTGAGTAGGTGTAACATATGCCATAATAAACTTGCAGAATGTATTTGTCAGTCTAGTGAGGAATCCGAAGCAGAAACAGATCATGATGACAACCACAAAGAAGACATGGAAGTCCAGTTAATATCTGGCAGTGATAATAATAACAGTGATGATGATGATGATGGGCAACAGCCTGCAAGTCAGAGCAAAATTGATGGACTAAATAGAGATAAGACTGATGCTGGTGACATACATGATATGGTGGGAAGTGAGACGGGTGTGACTATGATGAGAGCTAAGACTGAGGAGGGTCTAGCTGATAGCGCATCATGTGTTCCAGACAGCATGGATGATTTACAGTATGATACTGCAGAGGTTTTGGCTCGATGCGGAGAGGGAGGAGGGGGCGAGCTGCAACTCAGGTTGCCTCTCTTCTCCCATGATGCGGGAGGGCGTAAAAACCTAAATGCGATGGCTGAGAAACTTGTGTCCACTTGTGTAACCCCACCAAGGGTGAAAAGTAAGAATCCAGCAGAGGTCGCAAAATTTGAAGGCGAAATGGAAGATGAGATGAACTTTTTCTATCCTATAAAAACAAATTGGCAATCTCAGTGCAAAACACGAAAGAAAGGTGAGAAGAAAAGGCAGGCAAGAGGTGCTAAAACAGCATCTTGATGAATATTTTCTAGGTTCAGTTTGTAATGGCATATGTTCTACTGTTTTTCCTCATGTTGCAACTTGCATCACTTAATGTAAATGAGTTGAGGACGATTTCCAAGTTTGACTCCATTTTAAAATCTGTGACTTTTGATATTATGTGTCTACAAGAGACCAAGTGGGATGCGGCCTTTGAGGAGAGACTGAAACCTCGATGGGATGGACAAATATATGTGAGTAATAGTGAAAAGGGCAGATGTGGAGTAGCAACCTGTTTTAAAATGACAAATATCAGTGGCATTAGACTGATTCATAAAGATGATGTTGGGAGGTTGTTGGTCATGGAATGCTGTTATGAACAAATAGGGATGAGAATATTTAATGTCTATGCGTCAAATTTAGACAAGGAGAGGAAAGTTTTCTTAAGTGAGTTAAAAAAATGGTGTACAGTTAACACTGTGATTATGGGGGATTTTAACATAGTTCAGTCAAGAATGGACATGTCTATTAACAATGTTTTCAAACCTGATGTAAGTCGGAGAGAATTGTGCTCATTTATATTGGAAAATGATATGTGTGATGTGTGGAGGGCATCTAATCCTAATGGTAGGGTATTTTCTAGATGTCAAGTAGTTCAAAATGTTCTAAAACAAACGAGAATAGATTTGTTTGGCAACATCTGATTTATGCAAATATATTGTGAAGCCTGAATATACAAAAAATTCGTGGAGTGATCATAGTACCTATACGTGTATTTTAGAGAAAATTGGTCAAAAGAGAAATGGAGGAGGGTGGTGTTTTAATGCCAGTTTACTGAATGATGAACTGTTTAAAGGAATGATGGAAAAAGTGTTGAATGATGCTCAGATGGAAATACAGTTAAATGAGGATCTGTTGAAATGGTGGTTTGATTTGAAAATTAGAATAAAAAGGGAATGTATCAGATATAGTAAAGCAAAGTATGTACAGAGAAATATGGAGGAAAATCGACTCCGTCAAGATATATCTAATGAAGCAATGAAAATTGATGAAAATGTAGGAGATGTAGGGAAATATGAATTATTGAAATCAAGATTGGGAGATATAGAAGAAAAAAAATGCAGAGGGGCGGCAGTGCGAAGTAGAGTGCAGAATTTTTTAGAAGGTGAAAGATGCACTGCATATTTTTTGAGATTAGAGAAACAGAATCAACAAAAAATGAATATTGATAAGTTGATAACGACTGAAGGGCGTATTCTTACTAGTCAAAATGACATAAGAGAAGGAATTTATGAATATTATAAGCTGTTTTCAAGTACACCAAAGGATAGTTCATGTGTTAACAGGGTGTTATCCAGTCTAACGAAAAAATTAAGTGAGGATGATAGAACATGGTGTGATAGCGCTTTTACCAAGGCTGATTTTGTATTAGCAATAGGAAGTCTAAACGAAAATAAAAGTCCAGGGGTTGATAGTTTAACATCAGAGTTTTATAAAGCGTTTTCAGATCTTTTAATTCCATTATTGGAACAGGTTTTTGAGTTTATGCAGCAGTTAGAAGAAGTGCCGGCTCATTTCTCAAGTGGGGTAATAAATATTTTCTATAAGAAAAAAGGGGACATTACCAGCTTAGATAACTATAGACCAATTAGTCTATTAAATACGGATTATAAAATTCTGGCCAAAATACTAGCAAATAAAATAAAACACGTTATTTCAAATTTGGTGGGACCGACACAGGCCTATAGCATACCAGGGAGGGATATAGTAGACTCAATTATTACAGTGAAAGATATGGTGAGGACAATGGTAGCAGATCAAGGGGTATGGGTGGGAATAGATTTATCAAAGGCTTTTGATAGAGTGGAGCATTCGTTTTTATTTAGTTCAATGGAAACTTTTGGATTTGGGAATAAAATGATAGCTTGGGTTAAACGTATGTACAAAAATGCTCAAAGTAAGATAAAATGTAATGGTATGTATACAGACTGGGTGAAAGTGAAAAGGTCAATCAGGCAGGGGTGTCCTCTGTCGTCTTTGTTGTATAGTTTGGTCGCAGAGCCTTTAGCAGCAATGGTGATAGAGGACAAAAACATTAAGGGGATAGAGATAGGAGTTGAGTCTGAGGTCAAAATAGTACAATATGCGGATGATACTAACTTTTTTGCAAAGACAACTCAGGATGTTGATAGATTTCTAGCATATTTGGAAAGGTATCAAATGGCTTCGGGGGCTATGGCAAATTTGGAAAAATCTGAAATTTCGGTGTATGGGATGGATTCTTCGGTGGGGTCTAGATGGGGTTTTAAACAAGTGTCTACACCTCGTAAAGTGTTGGGGATTTATGTGGGGGAGGACGAAATAGGGGCGGATGATTTAACATGGACAGGGGTTATAAAGAAGGTACAACAACTTTTAAATATGTGGAAAATGATGGGTTTAATGATTAACGGTAAGGTGGTGGTAGTGAATGTTCTGTGTCACTCATTGGTGACACATGCTTTGGGCACATGTAGGTTATCAACATGGGTGTTAGAAAAATTAAATAATATAATTAATGACTTTTTGTGGTCATCAAAAGCGGTTAGTGTAAAACATGGGGTAATGATTAATGGGAAACAATTCGGGGGATTAGGGCTAATGGATTTGTTAAGACGGGATGCACTGAGGTTGAAAATGGTAGGGAAATTTCTAAATGAGGGGTCTATAGCTGGGTGGAAGGGTTATTTTGAGAGACTTCTGATCACTTTTGGGCAAGGAAAGGTCACAAATTTATGTATGATACATGGGGAAAAGGAACTTCTTCATCTCCCGGGTTTTTACAGGGAGGTGATAGAAGCTTGGAATAAAATTTTGCCGTGTGTAACACAGGAATGTGGGACTACAGAACAGGTACTACAACTACCGTTTTTGGGCAATCCAACCTTCCAATTTAATGGGAGGCGATTAGAAAATAAGAAAATTAGAATGGCGAAATGTATGACAATAGGAAATGTATGTGATCTTGAAGGAAATATTAATCCAAATGTTCTAGGGAACAAACTCCGGGCCAAAGGGGAGCCTGTTAGGTACAAGGATCTGAAGGTCCTTTGTAATAAAATAAGGTCATGTATTAAACAGGAATGGTTTGTATTGTTGAAAAATGTGAAGGTTATGACTAAATGTGTACCTGTGTTTTTTTCTCTGTATCGTAGTGAGAAATATGTGAGTGTATGTAGGATCAACACAAAAGAGTGGTATAGAGTTCTAAAAAAGCGAGTAGTGAAGCCACCTACGGCAAATAGAGTATGGCAGACGTTTTTCCCTGAGATTAACGACAGTCGAATATGGGGAAATATGAGAGAGAAATATGCTTCTCCGGTTTTGTTTAATTTTGACTTTAAATTACGACACAGAAGAATTTTTACTGCGGTGATTTTGCACCAGATCAATGCAAAAATAGAGAGGGTATGTAAAGTGTGTAATATAGAGGATGAGACATTGGAACATTTTTTTCTGTTTTGTCAGAATTTGGCAGATTTTATGGGAAAATTAAGAAGATTATTGGAGGTAAAATGTGGGGTAGTGGTTCATCATGAAGTGGCATGGAATAAGGTTTTTTGTTTGGGGTGGTGTATACAAATGTCAGCAACAATAATGGAGTGGTTAATTTGATTTTGTGTTTGGCTCGTAGAGCGGTGTTTCTTAGAAGGAATTTTGCCTTCTATGAAGGGAAATATGTGGATGTGTGGTTTGTATTTCTTTGTCAGTGTAAAGCCTGGTTTAAGGTTTATTTTGGGAAAGGGGTTGCATTTTTCATGGATGCATTTATGGGAGGGAATAATTTATTTTCTATTGATGGAGGAGAATTAATATTTAATTTTTGAAAAAATAATGAAGTATGTGTAGGAGGTATGAGTGTGTTACTTAAAGAAGTATTTTCTTAGGTCATAATGGTGAGAAGATGATGGGTGATAGAGGTGTTAATATTTGATTTCGGTAAAGGAATTTAGGAGTAGGAGGCAGGAGGGGATGGATGTGTGAGTAACAGTGATATGGTGTTTCTAGAAAAGAAGGAACAATGGGTGTTTTTTTGGGCTTTGATTTATGTTGGATAATGGGTGATTGTAATTGCAACTGTGATAAGAATGTATGATTTATTGTGTTGAATTGGGTTGTTTTTTTTGTTGTTTTGTTTATTTATTAGGTTTGTTTCTGTTGTTAGGAAATCTTTTTAGTTTGGATGATAATATTTCAACTTTGGTAGGTATGATTGAATGCTTTATTTGGTATTGTTTTGTTTTTAGTTTAGTATAAATGTGTTTGATTTCAACTTTTGTTGAAAGGATTGTTCATTTTTTGATTTATTTGTTATGTTTTAGTTATCCAGTTGTTTTGAATGATTTTTATTTTCAAGTTTGGTTTGAAATGATATAAAGAAGGGAAAGTTTTATTATTTTTTTTGTTTTGTTTTATTTTTATTTATGGTTTATGAGATGTTTTGTTTTTTTAATTTTATTTGATTTAGTTTCTGCTTTTTATATCTGTATTGTGATTGATTATGTGTGTATTATAAATAAAGGAAAAAAAAACACGCTTGATCTCGGAAGCTAAGCAAGGTAGGGCTGGGTCAGTACTTGGATGGGAGACTGCCTGGGAATACCCGGTGCTGTAAGCTGTTTATTACCATTTTACAACAGCAGAGGCTCTGCTTCGTCTTTATACCACAAGTGTAATTGCATTTTACCATGTATAAATACCTTGTGTTCACCTACTCTATTGGCTTACGGCCATACCACCGTGAACACCCCCGATCTGGTTTGATCTTGGAAGCTAAGCAAGGTAGTGCTGGGTCAGTACTTGGATGGGAGACTGCCTGGGAATACCCGGTGCTGTAAGCTTTTTATTCCCATTGTACAACAGCAGGGTCTCTGCTCCTAATTTATACCACCTATAAATATCTTGTTTTCACCTGCTCTAATGGCTTACGGCCATACCACCTGACCACGTGTGTGCAGAGAGAGGGAGGAGTCAGCAGCAGTGTGCAGGAGTGTGTGAGGAGAGCGGACGTGTGTGAGAAAGCAGAGTGTTAGTGAATTGTTTGATTGAGTTTTTTGGCCTGAAACACGTTTTGTTTTTGTTTTCATTTGTTTCGTTTTTGCCCCCTAGCAGCACAGGCTGCAGGGGGACACTTTTCTTTGTAGGTGTGAGTGTTTTGTGTAGAAAATCGAAAAAAAAAATAAAAAAAAAAATGGGGTGAATGGCAGGGAGAGATAAGAAAGTTTCGGTGGAGGGGATACAGAGAGACAGAAGTAGAAGTAGTTTAAGACGGGGTGAGGAGAATAAGCAGCACGAAGGAGAAGATAGGGAGTAATGGGTAATGAGTAAGAAGGAGCACATGGTGAGGCCAGCAATGGCGGAGGCACGGGTGACAGAGCAGACGGTGAGGCACACGGTGGTGGAGGCGGAGCAAAGGAGAAAGAACGTGGCAGCTGAGCCCGAGCCGGAGACGTCACGGGCGGCAACGCAAGTGGTGGAGACGGAGGGGAATGCTGTGGACACGAGAGGGCTGGACAAGATGGCGACCCGTGTGGCGGAACGGACAGGTTCGGAGGGAGGAGAACCGGAGAAAAAGAGGATGAAACCGGACGGAACGGGTGGTTTTGTCCAGCACAAAATTGTACATCGCTATCGACAAGAACTGACAGTCCGCATGAAAGTGCAGGCACAAGAAGAATTGCCAATCTTGGAGCTGTTGACTGCCGTTCGTTTCTTGGCTGGGGGTTTGCTGGCGTGCAGACAGGTCGAGAAAAATGAATATGAAGTGACTCTGACGGAGGAGAAAGGGAAGATTAATATGATGAAGGGCTTCAAGGTGGGCGATGTGGAGGTGACGGTGACGGACTTATGTGTAAACGAGGTGATGGTGTCCTTTATGAAGCTGCCAGCTTACATTAATGACAATGAAATTTTGGATAAGCTGAGGATTTGGGGGGTGACACCGACTTCGGAGATTCGGCGGCGGATGTGGCCAGGAACGAACGTGGCGGACGGGACCCGGTTCGTTAAAGTGAGATTCGAGGGAGTGGTGAAATCCCTGCCCTATTCGGCGAAGTTTTTGACGGCGCAAGGACCGCAGTTTTTTAGGGTGCTACATAATGGACAATTTAAATCATGCAGGCTGTGTTTGGACCCAGAGCACCTGATGAAGGACTGTCCGATGTTTTTCTGCTTCAAGTGTAAAGAACAAGGACACTACAGTAGAGACTGCACGACGGAGGTGGGTAGGTGCCAGGTGTGCCATAACAAACATTCAGAATGTATTTGTAATGATAGTGACAAAACGGATGATGAACAAAGTGATATTGCTGACGTTAAAGATGTGGTGAGTGATTCGGATAAGGGGAGTGTTGATGTAGTTTCTGATGTGGAGGTACAGCCAGAACGGGGAGGGGGTGGTGAAGAGACAGAGGAAGAGGAAGGGGAAGAGGAGGTTGCAGCACAAGGGGTGGTGGTGAGTAGGTCGGATGTGACCGTGCAGGAGACTGAGACTGTGAAGGGTCCGGTAGGCGGCGCATCCTTTGCTCCGGATAGTATAGATGGAATTCAGTTTAATACTGAGGAAGTTTTGGCACGAAGCAAGGAGGGAGGGAGAGGCGTGGTGAAACACAGTACGCCTACTCTCAAACAAATTGCAGGATTGCAAACAAAACAAAAATCTGAATCCGAGACGAAACAGACCGCTCTTCCCAAACCACCTGATAAACCCCGAGCTGCCTCTGTAGAAGTGGTTTTTGGGGAAGATTGTGATTTATTTGATAATATTGATCCAAGTCAGCAAGAGTTTGAAGTACCATCTTATCAAACTAAACGAAAAATTAGGATGAGAGGGCTAAGACGTACTCCACAAAATGACACATTGGATGTTTGTTGCGGCATACCTGGCACCTATCATCCTCATGTTGCAGCTGACCTCGTTAAATGTAAATGGACTGAGGAATGTGACCAAACTGAATTCATTGTTGAATTCAGTTCAGTTTGATGTACTATGTGTACAAGAGACCAAGTGGGATGAGCACGAGGAGAGACGACAGAGAGGACGGTGGCCGGGGCTTTTGTATGTGAGTAATGGTGTGCAAGCGAATGGTGGTGTGGCTGTGTTTTGCAAGAGTGATAGAGTGAGTGATGTGAAATTGGTGTATGGAGATGGTGTGGGTAGAATGTTAGTGTTATCAATGATATTTGAAGAAACTGAAATTAGACTGATAAATATATACGCACCTAATTTAGAAAAAGAAAGAACGGTTTTTATTAAACAACTAACAAAATGGGTGACACCGTATACTATAATTGTGGGAGACTTTAATATAGTTCAAACTAAAATGGACTGCTCAAAAAATAATGTCTTTAAAACAGACATGAGTAGAAAAAGTCTAGAGTTATTGTGTGATGATACCAATTTGTGTGATGTGTGGAGAGCTACTTATCCTGATAAGAGAGAGTTCTCCCGTCATCAAGTGGTGATGAATGTGTTAAAGCAAACACGAATTGATTTATGTTTAGTTTCGGCTAACATGTTTAAATGGATTTTTAATCCTAGTTATACTAAAAATTTATGGAGTGATCATTGTGCATATACATGTGACTTGATTAAGGAAGAGAAAAAACGGAGGGGGGGGGGGTTATGGTGTTTGAATACTAGTCATCTAAATGATGATAATTATGTATTCATTATAAATAAGATGTTGGATGATGCTAAATGGGAGATGGGTTTAAATGATGATGTGTTGGTGTGGTGGGAAGAGTTTAAGGAGAGGATTAAGAAGAAGAGTATAAGGTATAGTAAAGATAAAAATATTATAGATACAGCCTTAGAAAATAAATTATATATTGACTTAAATAATGAAACTATAAAATTAGATATGAATCCAGCTTATAATACAGATAGATATGAAATAATTAAATCACAACTAAAAAGTATAGAAGAGTATAAATGTAAGGGGGCTGCTATTCGCAGCAAAATAAGAATTTATATAGAGGGGGAAAAAAATAATCAAAATAAAACTAATATAGAGGAACTAGAAACTGAGGAGGGTAAAATGACCAAAGATAACTTAGGAATAATGATGGAAATTAAGAAATATTATATGAATTTGTTTGCTAGCCAAGCAACTGATAGTGTGTGTGTGAATCGTGTGTTAGGGAGTTTGAAAAGGAGTTTGGGAGAGGATGATAGTGAATGGTGTGATGCAGAGTTTACGGATGCGGATGTGGATTTAGCGATTGAAGGTTTGAATGTAAATAAGAGTCCTGGGGAGGATGGCCTACCGGCTGAGTTTTACAAAAAGTTTAAAGATAAAATCAAACCTTTATTAAGGACAATATTTCATAACATGCAAGAACAGAACAATAAACCGGAATCTTTTTCAGGGGGGGTCATCAATATATTCTACAAGAAGAAGGGAAGTAAAACTCATCTGGACAATTATAGACCAATAAGCTTACTTAACACAGACTACAAAATACTGGCAAAAATTCTGGCAAATAAAATCAAAACGGTAATTCATCAACTTATAGGGAATACGCAGTCTTACAGCATACCAGGGAGGGACATAACAGATTCAATCATTACAATAAAAGACACAGTACGGACAATGGCAGGGGGCGTAGGGGTTTGGATTGGGATTGATTTGATGAAGGCGTTTGATAGGGTGGAGCATTCTTTTTTGTTTGGGATTTTGAGGAGGTTTGGTTTTGGGGAGGGTTTGATAGGATGGATTGAGTTGTTGTATAGGGATGTATATAGTGTGGTGAAATGTAATGGTAGATACACGGAGAAGGTGAGGATAGGCAGATCGATTAGGCAGGGCTGTCCTCTGTCATCATTGCTGTACAGTCTGGTTGCAGAACCTCTGGCAGCAATGGTGGCAGAGGATAGCCTCATTCACGGTGTAGAGGTAGGTATAGGAAACAGGGTTAAAATGGTTCAATATGCAGACGACATAAATTTTTTTACATCCAACAGTCAGGAAGTTAACCGGTTCATAACACATTTACAGCAATATCAATTAGCATCAGGGGCAAAGGTAAACATAGGTAAGTCGGAAATAACAACATTTGGTACAGATACAACACAGTCAGGAACATGGGGGTTTTCACGGGTATTAGTTCCACGGAAAGTTTTGGGTGTATATATAGGGGCAGATGAGGAGGAGGCGGATAGGCAGACGTGGGAGGGGGTGATTGAGAAGGTGGAGAGAGTGTTGAACATGTGGAGAATGAGGGGTTTGTTGGTTAGGGGAAAAGTAATTATTGTTAATGTTCTTTGTCACTCACTGGTCACACATGTGTTGAGCACGACTTTTTTACTGAGTTGGGCGGTGGGGCGTTTAAATGGGTTAATTGACGGGTTTTTGTGGAGGTCTAAGGGGGTGTGTGTTAGGCACAGGGTAATGGTAAATGGGGTTAAAGAGGGGGGTTTAAAATTGATTGATGTGGGAGTAAAAAAAGATGCGTCGAGGGTAAAATTGGTGGGGGAGTTTTTGGATGGAGGGTGTGAGGTGGGGTGGAAAATGTATTTTAGGTCTTTGTTGGGGGCGTTTGGGTCGTGTGGGGATAATAACTTGTGTGTCGCGCATACGGCGGATGGCCTCCGTCACCTCCCTGGCTTTTACAGGGAGGTGATGGAGGCCTGGAAAAAAGTTTTACCATGTGTAGAATTAGAGTGTGTAACAAAGGAACAAGTTCATCAAATCCCATTCATCCATAACCCGGCTTTTCTGTTTTCAAACAGGACTATCTACAATGAATCAATAGTACAAGCCAACTGTCAGTCCATATTACATTTGTGCAATAACCAGGGAAAGATCGAAACGAAAGCAATATGTAGAGAGCTAAAACTTAAAGGTGTGCTGTATAGAGAGAAAATAATAGGTGAGATTTGTAATAGAGTAAGGGTATATATGAAGCCTGAGTGGCTGACTTTGTTGGAGTATCTGGGAATAATAAAGTGGTGTTTAATATGTGTGAAGGTGTGAAAATAACGAATGTATGTAAAATAAAAGTGAAAAAGTGGTATGACATACTCAAAAAGAAAATATGTGTAAAGCCGACGGCTAATGCGGCCTGGGTTACATATTTTTCGGAGGAGGTAGAGGAGAGAATATGGGAAAATATCGATGTGTTATATATTTCCCCGGCAATGTTTAATCTAGATTTCAAGTTGAGACACGGGAGGATTTTTCCTGCTACTGTAATGCATCAAATAAATCATAGTATAGGCAGAGAGTGTAGAGTGTGTTTGGGTGAGGATGAGACCTTTGAACATATTTTTCTAACCTGTTCTCATTTGTCTGTGCTGTGGGAAAAACTGAAATTGCTGTTGTGTATAAAATGTCATGTTGTGTTTGATGATGTGAAGGAGTGGAATGTGGCACGGCTGTTTGGAGTGCCAAGAAAACCGAGTGTTAATACTGGAGTAATTAATATTGTCCTGAGTCTGGCCAGGAGGGCCGTGTTCCTGAGGAGGAACTGCGCCTTCTACGAAGGAAGACACTTGGACGTGTGGGTTTTGTTTCTTTGCCAGTTTAAGGCACATTTTCTTTTGTTTTTTTCCAAAGGGGTTGATTTTTTTCAGAATGCATTCATGGGAGGGAATGATTTATTTTCTATCGAGGGAGGGAATTTATTATTTAATTTAAGTTAATTGTAAATAGTGTGGATGTAAAGAATGATTGATGCACTAGTAAATAGATTGTTTTAGGACACATGGTGATTGAAGAAGGGTAAGTGGATTTTGTTTGTTTTGATTGACTTTTCAGTTGGTTAAAACGGATGTGAGTGAGAATGAATGAAAAGTGGAAGGGTGTTTCTATGTGGGTGGAATGAATGCAAGTTTGTTGTTTTACTTTGGTTTGTTTTGAGTTTGTTTCTTATTTATGTTGGTTTGTTGAGTATTTAGTTATTTCGTCTTGTTTTATTCTTCATAGTGATATTTTGAAAGTTGAGTTTTATTTAATTTTGAGTTTGAGTTTATGATTTCAACCTTGAATGGTAATTGGTTTTGATTTTATGATTTAACCTTAAGTGGTTCTTTGGTTTTGGTTTATATTTGAGTTTATGATTTTAACCTGAAATGGTTATTTGATTTTGTTAACATTATTTTTTATGATTTTAACCTTGAGTGGTTATTTGGTTTTGTTTAAATTATTTTTATGATTTTAACCTTGAGTGGTTATTTGGTTTTGTTTAAATTATATTTATGATTTAACCTTGAGTGGTTATTTGGTTTTGTTTAAAATTATTTTTATGATTTTAACCTTGAGTGGTTATTTGTTTTTTGTTTAAATTATTTTTATGATTTAACCTTGAGTGGTTATTTGGTTTTGTTAAAATTATTTTTATGATTTAACCTTGAGTGGTTATTTGGTTTTGTTTAACTGTTGTTTTTATGATTTAACCTTAAGTGGTTATTTGGTTTTGGTTATCTGTTGATTTTGATGAGTTAACCTTAAGTGGTTTTTGGTTTTGTTTATCTGTTGATTTTATGATTTAACCTTAAGTGGTTAT
Source organism: Perca fluviatilis (assembly GCF_010015445.1). NCBI lineage: Eukaryota > Metazoa > Chordata > Actinopteri > Perciformes > Percidae > Perca > Perca fluviatilis. Next base: position 1,777,726 of record NC_053131.1, read on the forward strand.
TTGGTTTTGTTTATCTTTGAGTTTATGAGTTGAATCTTGAATGTTTTATTTTCGTTTTGTTATCTTTAAGTTTATGTGTTTATGATTTTATAAGTTAATTCAGTTGTGATTCAGTTAAGAATGTTTTTTTTGTTTTGGTATGTGTTATTTTCTAAATGAATGATTTATGTGTTTATTTGTGTTTTATTTTGACTATTTGTTTTTAACCAAATGTGTGATTTGTTTATAAAATGTGAAATTTTGATAATAAAAGATAAAAAAAAAAAAAACACGCCCGATCTTGTCTGATCTCGGAAGCTAAGCAGGGTAGGGCCGGGTCAGTACTTTACACTTTCAACAGCAGAGGGTGCTGGTCCTTCTTTATACCACAAGTGTAATTACATTTTACCATCTATGAATAGCTTGTGTTCACCTCATTGACATATATATTAATGGACCAATAGACCCCGTTGCTCTGGACGGAGACCAGTGAAGGCTATTAGAAGCACTTTTCCGGTGATCTCTTCCTTTACTGCGCAGCCTCCAACTGACAGAGACAACGTAAATGTGACGTGAGCAACGTGTCTGAAAGTTGTAAGTCTTCTTGTAGCTGTGCCAAGAGAAATCTCAATCATTCCCAATCTTACAGAGACGGAGAGCGTAGGTATATGTAAGGAGATAACATAAGCACAGGCTAATTATTGCTAACTAACATGCTAGTTAACATTAGCAATTAAACCTAAACAGCTAATGTAAGTCGAAACTGCCTGCGAGCTTCTCCTGTACTATACGGTAATTCCTCTACTGTGCGACAGTAGCAATTACTGGTTATGACAACACGTTAGCGTATTTTTACAAAAACGTCTGCTACGGAGCCATAACGTGAGGTACAAGGTAATGGAGCCTTTTTATACATTGTCTTGTTTCTTTAGAATTAAACAATGGACAAATAGAGTCTTTAAACGCTTCAGATGTAAAGTTATTCGCAGTCAAGTGACGTAAAAAAAAAATGGCGGTCAGTGGAATGCTAACAAGAGGTGATACCTTTGTAGCAACAAAATGGCGCCATCGGAGGTTCGCGTTCAGAAGCGAAGCTTACCCCCTTGGTTCACCTACTGTAATGGCTTACGGACATACCACCCTGAAATCCCGCGAGAGTTCAGGACGAGAGTTCAGGACGAGAGCTGCAGAGAGCACACGGTGAATTGTTTGGTGAGGAGGAAGAAGTGTGGAGTTTAATGGTGAAAGAATTTGTAGAGAATGTTTAGAATACACATACCAGTTTTATTTAAGCACTGTTTGCAGCCACCTGGCAGATGCATAGCAGAATATTTGGATCAGGTATAGTGAATATGGGAAAATGGGGATTTAAAAATGTAGATGCTCCTAGGAAAATGTTGGGGATCTACATAGGAAAAGACGAGTGTGAGGCAGAAACTCAAACTTGGCGAGAAACTATAGCAAAAGTTAAAAATGTATTTAATATGTGCCGAGTAAGAGGTCTTAGATTGAAAGGTAATGTAATTGTAACTAATGCTCTGTCCTATTCAACGGTACAGCATGTGGTAGTGTGGTGGAAGTTTTCCTATGAAGCAGCAGCGTTTACAAATATCAATGATCAAAATGAAAACGAATAACGACCGTTTGAGAATGAAACCAAAGTTTGGTCTGAGTATTTATTTACATTTGCAAATGGAGAAAACAGTTTCAAAAGGTACACGCAGCACAACTGAAAATTTCATCTTTCTAACCTAAAGTCTAAACATCCACACATCATATAGTGAAAACCTCTGTTAAGCCACCCCTCTAAATGTATCTTCTAGCATGGCCAAAGTTGATCACCTTCCCCTCTGCTCCTGTTCTTTTCATTAGCCTAAACAACAGTTTATCTCAGGAGGCAGAAGGGGACACGGTTCAGACAGTTCTATGGCCTTCTTCACTTTATCTGCTAAAAGCAAAAACAAATGAGAAGCTGGAGTTCCTTAAAGGAAAAACTCTACTAGGCTGAAAGTTCACGGTTGCCAACTATTTCACTTGGAGCCTTTTGAATCTACACATGAAGAAGCTAAATCTTGTGGCGTTATAAAACAATCATTAAACAAATGGTTAAAATAAAATTTGCCACCACAGTAGCTACGTGTTCCCTGCCCAGCTGGGCACTGAAAGATTTAAATGAGCCGACTAACAATTTTTTGTGGAGCAGCAAAGCAATCGCGATTGCTCACGATGTTCTGATCAATAATGTAAAAAAAGGGGACTTGAATTTGGCGGATTTAAATTGTAAAAGAGATGCGGCGAGGATCAAACTTGTAACCAAGTTTCTAGATCTGGAGTTTGATGTGGGGTGGAAGGGTGTTTTTTGCTCATTTTCTGAGTACTTTTGGTACTAAAGACATGATGAACCTACTGCAAATTCATAGGCCTAAAGATTATGATCATTTACCGGGTTTATATAAATAAGTATTTTTGGCATGGAGTAAAATTGTTAATTTGTTAAATCCTGTTTGTTCGAGCAGGGAACACATAATGCAGTTGCCTTATCTGCTGAATCTGCTCCTTTCAAGGGTGGAAAATGATGAATGAAAGTATAATGAAAGCTGAATGTAACAAAATAATTATGTATATACACTCACCTAAAGGATTATTAGGAACACCCTACTAAGACCGTGTTTGACTCCCCTTTCATCTTCAGAACTACCTTAATTCTTTGTGACATTGATTCAACAAGGTGCTGGAAGCATTCTTTAGAAATGTTGGCCCATATTGAGAGGATAGCATCTTGCAGTTGGAGATATGTGGGATGTACATCCAGGGAAAAGGGAGCTAAAATCTGTTTAAACAACTACAGACAGATTAGTTTACTAAATACTGATTACAAGATACTGACAAAGATGCTAGCCAATAAAGTCAAACATGTTATTGCATCAGTAGTAGGGGATACTCAAACTTGCAGCATTCTGGGTCGCAGTATTGCAGACTCAGGCATAACAATGAAAGATACAGTCAGAACGTTGTCATCTGGGGAAGGTTAGGCATAGATTTACAAAAAGCTTTTTAGGGTGGAACATTCGTTTCTCTACAAAACCTTGGAAACTGTGGATTTTGGTGGTGTATTTATAAAATTGATTAAAATCTTATATAATAATGCTAAAAGTCGAGTTAAATGTAATGGTGCCCTGACAGTGTTTTTCAATAGGTAGGTCTATACGACAGGGGTGTCCTTTATCGCCCCTGTTATATATTTTAGTGGCAGAACCCTTGGCAGCAATGCTTCTGGCTGATGTCTCAATACGAGGGGTTGAATTAAGTGATAATACTGAAGTCAAGATAATACAGTACGCGCATCGATGTAAATGTGTTTGTGAAATCAATTTCAGATATGGAAGTCTTTTTATTTTACCTGCGTCAGTATGAACTAGCCTCAGGGGCAATGGTAAATGTTGATAAATCTGAGATTTCAGTTTTTGGTATAGATCCAGTTGAAGTAGCTAAATGGGGCTTTAAACTGGTGGAATCTTCAATGAAAGTCTTGGGGATTTATATACGACAATTCACCATGACGTCACAACAATAATAGACGTTCCGGGTGGCAAAAGCCGAAGCGTTCCTATGGTAACGCTAGTAAATTGCTTGGAAGTAGCTTGCATCGGCAGTAGCCTAATTTACATTTTCAACAGGTAAGTTGATTCAAAAACAGACGTGCTGGAAATTCAGACATAGTTAAGATGTTAATTGAGGGACTGATTAACTAATTCCAGAGATAGCAATAAATGAAATGCCTAACCTTGGTCATAGATGGTAGTAGACTAGCGCTACATATGTAGCGCTAGTCTACTACCATTTTTAAATTATCCTCAGCCTACTATTAAGTAGCTAGTTCTTTTAGTGACTGTTGCTCTTTGACTATGTTAGGCTTTGGTAGATGGTCTATTTCCCTGTTATCTAACTAACAAGGCTATGATCGTTTTCTGTTGCTCGGATCAGGTGGTTCAGACGTGAGCTTTTGACGGTGAAATGGATAGCGCGCTGTAGCGCTACTCAGCACTCAAACTACTACTGTCCGCGGGGTTTTAAAAAGTATTAAAAGGTAGTAAATCAAATTAATAAAAATTAGGGCCATTAAAAGGTATTAAATGGTATTAATCGCCATTTTACGAGGTATTTATTTTTTTAATGACTTTTTGCAAACTATGAGTTGTCCCTTTGTTTTATTATGTCTATTTAAGTTCATCTTGTAAAGTTTGTGTGATATTATATCCTATCCCGCATCGGGTGATAGCCTATTTTAGCCTGACAATCCAGACCCACATCAAGGTGTAGGGTCTGGGTTCACACCATTGGCAGGGCTCAATCCGAGGGGCGGAATAAACGGTTGTCTTTCAAATTCCCTCTGCACGCTACAACATAGCAGAGCAACGAAGAAGATAGCGGAGCTAGTTGATAGATTAAACTTTTGCGTATCGGGTCGGCAAAACTCCGAACACATCTTCCTTTTTTAAGAATGATTTCTGTGCCATTCTTTTTCTTTTCACAAAGAAAAGCTTAACTCCAAGTCTTCCAAAGTCACGGCCAAAGCCGATTCCAAAGACCGCTGTTAGCCAACAGCAGAAGCTCTGCTTTGTTTTCAAGTTGTTTGTATCCCACAAAGATGAACCAAGATCCTGAGTGGTGCATCACACAGATGAAGAGTATAGTGCAAACATTCCTCCAGGGCAAGCAGTTGGCATCTCCGCTGGTAAGAAAATATTGTATAGGGACAGTAGAAGTGGATAGGTTATTCAGATTGCTTAAGGACATAGTGGTCTCAGTGTGCAAGGTGGTTTTGTGCATTCTCTTAACAGTGTGGAAGTGTCATTGCTTTTACATAAATAATTTATTTGAACAAGTTCTGAAAAGCTCTACTATGTCCTCCTAGCTCTCGATGTAGATGCTTTGATGGCTGACAGTGTTTCCTCTAGAATGGTTTTCAGTAGCGGGGGTGGGGGTGTTGAACGTCAAAAAGTAACGTTAACTGAAAACAGCAGTCAACGGGCTTATCTGCTAATGTTGGCTACCGACCGTTAGCTTAACCATCCAGCAAATAGACTGTGCCGTTACCTGAAACCGGTGATTAACATCACCGCTCATTTTACACACAGTTTAACAACAAAACAAAACGCTGAGTGGACATTACTAGCTACGTTTTTCATGTTGGTTTGAGCAGTATGCACCCCTAGTTGGGAATAAAAAGCAATTCAATTGAAGCACTTACCGGGAGATCACAGGTTTCAAATGGTTAGAATGACATGCATGTCTGTGTATGTCTGTTGTCTTGTATTTCACTTGCCTCATGGAATATTTTCTATGTGTACTCATTTGCGTGTCTGTACATACAGAAGAAACTTCACTTAGTTTGAAGTGGTTATAATGGCATCAGTGAATGCTTGTTTCTTTGAACTGCTTTAATTTCTAATTTTATTTCATCTATTAATTTTATTCTAAAGGTGAAATGAATGCAAGATGGATTAGGGTTGCAAGATGTATCCAAAGTCAGTGAGTCTAATCTATTGTGTTGACTTTCCCTATCTGCGTTGTTCTATTGGCCTAGAGGGTGTATTTTTTTTATAAATCTCAAACTCTGTTTAATGTTTAGAAAATGTGTTGCCGTGGAGTCACGTGGGACCACCGAGGAAGATGGCCGCACACTAGAGGAGCTCCTAAAGCCCGTTAATTAATTTTCTGAATTTGGAGACGCGCACTTCAATTGTGGTCACAATTTTGACACCCTCTGTCGATTTTGAGGTTCATCTAGGACTGCAGCCTTCGGAAATATGACAAGCAACAACAAGGCAAACTTCTTCAAGGGAGCTACCACGCAGGAAGAAACAAGCTAGCATTAGCCTCGCCCACGGCTCCACTCCGGGCCCAGACCATGGAGCTAGAGTCTCCTGCAAGACACCGCGACTGACGACTTTAGCGGCAACGGAGGAGCGAGGGGGAGCGATAGCAAAAATGATGTGTTAGAAGAAATAAAGAAAATGAATGCTACTCTCCAGATAGTGGCAAAAGATGTCAATACTATAAAGGCAAGAATTAAAGAACTAAAAGACGCAGTGGAAGATATAAAAGTGAGGCTGGGAGAGGCGGAACAGCGTATATCAGACATTGAAGAGTGCTAAGCGTGCTTAATTGAGGCAAAAGTGAACAAATGCGGAGGATAGGCTGGAGGTGTTATGGTCACGGGTCGAAGACCTTGAAAACCGCAGTAGAAGAAATAATGTACGGATTATTGGACTTAAAGAAGGTGTGGAGGAGCCCGGAAAAGTGGATCAATATGTACGGAGATTCTGGATAAAGCATTTGAGCTTTCGGGAAGCGAATTTGAAATTGAACTCGGCGCATCGTACCTCTGTACCAATGCCGGGCCCTAATGAACCTCCCAGGGCGACTATATTCGCTTTCTACGTTCATCTGCCAGGGAGAAAGTATTACGAGTGGCTAGAGAGAAACGGGGATCAATTGGGAAGCGCTAAACTTTCCTTCTTTGAGGACGTACGTGAGTTGTGGAGAAGAGAAAAGCGTTCAATTCGGCGAAGAAGCGTCTTCACGAGCTACAAGTGAAGCATAGGTTGGCTTATCCTGCAACACTTATTTTTACGTGGAACGGACAAAAGAAAACTGAGAAATTTTTGCAGGAGTCAACTTAGAGGAGTGCGGGACTTAATGTAATATAGTGGAGAAGTGTTTGTCAACTGAAAACTTAAGGTAACAAACAATGGGTATATCGGGGTTACATGGGCTGTGCGGCCGTCTGACTTCTAATGTGTCCCGAACGGACCAAGTAAAGTTCGTGACTCAAGCTATAGTGAGTTTGAGCTTGGTAGGACGGAAGAGAGGGGAAGGGGGAGGCGGGGGCTTTAGCAACATTGTTCTGGGTTGCTATGCAAAGAAGGGTGTTCATTCTGTTCATTTTTGATTTTGTTAAGACAGCTAGTTTGAATGGGCCAGAGGTGTTTGGTAATATTGAGTGCCTATATACATGTGTATATATATAGATATATCTGAGATGTGTAATGGTTTTGGTTTTGACCAGGGTTGTAAAGAGTACAGGTTCCATGTGTCCCTTTTTATTTTTATTTATTTAGTTTATTTTTATTTTTGTTTTGTTTATTTGTCTTTTAGATAAAGATGAATAGGTACATTAAAATAATATCATGGAACATAAAAGGATGTGGGGACCCAGTTAAAAGGAGGAAGGTTCTGACAAACTTAAAAAATAAAAATACAGATATAGCATTTATTCAGGAATCTCACATTGTAGGAGAGGAAGAGGCAAAAAAGTTTAAAAAGAGATTGGGTGGGCACAATCTTTTATAGTTCATACTCAAGCAAGCAAAATGGTGTTCTGATCCTATTATTAATAAACTTAAGCTTTGTGATGCTGAAAAAATATAATGATAAGGAAGGGCGTATTATATGTTTGGAAGCTTTAATTAATGGGGTTAGAATAATTCTGTGTAATATCTATGCACCTAATAAAGAGGAACCAGATTTTTTTCACGGAATTAATAAGATAATAGGTGATCATGAAGGGCAGGTTATATTGGCTGGGGATTTCAATCAGGTGATGGATGGGATAATTGATAAGAGCAAACCCAGGGGTAGGTCCTCACCTAGGGACAGAGAGGCTAATCATTTGATGACGGAGGACCTTAGCTTAGTAGACATCTGGAGGATAGTTAATCCTAGTTCAAGGGATTATACATTTTATTCTAATTGTCATAAAACATATTCAAGGATAGATTTCGCCTTAATATCAAAGTCCTTGGTAGATGCAGTGGTAGGTTGTGAGATTGGTACCATTGCTATTAGTGATCATACCACAGTAGAGTTGCAAATTGATTTAAATACAGAAAAAACAAAAAGGGGTCGTTGGAGGCTCAATACTATGTTGTTGCAAAATAAAGTGTTTAGTGAGGAGTTAACAAAAATCTGGAATTTTTCTTTGAAGTCAATAGGGGTTCTACAGATAAAGTAGCCACAGTCTGGGAAGCATCCAAAGCATATATAAGAGGAAAGATAATTGCATATTCGACAAAAGAAAAAAAAAGTAGTTTAGAAAGAGAAAAACGTTGGATAAAGAAATGCGGAATTGGAGAAGGATTTGGCAAGACAATATTCAAATGCTAAATACCAGACTATTTGTAAATTAAAAATATCAGCTAAATGATATTTATAATTAAAAGGCTGAATATGCGTTATTTAGGCTTAGAACAAAATTTTATGAGGGTGGTGAAAAGAATGGTAGATTATTAGCGACAACTGAAGCGCAAAGATAACTTAAATAATATTTCAATGATTAAAAAGATAACCAAGTGGTAACCTCATCAAAGGAAATAAACTCAATTTTCAAATCATTCTATCAGGATTTGTATACTTCTGCTGGGGTGCTTAATGAGGAGGAGGTGGAAAATTTTTTCTCAGTTCTACAATTACCCACTCTTTCTAATGAACAAAAAATAAGGCTGGATGCACCCTATAAAGGAAGAAGAGGTCAGATATGCTATTTTATCAATGAAAAACGGAAGTCGCCAGGCTTGGATGGCTTCCCAATTTAATATTATAAGAAATATATTGATATTTTGGCTCCAGTCTTGCATAAAGTTTATCTTGAGGCACTAGAAATAGGCTCCTTACCGGGTACATTTAATGACGCACTAATATCCCTTATTCCTAAAAGGGATAGAGATATTTCCGATCCAGCAAGTTACAGACCAGTAAGCCTGTTAGGAGTTGATTGTAAGATTTTGACAAAGGTTTTAGCCTCCCGCTTAGATAAGATATTGCGAATATTATTAATGGGGATCAAGTTGGATTTATTAAGAATAGGTGTTTGGGTGACAACATGAGAAGACTTATTCATCTTATACATAAAAGTAAATCGAGTTTAGACCAGGTGGGGGGGCCTTCGCTTTGATGCGGAGAAGGCTTTTGACGGTAGAATGGGGCTTTAATGGCAGCCCTTTGAGGTTCGGCATTGGGCCTGGATTTTGTAGATGGGTGAAAACTATATATTCCGGGTCCGAGGGCAGCAGTTCTGACAAATGGATTGGTGTCAGATTTTTTCCATCTCCTCGGGGACCCGGCCAAGGGTGCTCTTTGTCCCCATTACTTTTCACAATATTTCTGGAACCACTGGCTCTAGCTATTCGCTAATACTGATATCAAAGGTGTTCACGCAGGGGGTACAGAACACAAGCTGTTTTTGTACGCCAACGATATCTTAGCAGTGTTAACTGATCCCACACAATCTCTACCGGCGTTGCTCACATGTGTTGAGTCATATTCAAAGTTGTCAGGTTATAAAATAAATTGGTGCAAATCGGAAGGCATGCCGCTTTCAACATGTCATTCTAGATACATTACTGCATTCAATTTCAAGTGTTTACCTTTGGGTATGAAGTATTTAGGAATATTATTAAACCCAAACCTAGAGGACATTATGCTTTCAAATATGGAACCTCTCCTTCTAAAAATCAAAACAAATTTGGATAAATGGGGAAAATTGAATCTTACATTATGGGGTAAAATTAATGTGATTAAAATGGTGGTGGTACCGGCAGTTCAATTATGTGTCCATGATGTTACCTGTAAGAATTTCTTTACATTATATTTATCAATATGAGAAGATAATTAGAGAGTTTCTGTGGAACAAGAACAAGCCAAGAGTTAATATAAAGAAAATGTGGGCCCCTAGAGACATTGGGGGAATGGCTCTTCCAAATGTGAAACTGTATAACTTAGCATTTGAAATGTCAAGACTGGTCAAACACTGGTCAGGGTCGGACTCTGAACTGAGCTGGATTAAGATTGAACAGGAACTAGTGAGCCCGTTTACACCCTTGGATGTTCTCTCACAGGGATCAGCTAACAGTGCACAGGACTTTCATCATAATCCGGTACTCATGTATTCTAAAGCTGTCTGGAGGAAGTACACAAGATTTGTGGAGCATCTCATTTAAGACAACCTTATTCCTCGATATGGAACAACTCTACTGCACGGATTGGGAAAAAAACTGTATATTGGAATGAATGGCTTGTTAAAGGCATACATAGAATAAGTGATCTTTACTCAGAGGGAGGGTTTATGTCCTTTGTGGAAATAACCCAAAAATATGGTCTGATTAGGAAAACAAATTTTTGGAAATATTTACAAATAAGGGATTGTATTACCAAAGGAAAATTTACTCAAAACACAAATACAGTGGTGGAGTTTTTAGAACTGTCTGGTTCAGAACATAGAGCAGCTGTTTTCTACAAATTATTTAACAATTTAAAAAAAGAGATATGTGAAAATTTGAGAACCATCTGGCAGAGAGATCTGTGTTGTGTCATTGGGAAAGAGGATTGGTGCAAAATTTTGTCACACTCCAATAAATATATAAGAGAGGTCAGGGGTAAATTTACTCAGTACAAATTAACACATAGGTGGTACTTCACTCCTAAACTTCACAGAATGGGAATTATGCCCAACAATATATGCTGGAAATGTAAATCAGATCAAGGGACATTTTTGCATGCTATTTGGGAATGTGGGACAGTTTACCCCTTTTGGCAAAGAGTTCTGGACAGTATAGGAAGGTGGGTTGGCTTGACAATACCCATGTCACCAAGATTGTGCTTATTAGGGGACCAGTCGATGTTACCCGGAGTTTTGAAGTATGATTTTGTGGTTATAAAGGTGGGGGTGATAGCAGCTGCCCGAGTGATTCTCAGTGTGTGGAAGGAGCCATCTCAGCCAGAGTTTAATAGGTGGAAAGAAAATATGCTGAAAATTGTGTCATATGAAAGATTCCTAGCAAGAATCAATGATGATACAGAAGGATTTGACAAATCTTGGGGACAGGTTTTTGACTGAGGTTGATTGATTCCTTTTTTTTTTTTTTTTGTACTTGTCTTTTGCTGAGTCTATTAGTATTTTTGTGATGTTTTGATGTATAGGCACTTTATAATTTGATGTTATGTCTTTTGGTATGTCTGTTGGTAGTGGTTAATGATAATTGGCCCAAAATGCAAAGGTGAATTTATCATGCTTAAAAGCTGTTTTTTTTCTTTTGGGGGGTGTTGTATTGTTGTTTTGTTAAAAATGTTCAAAATCAATAAAGACTTCAATAACAAAAAAAGAAAATGTGTTGCCGTATAAACCTGCAACTTAATGGTGTGTTGGTTTTAAAAAATATTGAGAAGGTATTAAGAAGGTATTGAATTTGTCTCTAGGATTTCTGTATATACCCTGTAAACTCGCGCTGATGATGAAACCAATGTGGTACACACACAACTAGCTATGTTTTGCTTTTCCTATTTTTTTCATTGACATTTGATCAGTAGCCTACATGACACTAGAAGTTCGGTCTCTTCCTTGTATAATACTTTTACTTCAGGGAGTGACTGGCAGTGAGTCTGATCTTCAAAAGAGACCTACGTTTACTGATATTAGTCTCGAATTTCCCCAGCTGAAGATAATTATGCTCTGCTATGATTTTGTAGATGGACAGTTTTGAAGTTTTGAAGAGTTGAAGAGCAAGCAGGGTTGGCAGAAGAAAGTTAAACGTTGGATGAATCATAATTTAGGAGATCATTAAGATTTCCTCTTTTAATATTGGTTGTTTGCACATTATTCCAGTCACTCTGCAGTTTAACAGAACCACTTTTTTGATATTGAAAACTAGGGACCTGACAGAGCAAAGCAGAATAGAGAGGTGAATGCAATGAGAGGGAGCCCAAAGACAGGCAGGAGCAGCCATTCCGGACAGAAAGAAAGCAGGCAGTTGCTTTTCATATTGACCACTTTTCAACAGACGGTCAATATGTCACTGGAGAGAGGAACAATGGTGAGAGGGAGCGTCTTTTTCAGAATTCTAAAAGATCTTGATCTGTTCAATAGCTCGCTCCACATGAATACGCAATGCTGAAAGTAGGCGGGCCCTCTCAACATCACACCCAGGTAGCTGCTTTCTCCCCTTCAAGAATGGAGGCATGACAAGTGTGGCACCAAGCCTAGCCAGGTGGTCACCTATCAGAAAACCTCTATCTGCCATCACCTGATTGCCTGGATTAATGTTACTATAAAAGCCAGACTTACCACTGATCTATTTATCTGATATCCTCCCTCCCCACATTTTGGAAATAAAGGATATTGAGCCATAGGGCGTGATACCTATTAGAGCTTTAAGAGTATTATGGTGTTTATAATTCGACCAGGTCTGGGCTCTAGCCCTGAGATTGAATGGCCTGTATATATATATATATATATATATATATATATATATATATATATATATATATATATATATATATATATATATATATATATTAGTGGTGGGCCGTTATCGGCATTAACGTGCTGCGTTAACATGAGACTCTTATCGCCGTTAATCTATTATCAAAGTTGGGTTGGGAGCTGGGTCTATACTACGCAAGCTATGATGACTTTCACCTTGTTATTTTAGCGCGGATGTATACCTAGCCGAATTGCACTGTAGGGGGTGAGAACGAGTCTTCGAACCTGTGTGTATGGCTACTGTGAAATCAAATGTGACGTGCTAACATGGATGCAGCTATGAAGCCGCCGGGTTTGCTTCAGGGAAAATTTATTTTTAAGAAGCTTCCCAATGGAAACCTCGACAAGACTAAGGTTGTTTGCACCTTGTGCAATGCGGAATTGGTTTACTGTAGGAGTTCTTCCAGTCTCAAGTACCATCTAAACGCAAAGCATCCCTTAGCTAATGCGGAAGATGCCGGGCCAAGCACTGATGTAGCGCAGGGGAAGAGTCGTCGTCAAACTACTATGTTTGAGTGCAACCGAGGCAAGCCCGTCAGCACAGCTCTATCAGCCAAGCTAACTAATCTCCTCGCTCAGTGGATTGCCACCAGCTGCCGGCCCATCAGCGTGGTTGAAGATGATGGGCTCGAGCTTGTTCTCCAGGCGGCCACAGGTGACCCATCTTACAAACTACCTGCGAGGCGAACTATCATGAGGAGAATACATGACCAGCACGCCGCAGAGAAAGCCGCAAAAAATGAGAAGATGGTAGAGGCGAGGTGTGTAGCACTGACTGGGGACCATTGGACATCTGTCAACAACGATAACTACCTCGGCGTTACTGTACACCTCATCGATGCCAGCTGGGAACTTCACTCCTTCGCTTTAGGTAGGCTATGTTATGTAATTTTAAATTACATAATTTAATTACTTAGCCTATTAATTACCACAACACCACGAATAACTACCACATTATGTTTGCTTCTTGATGATTGCTAGTTGTTTACTACTAGTAGTGAACTTATTCTGATCTACTTTGTCTGTCCGTTAGGTGTGATGAAAACAGAGGAGCGTCACTTTGCAGAAGCGTGTGCCAGGCAGTTTCTTGACGTCGCTAATCAGTGGGGGATAGCTGACAAAATCAGCACTATTGGAACAGACAGCGCTCCTAATATGGTGGCAGCAGGGAGGATACTGCCATTCGAGCATTTGCCCTGTGCTGCGCATGTTGTACAGAGAGCTATTGTAATGTCACTCGGAAGGTGGTTTTGATGGTGCACTGGCCAAGCGTCGAAAGTGGTCGGACATTTCAAACACAGTCCGGCCAACTCAGACGAGCTGAATGTCCAGCAAGCTTCCCTTGGACAAGTTCAGGAGCCACTTGTGCAAGATGTTCCAACACGGTGGAATTCCACCCTTGAGATGATCTGCGTGATGCGCAACAGAGACGAACGTACACAACGCTGTCTCAGCAGAAGCACAATCTGGCCCTCCCAACAAATGCTGAATATGAGAAGTTGGCAAAGCTAGAGAAACTGCTGGAGCCATGCAGGTATGATCTACAAAGATAGCGTGTTCATGAATTGGCATACAATTTCTTTTAAATGTCAATTTGTATTTAAGAAACACGTGCCCTTAAATATAATGTGATTAAGAACTTTAATGTGTAATCTAGGTTAAATGAATCAGTCATTAATTATTTATTGCTCTGTTTCTGTGTGTGTGTGTGTGTGTGTGTGTGTGTGTGTGTCTGTGTCTGTCTGTCTGTCTGTCTGTGTAGGTACATCACTGAGCTCCTTGGTGGGGATAGGTATGTATCTTGCTCTGTGGTTCTACCTGGCCTGTGCCACCTCCAGCATGTGATGAAGATCTCAGATGATGATCCTGCCTATATTGTGCGATTCAAAGCTGCCTTCACCAAGGACCTCAACCAGCGGGGGCGAGAAAATAAACCTGGAATGGCTTAAGGTATGTCAGACTGACCAGAAGATAACTGCATTGTTTGACCATTATAGACTGTTAAGCCAGTAGATCGGTCAATGAATAGATGAATGAGTCATGAAGAAATATGGAGGTTGGATTTGGAAAGTGAAATTTTCATCAATCAATAATTATTTTTTATTCATCAAAGGTGGCGACTGCTCTAGATCCAAGATTTAAGGATCTCAAGTGCTTGCCCAGAGCAGAGAGGGAGCCAGTGTGGGCAAAGCTAAGTGAGTTGGTGAAGAGAGAAGAACCTGCTCTGCAGCCACTTGGGGAGAAGAACCCTGAGCCACCCAAGAAGAAAACAGCCCTGCTACTGATGGGATCAGACTCTGAATCAGATGAGGAGACACCAGAAGACAATACTGTGGAGAGGTACAAGGTAGAGCCCAGTGCCAGTCTAGATCAGTGTCCACTGAAGTGGTGGTCGGACCACACTGCTGTCTATGGTAAGATGGCCCACATTGCCCGTAAATACTTGGGGACTCCTGCCACAACTGTCCCATGCGAGAGACTTTTTTCTTTAGCAGGCCATATTGTGCAGAAGAGGAGATCTAGTTTGTCACCAGAAAATGTGAACAAGCTGGTCTGCCTGAGTGACTGGTGGAAGAAGGAGAAATAGAGCTTGGACTGATTGACACAAAGCTACTGACTGTAAAACAGTTCATCACGACCTCTTATGTAGGCCTACAGTTCAAAATTCATGTTTAACTGAATAAACAGTTAGTAAACACAAGTACATCTTGTTGAACATGATTTATTTTCATCACCAATTATCATATTAGAACAGCTTTCCCAAGCAGTTTGTGATGCATTTTGGAAACAGGAGATGAGCCCCTGGTCTAATGCGGCACCTGGCTTGAGAAACCCGTTCTCAAAGACTTACTTTGAGTCAGTATTTGGGTAGCACACATATTCTGAATGCCTTCGGCAGAATTCAAATGAGCCATTTTAATCTAGATTAATTCCAAGATTACAGTGAGATTAATCTAGATTTAAAAAATTAATCTATGCCCACCATTTATATATATATATATATATATATATATATATATATATATATATATATATATATATATATATATATATATATATACCCGGTGCTGTATATATATACCCGGTGCTGTAAGCTTCTTATTCCCATTTTTACAACAGCAGGGGTCTGCTCCTTTATACCACAACTGTAATTACATTTTACCATCTATGATCGCTTTGGGAAGTACATTGAGATCAACTTTGACAACTACCGCATAGGTGCCAACATGACAACATATCTGCTGGAGAAATCACGAGTGGTGGTTCAGGCCGGTAAGGAAAGGAATATCATATTTTCTATGTGCTTGTGTTCACCTGCTCTAATGGCTTACGGCCATACCAGCCTTAACACGTCCGATCTCGTCTGATCTCGGAAGCTAAGCAGGATAGGGCCGGGTCATTACTTGGATGGGAGACTGCCTTGGAATACCCGGTGCTGTAAGCTTTTTATTCCCATTTTACCACAGCAGGGGCTCTGCTCCTTCTTCATACCACAAGTGTAATTACATTTTACCATCTATGAATAGCTTGTGTTCACCTACTGTAATTGCTTACGGCCATACAATCCTGAAATCCCGCGAGAGTTGGAAGTTGGAGATTTTGTTTGTGTGACAGAGCGAGAAGAGAGCAGCGTGCTTTAATTGTTTGGAGGAGCAGAGGAGTAATTTTTGTAAGGTAATAGTTTATGTTATGTATGCCATGGAGCAGAGGAAAAGCCTTGGAGGACCCTCCAAACCGAAGGAAAAGCTACTGGAGCGGGACAGTTTGGTCAAGGCAGCCAAACGGACTTTTGCTGGGGGGACCTCACACACCCCTGACAGCAGGTGGTGGAACAGGCCGTCAGGCCGCGCTGTCAATGGCGGCGGCCGAGCTCGAGACGGGCAGAGCGTGTGACGCAGCAGCAAACGCTGCTTTGCTACCATCTGAGGAGGAGATGGTGGAGTTTGAGGAAGTGGCCAGCACATCGGCAGCCGTGATGGAGGACGCTGGAGCGAAGGAGACGATGAGGCTCACGGACGGAATTACGAGGATAGAGGGGGAGAAGACGGCAGCGCCAGATGTGACAGTGACAGAAAAGATAGTATTTCAGCTTAACATGTTTCCTTAATATCTGATGAGATATTCCGGTCACTTTTGGATTTATTACAGTACATATATTACATATTGGACCTTTAACGTGGTCAGCAATAATTAAAAAAGTAGAAAATGTATTAAGTTTGTGGAAAATGAGAAGTTTGCTCCTCAGAGGTAAGGTTACTGTACTAAATGCTCCGTCGTATTCGTTATTAAATCATGTGTTGGAAACGTGCGCGTTGCCCAGTTGGGCTTTGGTAAAATTAACAGTTTTAACCAATGCTTTTTTGTGGTCATGTAAAGCGGTGAGTATAAGACACGGTACGTTAATTGGCGATGTAAAGAGTGGCGGTCTAAATTTAATGGACATTGCGACAAAAAGAGAAAAAGGTAGGTAAATATTTGGATGTGAGTTGTCAAGCTAAGTGGAAGGTGTATTTTAAAAGTGCACTTTCTACTTTCGGCATAAGAAATGACATGAAAAAATTTGTTTTCTCCAAACACGTGTCGAAGGGCCTGTTTCATCTGCCTGGCTTTTACAGGGAGGGGATAGTGACCTGGAGCAAGATTCTACCTAGAGTAACACACAGGTAACGATATAATATAAATAATGCAGATGCCTTTTTTATGTAATCCTGTTTTTATGGTAGAATTTTAGTAATTAAAGCTGTAACAGAAGCAAAATGTACGAGCAAAAGACACATTTGTAGTGACGAAGGTGACATAGATGGAAGAATACTGTGTACGCAGCTCAGATCGAAAGGGGTAACTTTTCGTCCAAAGAATATTATTTCTTTGGGTGAAAAGGTGAGGGGGGAGTGTCATACATTTAGCCTACTGTATGGTTGAGGATGCTCTACTCCGTACAGGTGGCCTATACAGATGGGGACCATTAAGACCAGGAAACAACACCCCCATGAAAAATGGCCGGGAGACGTCGTGATTACGTTGCATTAATCAGGTGATTTAGTTTGTCTTTGCAGCGAACATAAAACAGTGACTACTGGAGCTTCACTACCCGTTGAAATGTGCATCACTGTGTCAGCGGCAGCTGGCGCGTACCTTTTCTACACACGAAGAGCCTCACTTCCCGTAATATTTATTCCAACTGCTCACGCACTTTTAACATAACTTTCCAACCATAACCCGTGTGCCTCTGTCTGCCCGGCTACAGTCAGCCGTGCAGCCTGTTGTTCCCAACTTTTGAACAAAGGTTCACCAAAACAATGTCTCACAGCCCAGCCCAGTCCTGTCTCTGAGGAGTGTGGCAGTCATCTGAAGCTCCAGCACACTACTGCAGATAAAGGGATAGTGTAATTAGGCCAACAACAATCAGCTGAGACAAATAACTCACCTGGCACTGCTCTCCTGATCTATCTCCCCTGCAGCTGATTGCAGACCACGCCCACCTCCACATACACGGTTTTAGTTACTGGATTTTGAAGCTATTGAGACCAAGGGCAACTTTAGTAAATCTAAAGTCAATATTGTAGTTTTGCCACTTTCTACTGCATGGTTAAATTGAATTAAAGCAACTTGCAAAATTTTTTTAATTATTTCTGGATGCAAAATAATACCTCAGTAGTCAGGCTACATTACAAAGCCCATGATTCAATTCAATTTAATCTTATTTCCAATCAAAAGTATTATAGTATAGAGCACATTTAAAAACAACAACAGTTGACCAAAGTGCTGTACAATCTGAAAAACAAAAACATAGAAAGAAGACAATGAACAGTTTAACAACAAAATGATAGTAATAATGTAAGGCAACTATTGTAATGTGTTAACACCCCTAAGAATATAAACATGTTTTAGATGAGATTCAACAGACAGGGTAGGAGCCAGCCTGATATGTAGAAGCAATTGATTCCAGAGTTTAGGGGCTACTACTGCAAAGGCGCCGTCTCCCCTGTTCTTCAACCTTGTTCTTGGGACCACAAGGAGCAACTGGTCAGCTGACCTGAGTGACCTTGGGGGGGACATATGGTTTCAATAGGTCGGAAATCTACTGCAGTCAAATTCTCTGTGTTCCCTTGGAAGGAATAACTGCACATGGCTAAGCACTTGTAATGGCATTTCGAACATGTTTAGAGGCTAAAAACACGTTTAAAACTTGCCACGTTTAAGCACTGTTTAAGCCTGTTGGGTGCAAAATCTAGCAGGAGGATAAAACGGTGTAGGCAGCACCGATTGGTTTAGTTTTTCTCGCTACTGACAGTACTCCTAATTTACAAACAACAGAGCTACGGGTTGAAATCGACCAGAATTCTCCATTAACAGCTCATTACGTGGTTGTGGCACGGAATCTGTGAAAATTCTGTGTGGCCACCACGGAAAACAATGCCAATGTAAAGTAAATGAGAAGATGACGTAGCATTAAGAGCGACTACAGTAGCGAGTAGTATAGAGAGCCGAAGTCCCGCCCCTTCCGGTGGACCTCATGGGACCTTAACTCAATGTGAATCATCTGAACGGTAGTGAACGGGGAGAAGTAAATAATTTTTTTGAATTGAGCCATGGATTACAAATATGATGTTCGTCAATTTAAAAGATAATTTTTCAACCGAAGAAAGTCTCAGTTAGCCGTAGGTTTGTCGTAGTACCACTTAGTTTTGTGTGAAACCGCTCAGTGAAGTAAATCTCCCGTCTCACACAATCTACCTCACCTAGCTTGATGCTCAACTTGCTCGCTAGCTAGCTTAGCTCTGTTCGACAACACATTGTTATCTTAACTGCTGTGTTTTATCCAGTCAAGTCTTTTAAGCAAGAACAAGCGAGAT
Organism: Perca fluviatilis; assembly: GCF_010015445.1. Lineage (NCBI taxonomy): Eukaryota > Metazoa > Chordata > Actinopteri > Perciformes > Percidae > Perca > Perca fluviatilis. The sequence goes on from NC_053131.1 coordinate 1,796,881, forward strand.
CCTCTGTTCATTTGAGTAACGTTAAATCCCCGGTACGATATACACACACACACACACACACACACACACACACACACACACACACACACACACACAGACAGACAGACAGACAGACAGAGGTACGATACACACAGACATCGTAGCTTCAGCGAGACGTCATCCATGAAGTGTGTAGTCTTTCTAATTATGTATTTTCACAGTCTGATACTTCCAACAGTTTAACAATAAACAGAGACTTTATTTGGTTGACAAAAAATGTTTTAAATTGATGAACATCATATTTGTAATCCATGGCTCAATTCAAACGGAATCAAAAAATAATTATTATCTCTCCATTGACTCTCGTTCATATTTTTTCCGAATTAAGGACCCATGGACCGGAAGTAGAAGGGCGTGACTTTGACTCTCTATGTAAGGCCGAAATTCCGTGTAAGGAGGTTGGTTGGGGTGGTGGATGGGTCAAACAACACAGGACTTTCACCCAGGAGACAGAGGTTCGTGTCCCGCATGCCACGTTTCCTAAAGTCGCTTTCTTCTTTTCCCCGAACCGTAAGCCCACCCACAACCTTTTCCTGAACCCAACCGTCCTGTTTTTCACGCGTGTCATGGAACTGTAAGCCCCCCCATGACTTTTTCCCCTTAAAGTTGAACTGAACTGGAATTTGAGTAAAGGTGATATAACAGATGTATTTTATTTATTCTCATTGGCACAATGATTAAAATGGCTGAATTTGTTAAAAGGGATAAAATGGTACACTGAAAATTTTGTTGTTACATGGGCGCCGCCATGTTGGAATTCCACAATCGGCTACGTCACTGGCATGGTAAGCAGCCATAGAATGTAAAGAGTCAGAGGCTAACGGACATGGCTGAGGAAACTGAAACCAACAGGTCTAGGGGGGGTGGGTCTTACTGTACTGCCCCTGGCTGCAGTAATGAATTGTATAGGGCTAAGGCAGCTGGGGTTACAATACATTTCCTCACAGGCTACCTTTGACAAGGAAACCAGTCCTCAACTCATGGCTAGCTGCCTTAAAACTGGCTAGCCCTCCAACAGCCCCTGGATTTCGAGTCTGTAGCGAGCATTTTTTAGTGACAGACTATTGCAAGAGCTGTACTTTTGATATAACAGGGTCACTGGTGAGGGTTAAGTCCAACAGACTGAAACCTGAGGCCATTCCGTCAATGATCGACTTTTCAGGCTACAGTACAGGGCAGAATGATAGACCACCGGCAAGTACTAAGACCACCGATGCTATCTGCCGCAGAGACAGGGCACTGAACGCTGCACTGACGCTCACATCAGGCAGAGGACAGAGAGGGATGTTTAGCTGTTATCCAGCACGCTAGCAAGTCTACTAGGCAAAGGGCTGGATGTAACGTTGTTGTCACATACACAAAACATGTACATATTCACTTACACGCACAAATAAAGCCTAACGTGTAGGCTTTATAGCGTTCAACCAAACTGAGACTGACACACTGGGCATTCATTGAAATTGAGTCACAAAACCAAGTTAGATACCACACGATCCAACCTAGGGAAAGGGCTAGCAGCTAAACACGTTGGAAACACTTATGTCAAACTCCATAAGTTAGCACTCCGACCATAGACTGTATAAATAAATCCTGACTCCTACGATATCACAGATCGATAATAATGCGTTACTAGCTGCTAACTAAACCACAGCAATGTCCCTTTCTTCCAACACAGTCTCACTCCCTACTTGTCAAATGTATGACGCATGGTCAAGGACCCCTTGCGTTAAGTTTCAATAAAATAGGGGTACCCGTTGCATTATTTTTCCCGTGGGTCTGTCAGATAGACATTCATGTTAATCCCTCACCGTCTGATATATCGCCGAAAGAAAAAACACGCCCCCTTAACTCGAAATCTGTGACAGTTTTATCATTGGTATTTTTAGCCCAATAAACACTGTTTTAATCAACATTATTCACAAGATATTATCATGGTTTATATGTATTTCTTTTAATGTTATTATTTCGGTCTATTTGGGCCAGGGAAGCTGGGTTGCTTTTTTGTTTATTTATATTTTTAAAACTATAACGCTAGATGTATCAACATTTATTTAGATGTTATCATAGTATTCATTTCTTTATTTTAATAATATTATTTCGGTCTTATTAGCGGTGAAATATTACACTATGCTGTAATATAGAACATTATGATACGATCCGAGCTAGACGCATTCAAAGCCGATATCCCTCAATGCAATGCGGCCATTCATTCACAGAATCGGGCAGCGATCAGCTGGTCTTTAACGACACTATCACTTCAAGGTACATATATATCCTATAGACCTTCAACAATTAATGTTAAAGATATCCTCAGCTAAGCCATCTACCTGTCTCTTAGACCCCATCCCAACGAGACTACTCAAAGAAGCGTTACCCGTGGTTAACACTTCATTACTAGATATGATCAATATGTCCTTATTAACAGGTTATGTACCGCAGTCATTTAAAATAGCTGTGATAAAACCTCTTCTGAAAAAAACCACCCTCGTTCCTGAGGTCTTAGCAAACTATAGACCTATATTTAACCTTCCCTTTTTATCCAAGATCCTTGAGAAGGTAGTTATGTGATTTTCTACATAGCAATAGTTTATTTGATGACTTTCAATCAGGATTTAGAAATCATCATAGCACAGAGACGGCACTGGTGAAAATTACTAACGACCTTCTAACTGCTGCAGACAAAGGACTTTCTCCATTCTTGTTTTACTAGATCTTAGTGCTGCATTTGACAGTATTGACCATACAATCCTGTTACAGAGATTGGAACACTTAGTTGGCATTAAAGGAATCGCTGTAAGCTCATTTAAGTCCTATTTCTCTGATCAATCCCAATTTGTTAATGTTAATGATAAATCCTCCAAGTACGCTAAAGTTAGCCATGGCGTTCCACAAGGCTCAGTGCTTGGACCAATTCTATTCTCCTTATATATGCTTCCTCTTGGTAATATTATTAGGAAACACTTAATTAACTTTCACTGTTATGCGCATGACACCCAATTATACTTGTCAATCAAACCAGACGAAACCAGTCAGTTAGCTAAACTTCAAGCGTGCATTAAAGATATAAAATCCTGGATGACCTATAATTTTCTGATGTTAAACTCTAACAAAACTGAAGTTATGGTGCTGGGCCCTAAACACCTCCGAACCTCATTATCTAAAGACATAGCTACTCTGGATGGTATTGCCCTGGCCTCCAGCACTACTGTCAGAAATCTAGGAGTTATTTTTGATCAGGATATATCCTTTAACGCCCATCTAAAACAAACCTCAAGAACAGCCTTTTTTCATCTTCGTAACATTGCCAAAATTAGGAATATCCTGTCTCAAAACGATACTGAGAAACTAGTCCATGCATTCGTTACTTCCAGGCTGGACTATTGTAATTCCCTGCTGTCAGGTTGCTCAAATAAGTCCCTTGAGACTCTCCAGCTGATCCAGAACGCTGCAGCGCATGTTCTCACAAGAACTAAGAAAAGAGATCATATTTCTCCTGTATTAGCTTTTATGCATTGGCTTCCTGTAAAATCCAGGATTGAATTTAAAATCCTTCTCCTGACCTACAAAGCTCTAAATGGTCAGGCACCATCATATATAGAAGAGCTCCTAATACCTTATTGTCCCACTAGAGCACTGCTCTCCCAGAATGCAGAGTTACTTGTGGTACCTAGAGTCTCTAAAAGTAGAATGGGAGCCAGAGCCTTCAGTTATCAGGCTCCTCTCCTATGGAACCAGCTCCCAATCTGGGAAACTGTCACCACATTTAAGAATGAACTTAAAACTCTCCTAATTGATAAAGCTTATAGTTAGGGAGCGAGGAGTTGCAGCGTCCGCCTAACCAGGCTCACATGCTTCTCTTCATAGTCGTCAGACTAATAATATAACAAAAGTAGAGGGAGGCAGGCCAGCACAGCCCGATCCAGCAGGGGAGAGTTCCAAGCGCGAACAGGCTACCTCTCCTTTGACCTGTCTCTCTTAGTTACGCTGTTATAGTTCTAGATTGCCGGGGGAATTCCTTCCTTTGACACACTGAGCTGCTCTCTCCTTTCCCTTTCTATTTCCATTTATGTGCATCCTGTCCCAGAGAACGTTGGCACCAAGATCCTGGTTGCAGCTGTCGCCGTGGTCCTGCTGCACTCCCTGCTAAGCTCTGCGGTGCCCTGCAATGTCATGCTGCGTCCTGCTGAACCCTGCTGCTTCCTGCTACATCCATCCATGCTCTGCTGGGCCACGTTACATCCTGTAATGCCCTGCAGCGCCCTGATATGAACTACTACGACTACCATTTGAAGTCACTGTTCCATTATTAATGTGACAAAAAGTTTTTCCAACCTGGAATTACTTTAGCGATCGTCAGATGGGGCTGTAAATTTATAGAGTTGTTGCTAGATACGTAGGTCTAGACACTTTATGTTAGTGAGTAACTATGTGATACTTTAAATAAAATTGAATTGAATTGAATTGAATAGTTGATAGTCAGTGTTTTTGTCACCAGCAACAATACGTTGCTCAGTTTTGTTCCAGTAAGTTATGCACCGTAATACGTTTGAAAACATCCGCGGAAGTGACGTAGTAATTACCGCTCCTCGTCCGTGAAAGAATGTTGCACGTTTACACAATAAAATGCCAATAATGAAAAAATAGTGTTTTATGCTAAGCACTTTGATTTGCCTTATATATACTATCCGGTTGTTAAGTCGTGACGTAACCTCTCAGATAATACTTTTTCCGGGTCCAAAAGCCGGGTCCTCTCTAACGCTTTTGCCCGAGTTTTACCATGAATAGATCTGAGTTTTAAAAAACTAGTGACATTCAACTGTCTTTTTACCGCTTTCTATGTGACGAGAAAGAGAAGAGGAAATGGCTGCAGTTGGTAAGGTAAGTTACAAATCTTAAACAAATGAAGAAACTTTGGCGCCAGTGGGGGCTAACCCTAACACCCACTGGCGCCAAAGTGAAACCAGCCCTTTGAGAAAAAAGGCTTATGTAGTCTATGGGTTTTATATGTTGTTTGTTGCTATAAACCCAAATCTTGCATCATGTTTGGGTTGTCAGGCCTTGTTCTGTGCCGCCTAGTTAAGATGAAACTAGCTAGCTATGGCTAGTTAGCTAACGTTAGCTTTGGCAACAGTCTATAGACAAGCCGAATCACGAAGCTGTGTATACGTAGCAAGAAAAAACATAAGACCAGTTTGATATTATGACAATCTGCTAATGTTTCTCATTTCTATAATAATTGAGCATTGTTGGAGGGAGTCTGAGATATAAGATCAGAATCATGTTTAATGGCCAGGTATGTTTACATATTTGATTCTGATCTTACATTGCTCAGTGTACATACACAGAACAAGCCTGGCCAAATCCAATCTTGAAGAAGCTGTGTGTGTCTTAGTATGCTTGGTTTCAGGTTATGGAACAAACAAACCCCCTTTTAGTAAATTACAGTATTGTATTATGTAATACGGTATTATTAGGTATTATCAAAATTTCACCTGTAGTAAGTCAGTCTGGTCACTAGGAAGGTACTACAACATTTTGAACATGAAAAAGTACTTTAATCAAATATGTTTATGAAACAATTACTGTAATTCACTTATTGTACATACAGTAAGGGAGGTATTGTCAGAATTTCACCTGAAGTAAGTCAGTCAGGTCAATAGGAACATGCTACAACCTTTGAATAATAAAAAAATCCCTTTGGTGAATTAATGTAATTTGATTCTAAAAAAATAATAAAAAGTAATGTTTAAAATAATATTTTTTTTTGTACAGATGTGAAAACTTCACTCCAAATTGCAACTCTAGGGTGTGCAGTTGGCATTTCCCCAATGGAAAAGCTGCTGGACCATCGCGATTTGCTTGGAATGAGGGGAAGACTTTCCAATTCCCCGAGCACCTCAGCCATCTCCCTAAACGGAAGAAACAAATGGTCCCTAGCAGTGGTGAGGATGAGGGAACAGATGCTGACATGGTAACTGCAGAGACCCCATGTACTTCAAAAAGTCTTGTGGCACTTGAAGTGGAGAATGACATGCTGAGGGAAGAGAATGACAAATTGAAAAAACAATTGAAGAAACAAAAGCAAACTTTTTTCTAAAGTCAAATTTCTTCCAGCCCTGACAGAGTTCAATATTTTACTGGATTGCCTGATGCTGCCACTGTCCTGTTTTTGGAAGCACTTCTTTCTAAATTCCACTGCATGAAAAGTGGGATTTCCGTCCCCGTAAATGCCTGGAAATGCCCGGAAATCCCCCTAATTCTTGGCAGTTATCGACAATTTACAGGCTGTGAACGTTACGTTCGTCTGTGCCACATATTGTCGGAAACAAACCATGACGTATGTGGAGAGCTCCTGTGGAGGTGTTAATGGATTTAATTAGAATATGAATAGCAACGACACCACACCTGGCCAGAGAACGTCTGGCCTGGCTTGAATTTCCTCACTCACTATTGGATGAAACCACTACTTTTAAGACAAGAAAAATCTCTCGTGATTGGTTGACAGGTCTGTCATGGGTTAGGCTATTGAGAATGAGGACATACGTCATGGTAGCTTGCTGTCACGTCACGGTTTGGGCGGTGTCTGAGCCCGTCCACCATCAGTTGCCAGGGGCAACAATGTAAGAGCGGTGCATTTCAAAACACTGGACGAAATTGATGTGGAACTGTGAACAGTGCTGTTCAATTTTTTTTGTTGAGATGGAGAAGGTGAATCAGCGTCAGTCTGCTTGCAGGAGAATATTCTGTCGGCAACTTTGCCCGCAACATGCGAAGGTAGGCAACCTTACAGTAGGTACATTAGCTTGTAGTTTACTGCATACACGTAACATTAGCTCATTGTCCAGTAGCTTCTAGCTTTCAAAAAAATGCAGTGCAAAATATGATCAGCACCCACAAGGTAAACACTACCAGCTAATGGAGGTTGCCACAGGCAGTATGATATGCAGTAAACTGCAAGTGAGAAAGGTTAAATAGTACTGTAAACACACAAGCTACAAGGCTACATCCAACATATAAAAAGTCATAACAACACCATTGATAAACACCCACTACAAGTTGTCAGTTAAGACAAACTACATCACTACAGTTACATGAAGTACCTTAATGTTACAGTATGCTTAAATATACTTGATACAATTCTAATCTTACCAGGACAGGTTGGATAACTACTGGACTAACCTAAAGCTTTCTCCTTCTGTGTGCAGTCCTGATGCAACACCATTATCGGCACTATACTTGTGTACAGTATAATGTAATGTTATAATAAAGATACACGTTTCGTTAATGTCTTTGTAGAGCTTGTATATCTAAGAAGTTATTAAAACAGGTAGCCTCTGAATATAATTATTCAGTTAGAAGTTTACTATGTCGAGGTCATAATTTGATGGAAAAATAGACATTGAAAAACGAAAACGAAAAAGTTTATATTTTTATATAAATATATTTATATTATATACACACCCAAAAACTTAAAGGAACACGCCGACTTATTGGGAATTTAGCTTATTCACAGTAACCCCCAGAGTAAGACAAGTCCATATATACCCTTCTCATCTCCGTGCGTGCTGTAAAGCTGCCTGACGGCTCCAGCATTAGCTTAGCCCAGCACAGATCCTGCAGGTAACTGGTTCCAACTAGCCTACTGCTCCGAATTGTGACAAAAGTGACAAAATAACGAACATGTTCCTATTTACATGTTGTGATTTGTAGAGTCACGCGTGTACAAAAACAATGTAACATGAGACACAGCCATCTTCTATCCGTAAACAAACCGGGAACTATATTCTCAGACAGGCTTGCTGCGAGCATATCACTCCGCCCAAGTACTATATTCTTCCGCCTGAGAATATAGTTCCCGGTTTGTTTACGGTTAGAATAATCCTGGCGTTGTAACGTTATTTACAACTACAAATCATAACATGTAAATAGGAAATGTTAGTATTATCTGTCACTCTTCGAGCAGTAGGATTACTTGAACCATTCACCTGCCTGTTCTGTTATGGGCTGATGCCGCTGGAGCCGTCAGACAGCTTTACAGCACGCACGGAGATGAGAAGGGTATGTATGGACTTGTCTAACTCTGGGGGTTACGGTGAATAAGCTAAATTCCCAATAAGTCGGCGTGTTCCTTTAATGACAGACAAACCAGTTAATTTAATGCATTTATTTTTTGAATGGCAATCTCTCTCTTTGGCCTCTGTCTCCCTGCTTGTCTTTTGCTTTTCCATCCTCAGTGACCCCCTCCGTTTGTTCCTTAGTCCTTGTTAAAAGACAGCAAACACAAGAAAAATATTTGCAAATAAATGTTTATCGTTATGAATGCTAATACGTAGGTTAGGCAGACTTTAACTATGCTGATGGTCAGAAAGAACAATGCGCCACTGTTGTCCGTCACAGATTGAGAAGTAACTTACTTTCATGGTCAAACTGATATCAAACTGATATTAACTTTGTTGCTGCACTCTTGTTGCTTTCTGACCACCGTCATACAGTGCTGCTTTCTGCACGTACAACAGTATCCTTTTCTCATTTTGCATGACTAAGCTGTCACAGTGCTCTTCCACTAAACACACTAAACACACAATACTATTCAACTGACTGATTATTTTTATTTCTTACATTAGTGAAGTTAACAGGAGCAGCTTTACCCATCCTGCAGCTACAACTGATAAACACACACGTTTCTAAATCTCTGCTAACGTTACGCATATACAGTAACTGCTTATAAAAAGAGATGAAAATGCCACCGGATATTAAACTTTACAAGCACAAATGTCACAAAAGACAGCGACCCAGCTAACAGGCTAATGTTAAATGATTAGCATGGGTGTATTCACTTATGCTTAGCACTGTAGTTAGCTAGCTAGCAGGCTAGGCAACAACGTTAGGTGCACTTCGTGGCTTTAAGAGCCGACAACACAAACACATTTAAAGAGATTTTAAGATAACTTACCCAAATGAAAATTTAGAGAACACACTCGTCAACTGGGAGATGCGGTCAAAAGTAATGTCCTTTTTTTCTAATTGCAGTCACTCAAGAAATCCGACGTCTCATTGTCACATCAGACAAAGGCTCTCCTTTGTGCTTTTTCCATGTAGGGATACGAAAAAACTGTAACACATGGTTCCTACGCTTTCCACGAAAATCGTGTGTGGAACTGAAGTAGTTTTTTACACAGCAGTGTGTTCCAGGCAGTCTAAAATAGTGAATTATCTAGAATCTAGAAAAACAGAATTGCAACGAAGACTTCTGTAACTAACACAAACAATGAACATGAGCAGCTCAAAATGGCGGAAGGGGGATCTCTGGGGCGGGGCGCTGTGCCGTGACGATATCTCCTCATTCTCAATTGGTCACCCTGTGCCATTATTATTATAATTATAATAATAATAATAAAATTATATATATATATATATGTATGTATTATATATTTATTTCATATATGCTATGTTGTATATTCATGTCATTGTTATGATTCATTGTCAAATGATTTGCCAGGAACGTGCTGTTTATTCAAAGATAGAGCTTTATTGACACAAAACACAAACTCAATCAGAAAAGAAACTATGTACAAGGCATAGGAGACACACAGCACACGCAACAAATATCCCACGCTCACGAGAAGCAGCACCGTCAACCCCTAACCCGCAGCCGCCTCGGAGCTGTTGGTAACCAGCAGCATTCTGTCTGAATTCGGTCCATTTTCCAGACGTCTGTGGTGCGTTGTCCTGTATTTCAGATCATCGGGTGGCACACTAACAAATGTCCACCTCACCCGCGGCCAGCACACTCTGTCTCGCTTCCAGCAGCTGTAAAATTAATAAAGACAATCAGTACTGCGCAATGCACTGCTTATGGACACAACACATCTATGAATGCACCTGAAAAATATTCAGATTGACCAAAAACGGATCTAATCTTACCCTCTGTTCTTCTTAACCGACTCCGAGCTGAACTCTTCACAGCTTCTGCATGCAATGCCACATTTGGTTGTTTCTAGCTGAAGCTCCTGCGTGCTGTCAAGTCACAGTGAAATTAAACAAAGAAAGATGAAAAACAAAAAAATTCTTACACACAATGGCGTCATTATCAGCGTCATGTAAATCTGGACTTGCAGACAGCTCTGAGCAAATATAGGTCACGGCCTCGTTATGAGGCGAGGTTAGATCGGTATCTATTAACGTAATAAAAAGATCTATTTTAAGAGATTTTCTTAAAATGAAGTTAATACCTTTTAGAAAAATGTCACCTGGGCTAAAATTCCCCCTGCTGCTACCCTGATTTGCATTTGTATAGCTCACAGCATTTTCATTTACATGTTAAAGCCTTCCCTAGAATTCGAGGGAGGGGGGGGGTCATGGGGGGACAACTGCAAAGCAAGGCCCACGTCAATTTCCGACAGTTTTTGCTGTTGCCTGTAAATTGCCGTGTACAGCCATAAACCTGAAGTTCCACGACAATCTACAGTGCCTCATACTGACGAAAATCCCACTTTTCATGCAGTGTTCGAGCTAAAATATCATTCTGATTGGACTGTCCAAATGATGCCCCTAATTGATCAATTGCTCCTGACCTTAATGAAGCTTGGACTAAATTGCGGCCACGTAGACCTTGCATCAAGGTTTAATTGTAGCACGGCCACAGTAACCAACATCTTCACCACCATCATTAGTGCCCTGTATGACGTTTGGTATGTTGGTTTGCTTGAGAACAACATCCCATCCACAGCCAAGAATCAAACTACTGCAAAACGCTGCCAGACTGCTTCCAGCCCTTCCCTAACTGTAAGATCGTCCTCGACTGCACAGAGGTTGCCGTCTCTAACACATGGCGCTTCATGCCTCCTCGGAATAACAGGGACCGCCCCCGTGGTTACGTTGTTTTTCCGACTGGCAGCGTTCAAATGGTCGGGATGCATGTTCTTCTTCTTCTGTTACATTGGCGTTTGGCTTAACAACTTTTTGCATGACTGCCACCAACGGTTGGCCGTAGCCTAGAGCATCAGGTGTGTGAAAACATGGAGGCCACAATAACAAAAGATTTTCTGCTGTTTTCTTATACGAGCATCCAAACAGCACATCGCCAGGTGTTTGTGTGTGTTATCTGCAGGACAACGAACAGGAAAGGACACGGATGATGTGTTTTTTTTTTGGGCCTATTTATGAATACATTTAAACATGTTATGTCTGTGCATGTTTCTTGGCAGAGGCATTTGTCTACAATAAACAGTTTATTGTCATTGAAATATGTTCAGTGAACCAAAGTGGCCTCCATCAAACGTCAGTTGTCACCAACTGGGAAACTCGGTTAGCAAAATCCAGCCCGAGTTTCCCACCTCTGATTCCCACAGAGAATCTTGATGAGAGGCTTGATGCACAGTGCCATTTGTACAGCCAGTACAAAGGATGAACCACACTTAAGGCTTTAATTGGTGTTGCGCCTAATGGAGTTATTACCTTTGCCAGTGACCTGTACAGTGGGAGTGCCTCAGACAAGGCAATAACAGCTGACTGTGGACTTCTCCAACATTTACATCCTGGTGATATGGTTATGGAGAGACAAGGGTTTCACAATTCGGGACATTTTGCCAGAAGGCGTTTCCCTGAACATCCCGGCTTTCCTCGTCAATGGACAGTTTACGCAGGAGGAAGTAAATAAAACAAGATAGTTAAAGTGTGTGTGTGTCTTACAAATTTACAAACACCCATTCTCCGTGAAATTGGATGAGTTAACTGTATTGTACATGCATGAATTTCTGCATATTTGCTTGCATATTTGATTACACACTACATGTACTTACTATAGGGTTAAAAATGACTAAATGTAAATAGGGTTAGGGTAGAATTAGGAAGTGTTAGTTGCATGTTTTACAAGTTCTGTATAGCATGAAGGGCTTACAAACTATAATAATAAATATGATAAATATGTAATATTTGTGATATAATATAGATGTGATATAATAATAAATATGTATAATAAATAAAATACCTGGCTTGTGTGAAATGGCAAAGTTTCATTTATTTTCTTAAAACTGTGAGAGAATGTAAGGTAGGAAACAATCTTTATAAAATATTTCCAGAGTGTCAATGTTCACAGCCCATGTAGGATCTTTGAGCACTGGCAGAATGACAAGGTCAAGAGGAGTCCACACAAGCAGGTGACAGCTGTTAGCTCTGGTCTGGTGCAGGTTTCCCTGGATCTGATGCCAGTAGTTGTGATTTTGTTTTAGTGTCAGGGAACCCACCACTTCATCGAACTCCATGAAAAAGTCCCTACTCTCCGCTGCCTGCAGGATAGTCTTGGTTCTGGCTGACCACGGACACTTGACTTCAATCACGCAGTTTCCAAACACCGTCCCATCAGGAGATCCACCAAGCAGGCCGCTATCAGATAGGAACAGTCCCCTCTCTTGTATAACAACACCAGTGCACTCAGTGTATTCCTGCTTTGCCCTTGGCTCATGCAGGATTCCTCAATCACATGCCTTGGGGGGAGGGGACAAATACCCCTTAGTCTTAATAAGTGTATTATTAGACACAGATGCCTTCATTTTAAATATTCACTTATTAACTACAACTTACTTTAGATCCTTCTTTGAGGTTGTACTGGCCAAGCAAGGTTTTGAATAAGGAAAGCGGGTAAGACTTCCACTTGACTGCTGCCAAGACCAAACCAAAGTTACTTGCTGTTATCCTTTTCTTGCGATATGCAAACCTGTTAAAAGAAACCAACCATGAGAGAGACCAATTTTGCTCAACAACTGGCATTACATTTTCATGTAAAAACAATCTGACATTCTCCAGCACACTTCTACATTTTGAGCAAATTTACAGCCATTAGCAGACACTTTGGAGCTGATCTGCAGTCATTACACAGTTGGTGAAAATCCAGGTTTAGAGTAACTAACAGCAGAATGTCATCAGGGCTAACTTAGTTAAGCTTGTGTTGTCTGTTTGCATGCGTTTAAGGTTCAGCCTGTTAGACTCTCAGAACCACCAGAGTATAGTTTTTATTAATAAGCTTTCTTACCATAATGCGTTCTTAGCCTGGCCAACAGTTGCTTCCTCAATCTGCTGCTTCTCCTGATCACTGAGACCAAGCATTGACAGCACATATAGTGCCTTGTCCTCAGCTTGGACAAAACCTGGGCTGGTCACCAGCCCATCAAACATCTTGATTGGGAGAGTCTAGATTTAAAGTTAGGCACAAGTTGTGAAGTCAGTGAGGTGTCCACATACTTAGCCACAAAGTGTATACAAAATACATTTGAAATGAAAGCAATGGTTTACATACATACACTTTTTTATGAGCCTAAATTATGTATTGTTAGTTTTTAACTATATTCCACAGTTTGAAACCCCTGGTTCAAATTTTGACATAACATTGTACAAAATTATTATGTGTTGGATGACAAAGCCCTAGCTGAATTGTCATTGATTTAATGTAGTGTAATTGTGATGTTTCTGCTAATTCTTAGGGAACATGAAAGTACAAAAGTAAAAAATCTTACCTGAGGCGTCTCTGGACTCAAAATCCATCCCATCCCTGTAAAACGCCAAAGTTAACAAGGATGCCTGAGCCCATTCTTTGTCCTCCTGGATGACAGGTCTTTTCATGCCAGCTGAAATAATGGTATAAAACTGGTTATAATGATAAAATGAGTAATGGTATTCATCTCAATTTAGTAGCCTTTTATTATGATCATCATTTATTTATAGCACACAATCTAAGCTTTTAAAACAAAAAAAAATCACTGTGTACATCTCAGCCTCACTGTCTTGCAACTATATTTCAATATGGTGATAAAGCTTATGATCATGATTTTTCAGCTGCAATACAACACACCGCGAGTGTATGTTAACTTAAATATGATTAATCTTATTAGCAATAGCTTTAAACCACAATATGTAGTTAAGAAAATAATTCAAACCACGCAACATCAACAAACTTATTACAAACCTCGTGTTGTGGATGGTGTCATCTCAGACACTCTCTTGGCTGCAATTTTGTCCCCCTTCAGAGCGTTGGCCTTCTTCCACACACATTCCACGTCAGTGCGGGACACATTTTTCTCAACCCAAATCAACAAAGCTGCCATAAGATGGCACTTGTCTCTGCCGATTGGGCACTCGCATGTGCTGTACCTGACAGCCTGGCCTTCAACGTGCACCTGTATTGAAAATAATTTAACCCTCACCCTAACACTTCTAAAACACATTGCTGTCAGCGCTGTTTATCATAACAATACTTCTGTAACTAGCCTAAATTGACTAGCCTAAGTTCCCTAAACCCTCTGAAACCTGGCTGTCACATATTTACTTTTTAATCTTCGTTTAGTTACATCCACAGTTATAGCAGTCCTGTACATTTTTTTCTTTTGAAATGCCTCATCCAGAACATGGAATATCACCTTATGTCAACTAGCTAGCTAGCTTACAGCTAACTCACCTCAACCTCGTAAACCTTCTTTTTCATTGATGCCTGGACTCCACCCTTAATCATGCCACCTAACTCTGTTGGAGTTAAAGGAGTTTAAACCCTTTTTGACCGCCAAGGGTACCTCACTAAAGAAGGACGTGATCGTAAATAAATTTACAGGTTCCGCCATTGTTATTGAATCTGGACGTGCGGAGCGCTCGGACCCAGAAGAGGCTAAACGTCACGCGTGACGTCATTCTGACCAATCGGATAGTATATAGTAGTTGAGTGCATAGAAATACAGCCTAATGGCTTGTTTGACTAATTTGTATTTGTTTTGACGTGTACTGTTGTGAAAAACAATAAACTATATACAAAGAGAAGCATTTTTTATTTTATTTTCCATGCATAGTTATTTAAAAACACAATTTTCTAATTTTGCAGTCGATGAATATTAATAGCAAAGACTAAAGGGAAAAAAAACATGAGCATATTTATGTGTGGGACTTAGTTTGATTTAAAATCACACTACATTATTAGTTGTTTTAAATAATATATCAATTTATGGTAGGCGTAACATATTAATTATTATATTCAGAAGAAGATCCTCATACCAATCACCATGGTTACAGCTTGTAGCCATCCTAACCTTTGTAGCCTTTACTGAGACTACCATTTCAAAATTTAGAAGGGACTAGTTTAGGAAGCATCTTCAGGAAATTAAAAAGATAATCAGATTGTTGCCGAGGTTTTTCTGCATGTATATAGCTTTGTATGGGTATGGGTATAGCTTTGTATGGGTATGTGTACATATACAACGTGTGTTTTGGCATTTTTGACACACTTCTACCTCAGCCTATATACTGCACACAGACACAACTCACAGATCTCATTCAACCATTTCACAAAATGAGGACTTGGTCGTGACATGGGTCAGAGGGTATCAGAGGTCATAAATGATGAACCAATCAATCGGCTCTGCTCCTATAGGCACCTTGGTGTTCATATGAACAACACCTTTGGCTGGAAGGCCTGTGTTCAAAGTATGTGTTATCATTTAGAGCAGACTCACACGGTGAATCTGAGGGTTTATGTTATACAAGGCAGCATTACAGAGCATATTAATATGACTGTCATGAAGGTTGTGGAGAGGAATAGAAACCAGTCTCTCCAGGCAAGCACAAAGAATATGGTCTGATCTATCTTTATTCTCCATGCCAAGTATGAGCTCTTATGCTCTGGCAGAAGATATGGGTAATGTAAGAAATAAAAATAATCAGTCAAGCTGGCTGTGCTGTATGAGGATACAAATTATAGTTGAATAGTATTGTGTGTTTAGTGGAAGAGCACTGTGACAGCTTAGTCATGCAAAATGAGAAAAGGATACTGTTGTACGTGCAGAAAGCAGCACTGTATGACGGTGGTCAGAAAGCAACAAGAGTGCAGCAATGAAGTTAATGGGCCCTATCTTGCACTCAGCGCAATTGTCTTTGTACACCGACGCATGTATCATTCCTATTTTGCACCCGACGCAGAGCGGGCTTTTTCCTCCACGGACGCACGTCGGTAAATTAGGGAATGTATTTGCGCTCCAGGGGGCGGTTCAGCGAAAAGAGGAGGCGTGTTCCGGCGCAAACGTTACGTGGTCCTATTTTGCAGTTTCAGAAAACCATTCCGCCACTGACCAGGAAAAACCTGGTCTAAAGTCAGTGGCGCTAGTCTAAAGTCAGTAGCGCGTTATTCAGATGCTATTTTAGGGACGAATGCTTGGCCATAATGTAGCGTGTGCACAACACGCATACACTTCTCTCATCTACAGCAGTTCCCATTTTTGAAAACAATACATAATTGCAAAGAAAATTAAAGCTGCAAGCAGCGATGGACGGGCCCTCGCGCCTCTGCGCGCATCGGGGTTACCGGCGGATGCCGCTCCTTGCAACCGTGCATTCGCGCGTCACTCAGACGCTGCAAATCGTCAACAATGAAAAGGGAACTCCCTGCCGAGTTCAACGATACCTCACACAAGACTCAACGTCATATGGTTCATTTGCTGTGAAAAGGGGCGTGGCAAAAGCGTAGGGGGCGGGTCAATCCATCACCAATTAAAAAGGAACTCTGTGCTGAGTTCAATGATACCTCACATAAGACTCTAACTTAAATGGGTCAAAAGTTATGAAAGGGGGCGTGGCTTAGGCTTAGGGGGCGTGCCAAACCAAGACCAATGAATAAGGAAGTCTCTGCTGAGTTCGTTGATACCTCACATAACACTCTACCTTAAACGAGTCACCAGTTATGAAAGGGGGCGTGGCTTGAACATAGGGGGCAGGCCAAACCATCACTAATGAAGAAGGCAGTCTCTGCTGAGTTCAATGATACCTCACACAAGGGTATACCTTAAACCGTTCAAATGTTATGAAAGGGGGCGTGGCTTAAGCATAGGGGGTGGGCCAAACCATCACCAATGAATAAGGCAGTCTCTGCTGAGTTCAATGACACCTCACACAAGACTCTATCTTAAACGGTTCAAATGTTATGAAAGGGGGCGTGGCCTGAGTAAGTGGGCGTGGTCATGTTATAGGGGCTGGCTCAGTATCACATGTAGACCACACATAAGTTTCATGTAAATCGAATGATGTTTGTCATATAAGGCACATTTCCTGTTGCCAGCGGGGGGCGCTATCACCAAAAGTAAATTTTGGCCTGTAGGTGTCCTCAGGCCTGGACCCTTGTCAATAGTGAGAAATTTCGGGCAGATACGACAACGTACACTCAAGTTACAACAACTTCTTTGTTCATCGCTAAACACTCAAAATGGCCGCCACGCCCACACTGTCTGACGAAAAGTCTTTCTTTCAATAACTTTTCATCGTTAAGGTGTTGGGATGGTACAGACCAAGTTTGAAGTCCATCGGATGAAATCTCTAGGAGGAGTTCGTTAAAGTATAGCACCTTGACTTTTAGGCCTACTTCCTGTTGCCACTAGGGGGCACTATGACTTTAAGTAAATATCGGCCTTTATTTGTCCTAAAGGTTGGACTCTTATGAATCCTGAAAAGTTTTGAGCCAGTTGGACAACGTACACTCGAGTTACACCCACTTGCTGTTTCGGCAACCGCGCACCAAATGGGCGGCCGCTCGCCCGCACACGCCCTATGACGAAAAGTTTTTCTTTTAACAACTTTTCATCTTTAACATCTTAAGATGGCACAGACTGAGGTTGAAGTTGATCGGATGAAATCTCTAGGAGGAGTTCGTTAAAGTACGACATGCGGAAATGGCCAAAATCGTAAGAGTGCCGTTGGTAAATTTAATGAAATCTTAAGAGTATAAAAGAAAACTAAACAGTAAAACGAAATTGAAAAATAAGAACTGATAACAGAGTGAAAAGAAAGTCTGTAAAAAGCTCCTGGTCCACTGTGATCGGGGAGTTGGGCAACAAAAAAATAAATCTAAATTAGCCTGTAAAAAGCTCCTGGTCCGCCGTGATCGGGGAGTTGGGCAACAAAAAAATAAATCTAAATTAGCCTGTAAAAAGCTCCTGGTCCGCCGTGATCGGGGAGTTGGGCAACAAAAAATAAATCTAAATTAGCCTGTAAAAAGCTATTGGTTCATTGAGACCGGAGAGTTGGGCAAAGCTAAAATCAAAGAGGTAAACCTTCGAAGGTTCAATGGTCTGACAAGACCTATAAATTGGTTAATTAAGAGACTCGTAAAAAGCTTTTGATCTACAACTGGTCGGAAAGTTGAGTACATTGGATGAAATAAAACCGTAAAAAGCTCTTGGTTAGAAAAATTGGATAGTTGGTTTAATTTGAATTAATTAGAGGAATCGCAGTCGGTTGGTTGGTAGATACTGTTAAAAGCCAATGGTTGTGAGTTCAATCGCAGTCGGTTGGTTGGTAGATACTGTAAAAAGCCAATGGTTGTGAATTCACTGTAAAAAGCTCTTGGTTAGAAAAATCGGAGAGTTGGTTTAATTTGAATTAATTAGAGGAATCGCAGTCGGTTGGTTGGTAGATACTGTAAAAAGCCAATGGTTGTGAATTCAATTGCAGTCGGTTGGTTGGTAGATACTGTAAAAAGCCAATGGTGAATTCAATGCAATGACAGAAAACGTTTTACATTTTGATACGGAGGCAGATTTTGAAGTATATTGTGAAGAGAATAAAATTACCAGAGCGCTGTTTGATTTTGAGGTATACTGTGAAGAGGATAAAATTAATAAGGCACAGCTTGAAGTAAAAACAATTACTAGTGAAGGTTCATTGTGTGAAGTGTCCGAACGGACAGGGGAGAATACTTTAGGAAAAGAGTGAAACAGTAACAAGTAGTGGTGACGAAGTGAGTTTAGAGCTAGACTCAGATTTTGAGAGCAACATACAGCAGGACAAGAGACAGACTGACATTACAGAGTCAAATTGACACTTTGAAAAGCAGAGACAATTGTTCATTGAAAATAATATACGGTTTCTTATATATAGTGTGTTTCGGGGGCTGTTGGGGACTGTATCATAGCGTAAAGAAGTGAAAGATTGTGCATACAGTGCTGAAATGGAAGAACTGAAAGCTTTTCTGTTGGTGAAACTGGGGAAGAAAGCACCGGGGGGCAGCAGAAACAATGGGTTGAAAAAAGATACTCTGTAAGTGGGAAAAGGAAGGACTGTTGGCAGACATAGGGAGAGATGAGAGTGTATTGAGAACTTTGAATATCAGAGCAGAGTCAGGCACGAGTGGCAGACACAGAATGGAAAGAAAAAGGAAATAGGGAGTGGGGACCTGCATGGGGGCGTAAACAAAAGAAAGCTGTAGAGAAAGATGTCACAAGGGGGCTGACTGAACTGCTGAGTAACTGAAAAGGAAAAATTATAAGTTGGCAACATCTGGTGGCACAACTGAAGCAGTACCAGAAAAGACTAATAATAACCCAACCACAGCCACTACCAGCGTTTACCCTTCCCTGCCACAACCAACAGCCCCTCCATCATACGAGGCTGTAACAGTGGTTCAAGCTCCTGTGGTGCCAGTAAAGAGAGGTGTACTGTAAGTGAATGGAGGAGTTCTGGATCTGGACATCCCCCAACACAACGACCTGGCGAATCTGGTGAAATGCACAGCCGACCTGACTGACACAGTTGACAAACTAGAAAATCAAATGCAAAACACCAGAGCAGAAATGAGCCAGCTCAAGGGGGCATCCATGGTCGGGACACAGTCACCATCAGACCAAGGACCCCCAGGACCATCCGCTGCATTACTCCAACTGCCACCATCACAATCAACGCCTCAGCTCCTACCCCAACCTCAGTCCCAGAGCACTCCTAGAGGGGGTCTGCAAGTGAGACCACCTCCTTTTGATCGATTTGAGTATGCCCCCTCAGATAAAGGCTCCCAACACTCTGACAACACCTTCTGCAGCCACACCTCAGCGGTTAGCTTGAAGGAATCATGAACTGACGTATCCTCTACTGACGAAGATGAACAGCAGCACAGAATTACAAAACACTTCACCAAAAGGGGTCCCCCACACGATGGAGGCATGCAGAAACTGCAGCTGCAAGGTTTGTTTGAAGGAGAAGCGAAGGTCATGGATGAAGCAAGAAGAGTATATGACCTTAGAGACAGACCCAAAAAAGGGGGGGCTGGAACTTTCCCTATTATGGAACACCCCTCAACCAACTTTGGAGTGTATGTGCCATTTAAACACAGAGATCTGGAGGGGTTACTGGATGACCTCCCGCCTATCACCCAGGGAGCTAGACCATGTATACGAAAATTGGAAGAACTTTGCCAGGGCCAAACCCTGGCCCTAGGAGATATGAGAGCCCTCCTCACCAGAGCCATGGGTGGTGATGAAGCCAAACGCCTGCTCAAGAGCCTCCACATCTCCAGACATGACCATGATGGAGACAATTTCGGGAACTACAGATGAGTTGTCTGGGATGGGCTCCGTGATAAATATCCCACCAAGGCCAACCCAGAAGCCATGACAGGCCTAACCCTGAAACCAGGCGAAGACCCCATCGATTATCTTAACAGGGCTAAATCTCTATGGAGGTCAGCTTGGGGAGAGAAATATGACCGCTCCAAGGCCTCCATCCTGCTGTGGAGAGAGAGATGCATAGCTGGTCTGCCTGAGCCAGTGCAAAAACAACTGAAACTCACCGTTGGCCTAGCTCACCTGCCAGAAGAACAATGGTTGGCCCACATCTCCCATCACGCCGACCTACATCGCGAACAAACAGCCAAAGATGATGAAGAGATGCAGCAATTGACCAAAAGAGCTCTGAAGCTACAGGTCTCGAAAGCCACTGAAGAAGTTAATGCCAAGAAAAAGGCTGTTAAACAAATGGCAGTACAAGACCCTGCACCTGTAAACCAGATGGGAGTCCTCTCAGACCTGTTGATCGAAGTACATGATGCAGTTAGCCAGGCAGTAGGAGACGCCATGACTCGATCCTTTGAGTGGACTGCGGGAGAAGTCGAGGACCCCTCCACTGCCTCAGTGTACATTCCTAATCCACGGGGGAGGGCCTCTTCCAGAGGAGGTCCCCCCAGGAGGGACTCCTCCTGCTACATTTGTGGCAAACCAGGACACTGGGCTTCTCAATGTCACTCACCACCCAATGGATCCAGGGAAAGAGGTGATTCAATAGGAGGAAGAGGAGGTATAGGACAATTTGCTCCCAGAGGCGGGTACAGAACACCCACACAGCAACAAACTCCACAGGTGCCTAACCAAAGCCACCTGCCCACTCAGGCTTGGATGGGAGAACAATACTGATGGGGCCCAGAGACTTCAGCCAACCAATTGGACACATATTCACCCCTGAAAGAGCCACTCGTTGAATGCACCGTAAATGGAAGATGTTGGCTGACTCTGGGGCTACATATTCCTGTATCACAACTCAGCTTCCCCTATCATATGACAGCACTGTGGTGGTTGGAGTCTCGGGAACGCCACAGAAACAATTCTATACCACGCCTGTCCCTGTCACTTGGAGAACTAATTGCACCACCCATCAGTTCTTGTATGCACCAGAATGTCCAGTCAATTTACTGGGAAGAGATCTCCTCTGCAAGCTTGGCATCACTATCTACTGCAATGAAGAGGGTGTGCATGTCGCCTCCACACCTCCCCCTCTCACTCCAGCCTGCAGAATTCTCCATATGGCCCCAGCCCCATTGCCACCGGAGGAACCTATCACCACAGTCTATTGGCTCAGACTAGATGGCACTCTCCCACAAACACCTGCTATACAGTACCAGTATATGCAATGGAGAAAATGGATCTCCACACTACATCCATACAAAGCACCATTGGATGACCTCCATTGCACTCTCAACTACACAATCACTCCAGATGATTGCTACGATGACGATTGGGAGGCAAACATGGCACTCCTCACTCCCACCATCTCCACCACTTCCATGTTCATTGGCAAAGAAGGAGTTGCAGCTGCAGTTGACCTTACTGAACACATCCAACCGTGGTATCAACTAGGTACTGACTCGGCTCCACATATCACCCTAGCCATAGGATACGCCTATGAAGCCAGATCATTGGGACCAATGGTCAAAAGAGCCCTGACATTAACGTGGGAGGAAACCTCGTTGCCACGGATATGGAAGGCTAAAGAAGAAGATATGTGGTGTATTTCCACCCCTACCACAGAAACAACTCATCCTGAAAGGAGAGAACTAGCAAGACACCATGGCCGCGAGATGACAGATAATCCTGACACAGACAGACTACTGGCCACTGTTCCTGTTGCCCTATGGACAACTGGTCCGCATGATGTGGGGCTGGTAGATACCTCGCCCATTCCTATCACATTGAAAGAACCCAGTGAGGTCATCTGGAAACCACAATACAGTCTCTTCCAAGACCAAACTGAGGGCATCTCTCCTACTATCGCTGGGCTCTTGGACTCTGGAGTTCTAGTCCCCACCTGGAGTGACTGGAACACACCTCTGTTTCCTGTGACAAAAGGACCTGGAAAAGGATGGAGAATGGTGCAGGACATCAGACCCATCAACCAAGCCACGGTGCCAGATGTTCGGCCTGTTCCAGACCCATACTTGGCTCTACAGAACATACATCATTCGCACAGTTTTTTCACTGTCATTGACCTGGCCAATGCCTTCTTCTGCATCCCACTCCACCATGACTCTCAACACATATTTTCTTTCACCTTCTGTGGCACCCAATACACCTACACCAGAATGCCCCAAGGCTACAGAGACTCTCCTGGCATTTTCAATGACGGTCTCGAGAGCACCTAACCCAACTCTCTCTGCCAGAAGACGTCATCCTGCTCCAATATGTGGATGACATTCTCCTTGGTGCACCCTCCGCTGAGCTCTGCCTGCAAGCTACAGGAACCATCCTGTCATTTCTTGCATCCAAAGGTTATAAGGTTAAGAAGGAAAAAGTCCAGTGTTGCAGGAGGAAGGTTGCCTTCCTGGGAAGAGAAGTCTCTGGCACAGGTCAAACCCTATCCAGCCAACATCGAGAATCCATTCTCCAGCATCCTCGTCCAGAAACAGTGCAGGACATGTTGTCTTTCCTTGGTTTGACGGGATACAGCAGAAACTATATCCCTGATTACACCCTCCTCAACCAACCACTCAGAGACCTAGTGGCTGAAGCTGGAAACAGAAACCTAAATGCTCTCCTCCAATGGTCTCCTGAAGCTGAAACTGCCTTCTCCCTCACTAAGGAAGCCCTCTCCCAGGCCACCATATTGGCTGCACCTGACTACACCATTCCATTTCATCTTGATGTTTCTGTCAGGAACGGACATGTTCATGCCGCTCTTTTCCAGAAAAAAGGGGGAGACAGGTTAGTGCTAACCTACCACAGCTCAAAATTGGACACTATTGAACAAGGACAAACAGCCTGTGCTCAACATCTGGCTGCACTATCGAAAGCTGTCCAAAAAACTACCCACCTGGTCATGCATCACCCATTACAGATCCACACGGACCACGGAGTGACCGCATTCCTGCAGAGCAATGCATTCATGTTCAGTACTGAATGAAAACTGAAAATACAGAAGGAGCTGAGACAACCCCACATCACTTTTGTAACCTCAGCCATCAATTTGGCAGACAAAATGGGACATGGAAAACCCCACAGCTGTGAAGAAGTGGCAGCACAAGAACTGAAACTCAGGCCAGACCTGAAAAATGAACCTCTGCCAGATGCACAACATAGGCTGTACACAGATGGATGCTGCTACAAAGGAGAAAATGGAAATGTGGCTGCTTATGCGATGATGGAACAACACGCAGACGGTACACACACCGAAGTGGACTCAGGAATAATACCACAACCTGCATCAGCACAAATGGCTGAAATATTGGCACTCACAAAAGCACTGCAGTGGTCAAGAGGGAAAAGGGTCAATATCTACACAGACTCCGCATACGGCGCATGGGGGGCGTGCATAGATGGTCCACAATGGCAGAAGAGGAATTTCCTGACCACCAGCAAGACTCCTGTCAAGCACAAGGATCAACTGGTAACCCTACTGGAAGCAGCAAAAGCGCCAGCAGCAGTGGCAATAATGAAGTGCAAAGGACATGACAAAGCAGACACAAGTGTGGCAAAAGGAAATGAAGCAGCAGACCAAAGAGCCAAAAAAGTTGGAGGATACACTCCCAGACAAACAGAACTAACCACAGAAAACATAAAAGACATCCAAGAAGAGGCCGGACCAGAGAAAAGGAGCATGCAAGGATAAAGACGGCATTTGGAGGTCACACACTGGACACATAGTGGCTCCGGCAAAGCTATGTCGACTATTGTTCCCAACCATGCATGGCCCCACCCATGAGGGAACCAGAAGAACCCTGACAAACATGAAAGAACTATGGTGGCACCCATGGATGTCAGACATCATCACCAATTGTGTGGAAGAATGTGACACATGCAACAAACACAATAACAAGAAACCATTCAAGGCACCAGCAGGAAAATTCCCTGTGCCTACAGCCCCCTTTCAAGACATCACCATAGATTTCACAGATATGGGGCCAGAGAACAGAGTAGGGGGGAAAAGGTATCTCCTTGTAATGGTAGACAGATTCACAAAATGGGTTGAAGCGATACCAAGTAAAGATGAAACAGCACAGACAGTTGTAAAATGGCTGAAAAATGAACTAGTACCCAGATATGGCGTACCACGCATAATCAGATCAGACAATGGATCTCATTTTGCTAACAAACATCTACAGAAAGTAGAAGAGGCATTAGGGATCATACACAGATATGGATCAGTTTATCATCCACAATCACAGGGATTAGTGGAGAGGGCCAACCAGACACTGAAAAAAAAATCACTAAAGCATGTGAAGGTACAAAACTAACATGGGTAGAAGCACTGCCGTTAGCTCTTATGTCTATGCGCAGTTCCCCAGGATCCGACACACACTTATCTCCTCATGAGTTACTGACTGGAAGAAAAATGCCAGGCCCACCCAGGGATGGAGGTCATATGCCATCCCTGGATGTGTGTAAACAAGAATATGATGACTACATGAAGGCATTGACCAGTCTTACTTCAGTTTTATCTGAACAGGTCGCCAGAGCACAGACCCCGGGAGAAGAGGAGCCCCGGAGCAGTGTCAAGGTAGGTGACTGGGTGCGAGTGAAAGTCCACAAGAGAAAGTGGACCGAGCCCAGGTGGCTTGGACCATACGAAGTGAGGGAGGTTACCTCACACTCTGTCCAAGTAAAGGCAAGGCAGGAGCTGCTTGGCACCACCCCACAGTGTGCCCCAGCACCTACACCTTCCCGTGATTTGAGGGAAGTTAGAGCTGATTTGATCAACAATGCCACCCCCGTTCAAACTTAGGCAATCAGGCCAAGGGGTGAACCCAGACCAAAAATACTACTATGGATGCACATGGAAGGTCTGGATAGGTATGTTAATATCTGCAGTCATACTCGTTATGTTGTTATTTTGGTTCATAGATACCAAATATGACAGAGGAAGAAGGGAGGTTCAGGTGACTAGAACAAAGGGACAGATCACATTGTCATTTATTAGGGGACACACAGGCACAGCCCTATTAGACCTATGCGACATAGTGCCATGCACCACCAAAGACAGGAGAGAGGAAGTCATATACATATGCGTCACAACCAACTCAGACAAGTGGTGTGGCAGTTGGAAGTGTGCCATAGCTAACACAGGCTCAGATTGGGGAAATGTGGGATGTGAACCATATGATACAATGCACCCTACAGTACCACGTAGGGACCTGAAATCCAGACTGAGTGTTGGTAGAAAGCAGGAAGGACGATGCCAGGAACAGAAATGTAATACTATATATGTGACGTTGAAGGATCCAAAACCAGAGGATGCAGGGACTTATGTTATGGGATTGTATGCTGAAGGGAAAGATCCGTTAGGACAGTTCATCATTCGAGTTACAGACCCATGGAGTAATAGTACACTGTCCACATCCATTACTGTCCAGGTTGACGCAATGAACACAGGTATGGGTGTCCTGAAAGACTCTAAAGGACCCTTAGTAAAATATTTGAACCTAGAGGACTTTACCATTGAGGAAAGGTTGGAGATGGAAACCGGTTTCACACCCTCAGGTAACACGTGGCTCAAAATGATGAAATACACTGCTAGAACGCATAAAATGTCTGACTGTGTTATCTGCGCTAAAGCAAGACCTCATTTGGGGACAGTACCATTCCCACTCTCACCGGTGGACGACCCTATTGGTTATAATTGTATGTTAAGTCTTTACAGTGATGTGACCATGGAAAGTGATGTCTGCAGGACCCTGTCTCTCCTGTATCACAGAGTGCGTGCAATACAACCGCCTCCTGGAGTGGTCGCCTACCCTGGTAACTATACTTGCATCACACAATCCAACAGCTCTACCATGAATGTGGGACACCTACCTAAGAAGTTTTGTATGTACATCTACAACACATCTTTATTCGTTCCCAATGTCACACAGCCGATGTTTAACAATCAGAGTAAGGGACTCGCTGATGTCTGGTGGATGTGTGGGACACAGCCCCGCCTTAGATCATCCTTACCTGCTAAATCGGGGGGCACCTGCGCCTTAGTGTCCCTATTATTGCCGATTACCATGCTTCCTATTAGCGCAGGGAAGCTAGAGGAGACAGTACAGTCTATCTATCACAAACATTCCTTGAAGAGGGCTAAAAGAGACACTGACGTGGGTTTTGGTACCTGGGGAGACCCAAGCACCCCGTTCGGGTCTATAGATAGTAGGGTGTATATAGATGCAATTGGAATACCAAGGGGTGTACCAGAGGAGTTCAAAGCTCAGAATCAGATAGCAAAGGGTTTTGAGTCTATACTGCCCTGGATAACTACAAACAAGAATGTGGACTGGATAAACTATATATACTACAACCAGCAGAGGTTTTTGAACCGGACTAGGGATGGCCTGAGGGGTGTGTCCGAACAATTAGCCGCCTCCTCACTCATGGCACTTCAGAATCGTATGGCACTAGACATGTTGTTTGCAGAAAAAGGGGGTGTGTGCCACATGTTTGGAGATGCTTGTTGTACATTTATTCCCAATAATACTGCCCCAGATGGTAGCATTACTAGAGCCTTGGAGGGGTTGACCTCTCTAGCCAATGAACTAGCAGAGAACTCGGGTGTGGCTGAAAACCCCATCACCAGTTGGCTGGAGGACGTTTTTGGCAAATACAAAGCAATTTTGCTCTCCATGCTTACGTCCGTGGCAGTGTTTCTGGGCATATTGGTGTGTTGTGGATGCTGTTGCATCCCTTGTTGTCGCACTCTGGTGAACAGATGGATTGATGTGGCTCTGACCAAAAAAGATCCCCAGAAAGATGCTCGCCTTCCATGCCCGCTTGCTCTGTGTGGGATGGAGGACGGTGATGAGACTGATTCAGACAATGATGGAAGTGAATCACCAATGTAATGCTATGCTATATTAACTTTGCTTCTTCTTCCCCTAGTGTGGCCAATTGTTTACCAGTTTGAGGGCCATATAATCCTAAGCTTAGTAGTAATCACACCTGAGGTGTGAAAAGGGGGATCTGTAAGAAATAAAAATAATCAGTTGCTGGCTGTGCTTTATGAGGATACAAATCATAGTTGAATAGTATTGTGTGTTTAGTGGAAGAGCACTTTGACAGCTTAGTCAGGCAAAATGAGAAAAGGATACTGTTGTCAGAGCAGCACTGTATGACGGTGGTCAGAGAGCAACAAGAGTGCAGCAACGAAGTTAATATCAGTTTGATATCAGTTTGATTTGTTACTAACCTAGCTCTGGGGAGTTTACTCCCCGGAGTCCTTACGTTTCTTCTTCGCAGAGCTATGCTCTGCGATTCTCTGTAATCCCCGGCTGCATCCTGCTGCGTCCTGCTGCGTCCGCCGCATCTGACATGACATGTACTTCCACGATGACCTTCGAAGTCACCGTTCCATTATCTTTAATGTGACTATTATGTGCCACTGTTCATCACACCCCCAACCGGCCCGTCAGACACCGCCTACCAAGAGTCTGGGTCTGTCGAGGTTTCTTCCTAAAAGGGAGTTTTTCCTTGCCACTGTCGCAACAGCCACTGCTAATGCTTGCTCTTGAGGGAATTACTGTAATTGTTGGGGTTTAGGAATTTATAGAGTGTGGTCTAGACCTACTCTATCTGTAAAGTGTCTCGAGATAACTGTTATGATTTGATACTATAAATAAAATTGAATTGAATTGAAATTGAATTGAATTGAAAAGTCACATTAGTTAGAATAGAGTTCGTTTTGTTTATATTTCTCATTCCATTCAAGTTAAGTGAAACGAGCTGCAACATAATAGGGAGAAGAGCCAGGTGTACCGTAACAAACATTCATGTCATCTGGTGGAATAAGTTTTCGCCCCTCTCGCCTACCTGTTTTTCCTTCGCTCTTTATGAGAGAGTTAGACTGGGAACTGCCTACTACTCCTAGGTTTTTTAAATAAATCACAATCTTCATCAATTTCCGAATCATCACTAGCAACTGGTGTAACACGGGGTTTGAAAGGTGGTTTTCACAAGTGGACATTATATTCTCAGACTTGGGTTTCGAACTCGTCTGCAATCCCATGATTGGGGCGGGGGCAGGCGAGCTGTTCTGCACCTCGCCTCCTCCTCCCCGCTCGCAGCTTCAGCTGTATCGTACTGCATACACTCCATGCTGTCCGGAATGCAGGTTATGCTGTCCGCCCAACTCTCCTCAGTCAGGGCTTCCTGCACAGTCGCAACTGTCTCACTCTCCACCTCCCTGTGTACTACACCAACTTCCCTTTTCTCATCCTCACAGTCCATTTTCTGAGCCGGCATTTCCTCTAAATCCTCTCCTTCATTCTCATCACTGACATGTTGGTTACAGACAGGCATATTAACAATTTGGTCATTCACATTATCATTTTCAACATCAGAATCATCACTCGACTGACAAATGCAATCAGAATTTGTTACGGCACACCTGGCACCTACTCACCTCTCTGTTACAGTCTCTGCTGTAATGTCCTTACTCCTTACACCTGTAACAAAAGAACTGCGGGCAGTCCTTCATCAGGTGTCCCGGGTCCATGCACAGCCTGCATGATTTTAAACTGTCCATCGTGCAGCATGTGCAAAAACTGCACGCCTTGTGCAGTGGAAAACTTCGCCGAGTAGGGCAGGGATTTGACCACACCGTCAAATTTCACTTTGACGAACCTGGTCCCGTCTGCCACATCCGTACCGGGCCACATCCGACGTCGGATTTGTGTTGTCGGCATCACTCCCCACAACCGTAGTTTGTCCAAAATTTCATTGTCCATGATGTACGCCGGCAACTTCATGAAGGAAACCATCGCCTCATTTACACATAAATCAGACACAGTCACAGTCACGTCCCCCACCTGGAAACCTTTAAGGATGTTTTGTTTCCCTTTTTCTTCCGACAGTGTCACTTCATATTCATTTTTGTCCAGTTGCCTGCAAGCAAGCAAACCCCCAGCCAAAAAACGAATGGTGGTTAGCAACTCTAGGATGGGCAGCTCCGCGTCCGACTGGACCTTTAAACGGACAGTCAGGTCTCGCTGGTATCGGTGCTCCGGTTTGCTCTGGGTAAAACCACCCTTCCCATCCGGTCCCAGCCGTCTCCGCTGAGGCTATGTTACACCGTGCTCCCCCGTGGCTGTGTGCTCCTCTGTGTGTTTCCCCTGCTGTGCCTCCGCCATTGTCATCTCCCTCGTGGTCGTGTGCTCCGCTGTCAGCTCCGCCGCCCGTGTCACCACCATTGTCGTCTGCTTCACCGTGCGTACCTCTGTCTTTTTCCTTTCTTCCACCACACCGTGCTTCTCTTCATCCACCTCCCTCCGTGTTCCTTCTTTCTCATTCCTAATACTACTCCGGCCCCTGTCTCTGTCCATTGTCCCCACCGTTGTGTCTCTGTCTACCTGCCATGCTCTCCCTTCTTTTTTTTATTTATCTTATTTATTTTAAATTTTTTTATAAGCAAGAAAACCCTACAAATAAAAGTGTCCCCCTGCAGCCTGTGCTGCCAGGGGGCAAAACGAAATAAAAGAAAAAGAAAAAGACCGTGTATCAGGCTCAAAACTAACAAAACAAACAATTCACTTCCTCAACTCTCACACACACGTCCTCACTCCACACAATACCAAGCACACTGAGTCTAACTCCGCCTCTCACTCTGACCTCACATGTTCAGGGTGGTATGGCCGTAAGCACTTAGAGCAGGTGAACACAAGCTATTTATAGATGGTAAAATGACACTTGTGGTATAAATAAGGAGCAGAGCCCCTGCTGTTGAAAATGTAGAATAAAAAGCTTACAGCACCGGGTATTCCCAGGTAGCCTCCCATCCAAGTACTGACCCGGCCCTACCCTGCTTAGCTTCCGAGGTCTGACGAGATATGGCGTGTTCAGGGTGGTATGGCCGTAAGCCATTAGAGAATGTGAAAATAAGCTATTTATAGATGGTAAAATGCAATTACACTTGTGGTATAAATAAGGAGCAGAGCCCCTGCTGTTGTACAACGGGAATAAAAAGCTTACAGCACCGGGTATTCCCAGGCAGTCTCCCATCCAAGTACTGACCCGTCCCTATCCTGCTTAGCTTCCGAGATCAGACGAGATCGGTCGTGTCTTTTATTATCAAAAACATTCAAATTATTTACAAATCACAATGAAGAACACATAGAACACACACACCCCACACATGTTGCTTCCTTAAAAGAAAATCAACCCATACAGAAAACCCCTTCTTCACACAGAACTGTATAAACCAAAAAATAGAAAATTAATCAAAAAAACAAATTAAAACTCAGTAAACTCTATAATGTCACCTAACGAAAAAGCTATATTCAAAACATATCATTTGGCTACACAAAAATAACTGTATAACCCGAAAATAAAATAAAATAAATAAAAACAAAACATTGAAAAAGAACAACTAAATACTCACCAATCATAATTTAACTGACATTTAAACACACATCAAACCGAAAAAAACAATTATTGCTGTCTAAACTTAAAAATAAATTAAGCAAACAAACTGAAAACACAAAAGCTCAAAATTCAAGGGAAAAAAATTCTAAATTTCTCATCTATCTGTAATCCCCCTTTCTGTGTTGGAGACACCATTTCACTGTACTCCCTTCATCACATCCCTCCCATACTCAAACCAGAATAATCTCAAAAATGAAGCCCCAACTTTTTGAGTTGAGTTGAAATTTTAACCCAGTATGGGTTGCTTCGCATAACCAAAATATGGGTAATTCTGACACCAATGTTGGGTTAATGCAACTCCTTACTGGGTCAGGACCACCAGCCCAAATATTGAGTTAAATTGACCCCCTTGTTGGGTTGATATTTGACCCATTAATTAAGTTATCCTTCTATCTATGAAATTACTATATTTTTAATAATAATAATAATTAAAGCTGCAAGCAGCGATGACGGGCCCTCGCTTCTTGCCCCGGGGGGTACTGGCAAATGCAACATCACATGTAGACCACACATTCTAAGGGCGTTTTCACACATACCTCGTTTGGTCCGGACTTTCAGACTTTTTAGTTTGATCCGAACCAAAATTACAGGTGTGAAACCTCCCCCGGACCACGGTCCGGATCAAAAGACCAAATTTTGGTCCGATAAAAGAGGTGGTCTCGGTCCGGACCAAACTGAACCATGGTCTGGTTGTAGTGTGAAAGCATTTTTTGGATGGTTCGGACTTTCGGACCAAATACAAGAAGCTCTGGCAGGCTCCCCTTGTGTTACAAGACCGGGGAAGCTCCCTTAAGGAACAGCTCGGTGCTTAGTGAGAGAGAGAGAGAGAGAGACGGTGAATGCGCTCAAAGAAGACAGCTGTCGGCTATCAGAGCAGAGAATACATCAGCAGTTTATTTGTTAAGTGGTAGTAAATGTACAGTGTAGGTTTCAGTTTGTCTCTGAATAAATGCTCCAGAAAGAAAGTTCCTGTATCTTGCATCTCAACATCACAACAAAAGGGGAGAGCAGCAGTCAGTTGAAAAAACTCCGACACAGAGAGAGGGACGGGGATGCCCGCCTACAAACCAATCAATTATAATTATCTGGAGACGCAGCTCACGTATGTGATGACGGCAGGACGTAGTTTTGTCACGTATAGATCTTTAGTGCGCTTGCAAAACTGCAGTGTGAAACCAAAACTTACCAGATCAAATGTATACAATGTAACAAAAACATGAACCTTGGTCCGGACCATAGTTCGGACTTTCATGTGTGAAAACGCCCTAAGTTTCATGTAAATCGGAATAACTTTTGCCAAGATAGAACCGTTCATGTTTCCACACCCACTTACAGGAAGTTGTTCCTCCATAACTTGCGCATTGTGTTAGCTATCAAAATTCTTTTGATAACTTATAGTCACAAGGGTCCACCGAGTCTATATCCAAGTTTTCGTGCAGATTGGACTCACGGCCCAGGATGAGTTAGACAAAGTATGTTTCCCATATATCGCGATTTGAATAATTAATAAAGAAAATTCTAACAGCGCCATCTAAGGGCCGATGCACTATAAATTTGGCGTGGATGCTCAAACCCCTATACGGAACAACTTTGTCATGTTTGGTGTCAATCGGAATAAATCTTGGTAAGATACGCAACTTCCTGTTTCGACAGCCCCCTACAGGAAGTTGGTCCTCTGTAACTTGCGCATTGTGTTAGCTATCAAAATTCTTTTGATATATTTTTGTCATGATGGTCCACCGCGTCTACGTGCACATTTTTGTGCAGATGGGACTCACGCTCTAGGAGGAGTTAAAAAAAGTAGGTTTCGCTCAAAGCGAAATTGTGAATTAAATTTAAAAAATTTAAACAGCACCATCTAAAGGCCGATTGATGCCTTATTTGGCACACAGCCTCATTGGCACACGAGGAACAACTGTTCCAAGTTTTGTGTCCATTGGAATAGCCGTTGGCAAGATATAACCATTCCTGTTTCCACTCCCACCTACAGGAAGGTGGTCCTCCATAACTTGCGCATTGTTTTAGCTATCAATATCCTTTTAATAACTTTTTGTCACGAGGGTCCTCCGAGTGTAAATGCAAGTTTTCGTGCTGATTGGACTCACGTCCCAGGAGAAGTTTGACAAAGTCTGCTTCCCATATATCAATATTTTGATGATTAAATAAAAAAATTAAAACAGCGCCATCTAATGGCCGATTGCAGCCAACTTCGGCACAGTTGCTAAACCCGCCAGGAGGAACATCCTTGTCAAGTTTCGGGGCAATCGGAATAATTGTTGTCAAGATAACACAACTTCCTGTTTAGAGAGTAATTTGCTATAACTTGCGCATTTTTTCAACTATCAAAATTCTCTGGATAACTTTTCGTTATGAGGGTAAACAGATACTACCTGCAAAGATTCAAGAAGATTGAAGTCACGGCCTAGGACGAGTTCGAAAGAATGTAAAACACCTGAAATATGCATAATTAAAAATGGCCGCCTTCCGGTTGGGCGGAGCTAATGAATGTAAATGGGAAATATGTCTGCAATGATTAGAGCAATATGGGTATTAAATCTGGTGAAGATCGGATCAACAATGTCAATGTTAAGGCCTTCTACGCATTAGGGGGCGCTATGGAGCCCGCTTACAGGTATGGGCCAAATCGCTGTACAGTCTCACAAAGCCCCCAGGTGTTTATGTGGGCGCCAATTTTTGTGAGTTGTCGTAAACATTGAGGCCGTCAAAAATGTGCCCAAGTGCTAAAACCAATTAGGGGGCGCTATAGAGCAACCGTACCACTCCCAAGCCTAAATATGTATTCAGATGAAAGAGTTTAATATTATGTACATGGCTGCAACATTTTACGAGTTTTCGTGCATCATAAAGTCCTCAAACAAGTGTTGGTAAAATGAAGATTTTTGCACGAAAACGAAGATTTCGGAAATTTTTGAATTTGGTAATTTTTTCTAAAAATAGAACCATGGAGTTAAAGACGAGTCTTATGTTCCCTCAAAAGTTGGTATATTAACTTCTTACTTTTTTCGGAATTAAGGCGCACGTTAGGGGGCGCTATGGAGCCCCCTGGCAACGCCCGAGCCCAAGCACTACAGAACTTTGCAATTTTCACCAGTTGTGACAGGTGTGCAAATTTTTGTGAGTTTTCGTGCATGCTAACGCCCTCAAAAATGAGACAAAGGACTCTGAAAAATAATAATCTGATGAAAAACAATAGGTTCGCACTTTCCTTCGCACTTTCAGTGCAAGGCACCGTTGGGGCCCGTTAGGGCCCGAGCACGAAAGTGCTCGGGCCCTAATAATAATAATAGACAATGCATACACTTCATTAATGTCACTGATTCTATTAAATATAAAATGTATTCATTTAACTTTCTGTTGGTATGAAACAGGAACCAATCAGCAGGCGTGTTCCTGTAATAGCAGTTCTTTGTTAGTTCTTCAGCAAATGTTCAAAAGGTTTAAAATCTGTAAAAAACTGCTGCTGCATTTTACACAATCATCATGAAGTCACAACAATAACTAAAGACGCTGGCCGTCTCGTCAGACTTTTCGCTGTGCCAACATGACATCACGACTTCGCTCATTCATCAAGCTGTAGGCTAAACATCCAACCGACGTGAGAGGACGCTGGCGCTGGTTATTCGCCGCTTCTCCGTCTGCTATTCATCTGCTATTTGTCTGCTATTCGTCTGCTATTCTCTTGTGTTTGTGTTCGCTGTACCCGCTACCTCTGGACAGCCTCTGTACCTCTGGACAGTCTCTCTGCTGGTTCCCGAAGCCGCCTGGGGCTCCTTGACCGGACTCTTGCCTCGTCGGTTAGCCGCTAGCTAGCTGCCCCCGTTCACCAAACGGGGCGGCTAATGCCGCTAAGCCGCGGGCTAACCCGATAGCGCTGACCTCCTCCTCATAGGCAACCTCCACCAGATGCGAGCCGCGACCAAGACTAGACATTCCTCTCCTTCGGTCATGCCGTGGATCATTTTGGCAATCACCTCATTCATCCATCTCCACCTCCACCTCTGTGCTCCTAGCCCACGGCTAATCACTATCACGGAGCTCTCCGTCCCTCCGCTCGGCATCATGATCAAATATTCAACTCTGCAACTGGTCCAATTCGTCAACTACTCCATTCCATCCTGCATCCCAGTCATCAAACAGCTCGGACTTCTACGTCGACGCCGTTACATCCACAGAAGCTCGCGCCGCAAGTTTGTTTTCTTCCACCACGGACAATCCATTCCATCCATCTGGTCACCTGCACGCTCTGTTGCACCTGTCCCACGTCATCTGAATGCTTCACCCACTGGTTCACATAGGGCTGAACGCATCATCAGGCTACACAGAAAACCCGGACCGGACTGCAGTGCTTTCCCCACTTCACATACACTCAATCATACTCTCCAATCATTTGCTAATCAGCTCACTGTCCCCCCTCAACTGCAATACCCCCACACCCCAACGACCACACGCACTGCTAACCGGGACAACCTCAGATCTCTCCAGCCTGCCCCCATCCCACCACCCTCTCACCATGCCAACTTTGCCCTCCTCAACACCTGATCGCTCAACAATAAAGCCCCTGCCCTCCATGAACTAATCCTCGACAACACTCTTGACTTCCTTCTGCTCACCGAAACCTGGCAACAACCCAACGACTTCTTCTCCCTCAACCAAGCATCCCCCCCTGGCTACAACTACATCTGCAAACCCCGCCCCTCCCACCGTGGAGGTGGCCTCGCCGTCATTTTCAATCAGAACTTCCGGATCACAGAACTCACCCTCCCCTCGACCTGAGTGCAGCCTTCGATACTGTGAGCCATAACATCCTGCTCACCAGACTCAAAGACCTCGGTATCGAAGGTACTGCACTCAGCTGGCTCCACTCCTACCTTTCCAACAAATCCCATTTCATCTCTCTCCACAACCACACCTCTGCCACAGCCACAGTCACTCAAGGTGTTCCCCAAGGCTCCGTACTTGGCCCCCTCCTCTTCATCATCTACATCCTCCCTCTTGGTCAGATACTCCGCCACTTCAACCTGGACTTCCACTGCTATGCTGACGACACCCAGATCTACCTCAGCACCAAATCCCCCCACAATCCTCCCCTCTCCCACATCAACTCCTGTCTGTCAGCTATTAAAACCTGGATGCAACACAACTTCCTCAAACTCAACAGCGACAAAACTGAATTCCTTCTGATCGGCTCCAAATCCACACTCAGCAAAACCAATAACCCCACTCTCACCATCGACGGCACCATTGTCTCCCCAGGCCTGCAACCTTGGCGTTATCTTTGATTCCACCCTCTCTCCTTGAGCCTCACATCCGTCAAGTCATTAAAACCTCCTTCTTTCACCTCCGCAACATCGCCAAAATCAGACCCTCTCTCACACCCCCGGCTGCTGAAAGACTCATTCACGCCTTCATCTCCTCCCGAATGGACTACTGCAACTCACTTCTCCTCGGCATCAGCTCTACCAACATCAACCGACTCCAACTGGTCCAGAACTCAGCCGCCGCCTCATTACCTGCTCCAAATCCTGGCACCACATCACTCCAGTCCTAAAACAACTCCACTGGCTTCCCATTTCCCACCGGATCACCTACAAAATCCTGGTCCTCACCTATAAAGCCCTCCACCATCTGGCCCCCCATACCTCACTGACCTCCTCTCCCCTACCAACCCTCACGGTCCCTCAGATCCACCTCAGCCGGTCCTCTCCATCCAAAAGTCCAACCCGCGCGCTGTTTTGGGGACAGAGCCTTCTCCAGAGCAGCTCCCAGGCTCTGGAACTCCCTCCCCAAGAGATCCGCACCTCTGAGTCCCTCACCATCTTCCAGTCCCGCCTCAAGACCCATCTCTTCACCTCAGCCTACCCATAGTCCACCTGCCCCCCTCCCTTTTTCATCTGTATCTTGTTTTGTTCTACTTGTTTTGTTTGCTCGTTTTGTTTTGTTGTTTTTATAATCTTCCCTGCCCTGTAAAGCGACTTTGAGTCCATGAAAAGCGCTATATAAATTCAATTTATTATTATTATTATTATTAAACACAACTAAGCCCAACAATAAACATTTAATATTTAATTTACTCATTTAACTTAAAAACTGGAAAAACAATAACAAGCCCAATAACAATAACAATTAAAGCTGCAAGCAGCGATGACGGGCCCTCGCTTCTTGCCCCGGGGGGTACTGGCAAACGCAACATCACATGTAGACCACTGAGCCGACGCCACTCCATGGATTCACGCATTTGCGCACATGCGCAACTTCGCCATTTCCTTTTGTAGTTCGCTGAAGACATGAGTGCAGCTGCTCCTAAAGTTGCACGTTACTTCTATAGCATTCTGTTGTGTTGCTAGGAACTTACTGCAAATATATCATTCAGATACAATAGTTAATACTTTGATTCATGGATGTATGTTAGTACAGTGTTGTACATTAGTTGATTACAATCCTGCTGAGGATTAGTTCAGCTGCTGCACTCGTGATGGTGTTGCTGGTTTAATTGTTGAAGTGCATTTCACCGTGCCATTCATACCGCTGGTCTATCACATGACTATTGTACCTGTATGTTGCTGTTAGGTTCATTTGTGGTCTTAGAGCACCATCTAGTGGTCAATAGATGTAACTGCGTAATAACCTGTATTGTTTACTACATGGCATCGTGTAAATTTGCTAATTAATTAAAAAAAAATGAAAACAGCGCCATCTAAAGGCCGATTGTCACCATATTTGGCACACAGCCTCATTAGCACATGAGGAACAACTGCTCTAAGTTTTGCATCCATTGGAATAGCCGTTGGCAAGATACAACCGTTCCTGTTTCCACTCCCACCTACAGGAAGTTGGTCCTCCGTAACTTGTTCATTGTGTTAGCTATCAATATTCTTTTGATAACTTTTTTTCATGAGGGTCCTCCGTGTCTACTTGCAAGTTTTCGTGCCGATCGGACTCACGTCCCAGGAGTAGTTAGACAAAGTAGGCTTCCCATATGTCAATATTTTGCTGATTAATACAAAAATAAAAAAACAGCGCC
This sequence comes from Perca fluviatilis, assembly GCF_010015445.1. NCBI lineage: Eukaryota > Metazoa > Chordata > Actinopteri > Perciformes > Percidae > Perca > Perca fluviatilis. The sequence goes on from NC_053131.1 coordinate 1,834,909, forward strand.
ATCTAATGGCCGATTGCCGCCAACTTTGGCACAGATGCTAAACCGGACATGAGGAACAACCTTACCAAGTTTCGGGGCAATCCGAATAATTGTTACCACGATAAAGCAACTTCCTGTTTAGACAGGAAGTTCCTATAACTTGCGCATTTTTTCAACTATAAAAATTCTCTGGATAACTTTTCGTCATGAGGGTCAACAGATACTACCTGCAAAGATTCAAGAAGATTGAAATCACGGCCTAGGACAAGTTCGAAAGAATGTAAAACACCTGAAAAATGCATAATTAAAAATTTCCGCCTTCCGGTTGGGCGGAGCTAATGAAGGTAAATGGGAAATATGTCTGCAATGATAAGAGCAATATGGGTATTAAGTCTGGTGAAGATCGGAGCAACTATGTCCAAGTTAAGGCCTTCCAGGCATTAGGGGCGCTATGGAGCCCGCTTACAGGTATGGCCCAAATCCCCGGTGCGCCGCGCAAAGCTCCCAGGTGTTTATGTGGGTGCCAATTTTTGTGAGTTTTCGTATATATTGAGGCCGTCATAAATGTGCCCAAGTGCTAAATCCAATTAGGGGGCGCTATAGAGCAACCATACCACTCCCAAGCCTAAATGTGTATTCACATGAAAGTGTTTAATATTCTGCACATGGCTGCAAAAGTTTGAGAGGTTTCGTGCATCCTAAAGTCCTCAAACATGTGTTTGTAAAATGAAGATCTTTTCACGAATACCAATATTTCAGAAATTTTAGAATTTTGTAATTTTTTCTAAAAATAGCACGTAGTAAGTTCAAGATGAGACCTATGTTCCCTAAAAAGTTGGTATATTAACTTATTACTTTTGTCGTAATTAATGCGCAGTTAGGGCGCTTATGGAGCCCCCTGGCAACGCCCGAGCCCAATTACTACAATACTTTGCAATTTTCACCAGTTGTGACATATTATCAAATTTTTGTGAGTTTTCGTGCATGCTAAGCCCCTCAAAAACGCGACGGAGGACTCGGAAAAATAATAATAATAATAATCTGACGAAAAACAATAGGTTCCTTCGCACTTTCAGTGCAAGGCACCGTTGGGGCCTTGCACTTTTGTGCTCGGGCCCTAATTAAAGCTGCAAGCAGCGATGACGGGCCCTCGCTTCTTGCCCCGGGGGGGTACTGGCAAATGCAACATCACATGTAGACCACACATTCTAAGTTTCATGTAAATCGGAATAACTTTTGCCAAGATAGAACCATTCATGTTTCGACACCCACCTACAGGAAGTTGTTCCTCCATAACTTGCGCATTGTGTTAGCTATCAAAATTCTTTTGATAACTTTTAGTCACGAGGGTCCACCGTATCTATATCCAAGTTTTCGTGCACATTGGACTCACGGCCCAGGAGGAGTTAGACAAAGTATGTTTCCCATATATCGCAATGTGAAAAATGTATTAAAAAAATTCTAACAGTGCCATCTAATGGCCGATTCATTCTAAATTTGGCATGGATGCTCAAGCCCCTATGCGGAACAGCTGTGTCATGTTGGGTGGCAATCTGAATAAGACTTGGTAAAATACGCAACTTCCTGTTTCGACAGCCCCCTTCAGGAAGTTGGTCCTCTGTAACTTGCGCATTGTGTCAGCTATCAAAATTCTTTTGATAACTTTTTGTCAGGAGGGTCCACAGAGTCTTATTGTAAATATTTGTGCAGATGGTACTCACGCTCTACGAGGAGTTAAAAAAAGGAGGTTTCGCATTAATTAATTAACAAAATGAAAACAGCGCCATCTAAAGGCCGATTGACACCATATTTGGCACACAGCCTCATCGGCATATGAGAAAGAACTGTCTTAAGTTTTGTGTCTATCGGAACAGCCGTGTGCAAGATACAACCGTTCCTGTTTCCACTCCCACCTACAGGAAGTTGGTCCTCCATAACTTGCGCATTGTTTTAGCTATCAATATTCTTTTGATAACGTTTTGTCACGAGGGTCCTCCGAGTGTATATGCAAGTTTTCGTGCCGATCGGACTCACGTCCCAGGAGTAGTTAGACAAAGTAGGCTTCCCAGATGTCAATATTTTGATGATTAAATAAAAAAAATTAAAACAGCGCCATCTAATGGCCGATTGCAGCCAACTTTGGCACAGTTGCTAAACAGGCCAGGAGGAACATCCTTGTCAAGTTTCGGGGCAATCGGAATAATTGTTGTCAAGATAACGCAACTTCCTGTTTAGACAGTAAATTGCTATAACTTCCGCATTTTTTCAACTATCAAAATTCTCTGGATAACTTTTCATTATTAGGGTCAACAGATACTTCGTGCAAAGATTCAAGAAGATTGAAGTCACGGCCTAGGACGAGTTCGAAAGAATGTAAAACACCTGAAAAATGCATAATAAAAAATGGCCGCCTTCCGGTTGGGCGGAGCTAATGAATGTAAATTGGAAATATGTCTGCAATGATTAGAGCAATATGGGTATTAAATCTGGTGAAGATCGGAGCAACTATGTCCAAGTTAAGGCCTTCTACGCATTAGGGGGCGCTAAGGAGCCCGCTTACAGGTATGGACCAAATCGCTGTACAGTCTCGCAAAGCCCCCAGGTGTTTATGTGGGCACCAATTTTTGTGAGTTTTCGTATATATTGAGGCCGTCAAAAATGTGCCCAAGGGCTAAAACCAATTAGGGTCACATAGGCCACACCCACTTTGACCAGCCCGTACCTTACTATAGGGGTGGCCTCATGAGTGGCCCTAGATGGTACCCATCAAATTTTGTATTTGTATTGAGGACGGAGAGTGTTTTTGAGGAAGTGAGTTTGAGTAACATAGCCTGAAATACGGTCTTTTTCTTTTGTTTTTTACATCGTTTTTCCCCCTGGCAGCACAGGCTGCAAGGGGGACATTTTTTGTTTGTAGGTTTTCTTTTGTTTAACAAGAGAGTTATTTTTTTTTGGTTTTCCCTGTGTGTGCAACATGGCGGGGAGACAGAGACAAACATCGGCAGCTATTCCAGACAGAGACAGAAGCAGGAGTAGCTTAAGACATGAAAAAGAAGAGCAACAGAGAAAGACAAACGAGGAGAGACATGGTGGGAAGGAGGTGGAGGTAATTGTTCTGACCTCTCTAAAGTAAATTAATCAAGAGCTTGGTTTTTAACATAATTGTGTGTACAGCAGCGCCCACTTTTGGCTAACCAGCAGCAGTAGCTTTAGTTTAAGTTTCACCTCAGTTGTAAATTTCCATCAGATGTTAATTGAGTGTGCTGCAGAGCAGGGTGCCAGTTCTGTTTTCGCCTGCTGCATTTTTTCTTCTTACATTGTTGCCTTGGATACTATTTGTCCGTAAGTACTGTATATGTTACTAAAAAATGTTAAAAGTAATTGTACTTGGCATATCTTTGGTTTATTGGAGTTTTCTAATGTCAAATCACTAAATTGATAGTTAACATGGCTATTACTTGTGACTCAGCATTTTCTGTTGCTATAAGTTGTCGGTTTGCATTATATTTATATCTGTATTAGTTTAATCTCATTTCTGTATGTCTTTTGCTCTTTGTTACAGTTTTACAGTATAATAAGGAAAGTAAAGTTTCTTCATCGAACCTCAAGAAAAGTTATGCCTTGTGTTTTTTTTGGAGAACTTTACATTGTTAGCTAACTGTCGAGTTTTGAAGAAGCAACTCATTACAAGGACAGTATAGTAATGGAGGGGGAAAAAAGAGACGATAGAAAGATGACGAAGCAGATATACCAACTAAAGAAGGGAATGACGGAGACGCGGACGGAGAAGCAGCCGGCGGGGCACACAATCCCGGAAAAGACGGGTATGGCGGAGCCACCAGCAGTAAAGATGACGGCGGAGTACACCACCAAGGGGGAGACGGGTCTGGCGGAGCCACAAGCAGCGGGGATGACGGCACAGCACACAGTCACGGGGAAGGAGGGCATGGTGGAATCACAGAGGGAGAAACAAACGGTGGAGAATACGACCAGAGAGGAGGGTGTAATGGCGATGACGACATCAGACACGCGAGTAGCAGGACACCGAGCGGAGGAGGCTGTCAGTACCCGATCCGTTCCACCTGAACAATCCGTTCTGTGCATGCAGTGTAATGAACCCATGTTCCCACGCTAGCCTCCAGCTAACGTTAGTTTAGCTAATAGCTAAGTCGGCAGACCGCTAGGTGATTATAGCAGTCTGCCGTTAGCTAGCGTGGAACAGATTGGGCAGGTCGTAAAACAGTATTATCATCTGCGCATACGTCATTGCATACGTGTCATCTTGCACATGCGCAGAACGGATCGTGCCGGTGGAACGGATCGGGTACTGACAGAGGCACAGCACCGGGCGGAGGTGGAAGATGGACGGCAGAGGAGACGGTTGGTGCCAGATGGACAGAGAGGTTTTACAATGAGTAAACCTGAGAGACAATATCAGCAGGATTTGACAGTCAGAATTCAGGTACACTCAGATACAGAGATACCCATTCTGGAGTTGTTAACGACTATTCGTTTTTTGGCCGGAGGATTAATGGCATGCAGACAACTGGGGAAGAATGAATATGAAGTGACTTTAACTGAAGGAAAAGGGAAGCAGAGAATATTAAAAGGGTTCCAAGTTGGGGAAGTGGACGTGTGACTGACTTATGCATCAACGAAGCAATGGTGTCTTTTATGAAGTTGCCAGCCTACATTACGGATACGGACATTCTGGACAAACTGAGGTTGTGGGGAGTAACGCCTATGTCCCAGATAAAGAGACGCATGTGGCCGGGGATGAACGTGGCAGATGGGACGAGAATTGTGAAGGTGAAGTTTGATGGCGTGGTGAAATCTTTGCCTTATTCAGCAAAGTTTGCTACTGCACAGGGCATGCAGTTCTTCCGAGTCCTGTATGATGGACAATCACGAGTGTGCAGGTTGTGTATGGATCCTGGACACCTAATGAAGGACTGTCCCCAGTTCTATTGCTATAGATGTAAAGAACAAGGACACTATATCAAAGACTGTAGCAGAGAGGTAAGTAAGTGTCAGATATGCCGTAATAAACTTTCAGAATGCATTTGTCATACTAGTAATGAATCTGATATTGAAACAGATAGTGATAATGAACAAATTGCTAAGGGGCCTGGCAGGGATTCAAATGCAAGTAGTGAGGATGAAGGGGAGAATCTAGAGGAATTGCCGGCTCAACTGATGAGCAGTGATAGTGAGAGAGATGAAGTTGGTGAAGTACACGGAGAGGTGGCAAGTGAGATGGGTGTGACTGTGATGGAGGCTGCGACTGAGGAGAGTCAGGCTAACAGCACTACCTGCATTCCAGACAGTATGGATTGTGTATTGTACGATACCGCTGAGGTCTTGGCACGATGCGAGAAGGGAGGAGGAGGCGAGGTGCAGTACAGCTTGCTTCCCCCCCCCCCCCCAGATCGTGGGATTGCAAACAAGATTGAAAAATACGTCTGAGACAAAGATATCCACATTAGATACCACCTTATAAACCTTGTGTGAAGCCAACAGAGAATCTGGAATTAGGAATAGGGGAAGATTTGGACCTATTTTAACTGCAGAAAGGGAGTTGGCAGTTCCCAGATCAACCAAAGGGGGAATGGCAGGCTAGAGGGGGGAAATCTCATTCTGACAGGTGATATGGATGTTTGTTATGGCATATCTGGCACTTCTCCCTCTCATGCTGCAGTTAGCTTCACTTAATGTGAATGGACTGAGAACCGAAAACAAGACAAACTTTATACTAACTAATGTGACTTTTGATGCTGTGTGCAAGAAACTAAGTGGGACGAAAAGGAGGTGGACAAACAAAGAAGACGGTGGAACGGACAATTACATGTGAGTAACGGAGTGAAAGCAAATGGTGGTATTGCTATGTTTTTCAAGATGGACAAAATAAATGATGTGACTCTCATACATAAGGATAACCTAGGTAGATTGTTAGTGATGGATTGTGTGTTTGAACGTACTGCAATAAGAATTATAAATGTGTATGCATCTAACTTAGAAAAAGAATGAATCGCCTTGTTCAGAGAACTGAAAAAATGGTGCACACCTGACACGGTGATAGTTGGTGACTTTAATGTGGTTCAGTCCAAAATGGACATATCAAATAAAAATGTGTTCCATACTGACACCAGCAGAAAAGAATTTGAACTATTAATAGAAGAGGCAGGGTTATGTGATGTGTGGAGGGCTACTTATCCGAATAAAAAAAAGAGTACTCCCGTCACCAAGTGGTTAAAACTGTATTAAAACAATCTAGAATAGACCTCTGTCTAGCCACAGCTACATTGTGTAGGACAATAATTAATCCTAGGTATACCCAGAACAGCTGGAGTGAACATTGTGTGTTGCAGTGTGAAATAGAAAAAACAGAAAAGAAACTAAAAGGAGGGTTGTGGTGTTTAAATACAAGTCACTTAAATGACAAACATTATGAAATGATAATGAATAAAATGTTAGATGATGCTAAATATGAAATGTACAGTGCCTTGCGAAAGTATTCGGCCCCCTTGAACGTTTCGACCTTTTGCCACATTTCAGGCCTCAAACATAAAGATATAAAACTGTAATTTTTTGTGAAGAATCAACAACAAGTGGGTCCCAATTATGAAGTGGAACGAAATTCATTGGCTATTTCAAACTTTTTTAACAAATAAAAAACTGAAAAAGTGGGTGTGCAAAATTATTCAGCCCCTTTACTTTCAGTGCAGCAAACTCTCTCCAGAAGTTCAGTGAGGATCTCTGAATGATCCAATGTTGACCTAAATGACTAATGATGATAAATAGAATCCAGCTGTGTGTAATCAAGTCTCCGTATAAATGCACCTGCTCTGCGATAGTCTCAGAGGTCCGTTTAAAGCGCAGAGAGCATCATGAAGAACAAGGAACACACCAGGCAGGTCCGAGATACTGTTGTGGAGAAGTTTAAAGCCGGATTGGATACAAAAAGATTTCCCAAGCTTTAAACATCCCAAGGAGCACTGTGCAAGCGATAATATTGAAATGGAAGGAGTATCAGACCACTACAAATCTACGAAGACCCGGCCGTCCCTCTAAACTTTCAGCTCATACAATGAGAAGACTGATCAGAGATGCAGCCAAGAGGCCCATGATCACTCTGGATGAACTGCAGAGATCTACAGCTGAGGTGGGAGACTCTGTCCATAGGACAACAATCAGTCGTATACTGCACAAATCTGGCCTTTATGGAAGAGTGGCAAGAAGAAAGACATTTCTTAAAGATATCCATAAAAAGTGTCGTTTAAAGTTTGCCAAAAGCCACCTGGGAGACACACCAAACATGTGGAAGAAGGTGCTGTGGTCAGATGAAAACAAAAATCGAACTTTTGGCAACAATGCAAAACGTTATGTTTGGCGTAAAAGCAACACAGCTCATCACCTGAAACACACCATCCCCACTGTCAAACATGGTGGTGGCAGCATCATGGTTTGGGCCTGCTTTTCTTCAGCAGGGGCAGGGAAGATGGTTAAAATTGATGGGAAGATGGATGGAGCCAAATACAGGACCATTCTGGAAGAAAACCTGATGGAGTCTGCAAAAGACCTGAGACTGGGACGGAGATTTGTCTTCCAACAAGACAGTGATCCAAAACATAAAGCAAAATCTACAATGGAATGGTTCACAAATAAACATATCCAGGTGTTAGAATGGCCAAGTCAATGTCCAGACCTGAATCCAATCGAGAATCTGTGGAAAGAACTGAAAACTGCTGTTCACAAACGCTCTCCATCCAACCTCACTGAGCTCGAGCTGTTTTGCAAGGAGGAATGGGCAAAAATGTCAGTCTCTCGATGTGCAAAACTGATAGAGACATACCCCAAGCGACTTACAGCTGTAATCGCAGCAAAAGGTGGCGCTACAAAGTATTAACTTAAGGGGCTGAATAATTTTGCACGCCCAATATTTCAGTTTTTTATTTGTTTAAAAGGTTTGAAATATCCAATAAATTTCGTTCCACTTCATGATTGTGTCCCACTTGTTGTTGATTCTTCACAAAAAATTACAGTTTTATATCTTTATGTTTGAGGCCTGAAATGTGGCAAAAGGTCGAAAAGTTCAAGGGGGCCGAATACTTACGCAAGGCACTGTATTTAAATGATGATGTTCTGTTGTGGTGGGAAGGACTGAAAGAGAGAATTAAGAGAAAAAGTATTGTGTATAGTAAAGAAAAGTATTTAAAGAAACTGAATTGGGAAAACAACTGTGTGCAGATTTAAAGAACGAAGCAATGTGATTGGATACGGGTGCAGAGTGTGGTACAGAAAAGTATGACATTTTGAAATCTAAACTGAGGAAAATAGAAGAACATAAATGCAGGGGTGCTGCAATAAGAAGCAAAGTGCAAAATTATATGGAAGGTCAAAAGTGCACAGCTTTTTTTCTAAGGGTTGAAAAAAGCAATCAGACCAAAACGAACAGAGATGAGTTAATAACAGCAGATGGGAGCAAAATAATAGATAGACAGGGAATTATGAAAGAAATACAAAAGTACTATTCTATTTTGTTTGCCAGTAGTGTGACAGATGCAATGTGTGTGTTTTGTCGAGTTTAAAGAGAAAACGGGGGGAGGATGATAAAGTGTGGTGTGATGGAGATTTAACAGAGGCGGATTTTGATTTGGCTATCAGTGGTTTAAATGACAATAAAAGTCTGGGTGCAGATGGACTACCGGCAGAGTTTTATAAAACATTCAAAGATAAGTTGAAACCATTACTAGCACAGGTCTTTCAACAAATGCAAACAATAAACGGCAAACCGGATTCATTTTCTACAGGGGTCATAAACATTTTTTACAAGAAAAAAGGCAATAAACAAAAACTGGACAACTACAGACCTATAAGCTTACTCAATACAGACTTCTGGCAAAAATACTGGCAAACAAAATTAAACATGTCATCAAGAATCTAGTAGGAGATACTCAATCATACAGCATACTAGGGAGGGATATCACAGATTCAATAATAATTAAAAATACAGTTAGGACTATGGCAGCAGGGGTATGGATAGGGATTGATTTACAGAAGGCTTTTGATCGGGATCGAACATTCTTTTTTTATTTAAAACGTTTGGGTTTGGAGAGAAAATGGTGGAAAATTGGATCAGGTTATTGTATAGGGATGTATATAGTGTTGTTAAATGTAATGGAGGGTACACAGAGGGGGTGAGGATAGGAAGGTCGATAAGGCAGGGGTGTCCTCTGTCATCATTGCTGTACAGTCTGGTCGCCGAACCGCTGGCAGCGATGGTGGCAGAGGATGGGCAGATTCACGGTGTAGGTGTAGGTACAAACAACAGGGTGACAGTGGTACAGTATGCAGATGATATAAAAAAAATGTCAGATAATTATCAGGAAGTAAACAGGTTCATTACACATTTACAGCTGTATCAGTTAGCATCAGGAGCAAAGGTCAACACAAGCAAATCAGAAATAACAACATACGGATTGGATTCTACACAAACAGATACATGGGGGTTCACACGGGTGTCGACACTGAGGAAGGTTTGGGGTATTTATGTAGGGGCAGATGAGGAGGGGGCGGATAGACAAACATGGGAGGGGGTTAGGGGGTTGTTGGTTAGGGGGAAGGTTATTGTTGTTAATGCACTTTGTCACTCGCTTATCACGCACGTTCTTAGCACTTGTTATTTACCGGGGTGGGCGATGGGCAAAATGAATGCGATGGTTGATGGGTTTTTGTGGCGATCGAAGGGGGTTTGTGTAAAGCACGGGGTAATTGTTAATGTGGTTAAAGAGGGGGGTTTGAAATTAATTGATGTGGTGACTAAGAGGGATGCATTGCAGGTGAAATTGGTTGGGAAGTTTTTGGACGATGGGTGTGCGCGGTGGAAATCATATTTTGTGTTTTTTTTGGATAATTTTGGATTGCGGCGAAAGACTAATTTGTGTGTAATGCACACGGCGGAAGGGCTCCGTCACCGACCTGGTTTTTACAGGGAGGTGATGGGAGCCTGGGCGAAAGTGCAACAGTGTGTGAATTTAGAGTGTGTGACAGAGGAGCAGGTTCATCAAATTCCATATCTCAATAACCCGGCATTTCTGTACGCAGAAAGGAAAATAAACAAAGCGACAACTGAAGCAAACTGTCAAACCATACTACATATGTGCAATAACCAGGGGAGGATAGATTCGAGGGTGTTGTGTGCAAAACTGGAAGCAAAAAGAGTGTCTTTTCGGGTGAAAATAAAAGATGGAATTTGTGAAAAAAATTTTTTTAAATTAATGGTTATTATTGTTAAAAAGTTCGAAAGAAAAGACTGTGTGTGCACCGGTAGTTTTCTCCCTGTGTCAAGGCCTGAAATCCAAAAACATCTGCAAAATCAAAACAAAACAGTGGTATGTAATATTGAAACAGAAAATCATTACACAACCTACAGCAAATAAAGCCTGGACGGCCTACTTTTACAGCAGGTATGTAAAGCAGGATTTGGAAACATATTAAAGTGCAGTATGTTTCCCCAGCAATGTTTAATTTGGATTTTAAGCTGCGACACAGGAGGATATTTCCAGCGATTGTGTTACATCAGATAAATCATAGTATAAGTAGAGTATGTAAAGTGTGTATGGTTCAAGAAGAGTCCATTGAACGTATATTTCTTACGTGTCCACATCTGGATGTGTTCATGGGACATTTGAGGGAATTATTGAATGTCAAATGTAAAACTGTATATTGATGATGTTAACTGGAACATGGATATGTTGTTTGGTATGGAGTCCAACTGTGTTGGCATTAATACCCAGGTGGTTACTCTTGTCTTGTGTCTGGCGAGGAGGTCTATGTTCCTGAGGAGGAACATGGCCTTCTACGAAGGGAGACACGTGGATGTGTGGGTTTTGTTTCTTTGCCAGTTTAAGGCACATTTTCATTTATTTTTTGCAAAAGGGGTTGATTTCTTTGTTAATGCATTCATGGGAGGGAATGATTTATTTTCTATTGAGGGAGGGGATTTAAAATGACTGTTAGACTGTGGATAAGGTGTGTATGTGAGAAGTGAATGATGCACAATAGATTTAATAGACTGTTTTAGGACACATGGTGTGTTGATGAAGGGGTTAGAGGCTTATGTTGATTTTTGAGATTTTGTTTTGTTATGCAGGAGGATGTATGAGAGAGCGAATGAATGGACAGCGAAAGGGTGTTTCCAGTGGGTGGGAGAAAAGACAGTGAATGCAGTAGTTGAGTGGTTTCTGTTTGTTCTTTTGGTTTGTTGTTTTTCTTTTGGTTGGTTTTTCTTTTGGTTTGTTTCTTTTGGTTTGGTATGAGATCATTAACTATACTTTGAAGAATGTTTGAGTTTTTCAGTTTCTTTTATTAGTTTTGCTTTCTGTTTTGATGATTTTGAGTTCACCGAAGATGGTTTGATAAGTTTTGTTTTCATTTTGATTTTCTTTGCTTTTTTTGTTATATTTAATTTTTGATTGGATTAATTTGCTAGTTTTGAGATTTCTTTTGCTTTTTATGCTTTTGAATGAATGTTTATATTTCTGCCTGAGAGTTTTTTAAGTTTGGTTTTCTGAATGAGTATGAATGTTATACTTTGTTCTATTTTATGTTATTTGATTTTACCTTGTTGATGTGTAAATAATAATTGTGAATTTTGATAAAAGATAACAATAAAAACACGTGAGAGCCGGCTGGTGTGACGTCAGAGGCGGAGCCAGAGCGCAGCGTGAGAGAAGGAGGAAGAGAATTTCTTTTTAGAGTGTGTAATTTTCAGCCTGAAATCCGTTTTTTTCTTTTGTTTTTTCATATCGTTTTGCCCCCTGGCAGCAAACGCTGCAAGGGGGACACCTTAATTTATAGTTTAGGAAGAAAGTTTTTTTTCTCTTACCCCTGAGTGTGAAGAGGTACAGAAGCGAGCAGAGGTGGAGGATGAACAACAGAGGAAACAGATAGGAGTAGACGGGCAGAGAGGACAGTTTTCCACTTTAACCAAACCAGAAAGAAAATATCAACGGGACTTAACGGTCAGATTGCAGGTACAAGCAAACACTGAGATACCTATATTGGAACTGTTAACAACTATTTGGTTTTTGGCGGGGGGTCTGTGGCATGTAGACAACTAGAGAAAAATTAGTATGAAGTAACACTAAACGAAGAAAAAGGGAAACAAAGAATAATGCAGGGATTCCAAGTGGGAGATGTGAACGTGTCTGTATCCGATCTGAGTATTAATGAAGCAATGGTGTCATTTATGAAACTACCAGCATACACAACAGACAAAGAAATCATGGACAAATTAATGCTGTGGGGGGTGAAACCAATATCACTAATCAGAAGACGTATGTGGCCAGGAACAAATGTGGCAGATGGAAGAAGATTTGTCAAAGTCAAATTTGACGGTGTAGTAAAATCCCTGCCATATTCAGCAAAATTTGCGACGGCACAGGGTACGCAGTTCTTCCGGTTGCTGCACGATGGACAATCGAAGGCATGCAGACTGTGCATGGACCAAGGACATTTAATGAAAGACTGTCCCCACTTCTATTGTTACCAGTGTAAAGAGCAGGGCCACTATATCAAAGACTTCAACAAAGAGGTAAGCAAGTGTCAAATGTGCCAAAACAAACTATCAGAATGTATATGCCAAACAAGCGAGGAATCTGAAATAGAAACAGATAATGAAGAGAACCAAATTGTAGAAATGCCTGTCGATAACTCAAACATGAGTAGCGAGAACGAAAATGAAAATCATCAAATGAGCAATAATAGTGATTGTGAGGAAAATGAAGTTTGTGAGAAACACAGAGAGGTGGCAAGTGAGACAGGTACAACTGTGAAGAGGGCAGTGACTGAGGAGAGTCAGGCCAACAGCATATCCTGCTTTCCAGACAGCATGGAAGGTATACAGTATAATACAGCGGAGGTCTTGGCACAATACGGACAGGGAGGAGAAGGCGAGCTGCAGACCAGCTCGCCTGTCTCTTCCCAGGAAGTGGGATTGCAGACAAGACCACATACACAGGCTGAGAAAGAAGTCTCCACTTGTGCTATTCCACCTAGCGGAACTAGTGTGAAACCAACAGAGGCTGAGAATGACGAAACAAAAATAGATGATAATGATTTGGATCTTAAGGTACCGTATAGAGGTAGTTGGCAGTTCCCAGTACTATCTAAAGCAGGGAAAAAACTGCAGGCAAGAGGGGCAAAAATCCATTCTACAAAATGAGATTTAAAGTTTGTTTATGGCACACTACACACTTCTCTTTCTGATGTTGCAGTTAGCATCATTAAACGCTAATGGACTGAGAAAAGAAACCAAGATACAATCCATTCTGACACAAGTGACTTTTGACGTGCTCCATGTCCAAGAGACAAAGTGGGACGAACAACAGATGGACAAACAGAGAAAACAATGGCGTGGGCAACTATATATGAGTAACGGAGCAAAAGCAAATGGAGGAGTAGCGACATTTTTTAAAATGGACAAAATAAGTGAAGTGAAACTAATATGCAAAGAAAACAGGGAGATTACTAGTTATGGAGTGTGTTTATGAACAAACGGAAATATGAATAATTAATGTGTATGCACCCAATGTAGACAAGGAGAGGATTTCTTTGTTCAGAGACTTGAAAAATTGGTGTACAACAAACACGGTGATCGTAGGAGATTTTAATGTGGTGCAGACAAATAAAGATATGGATGTATCAAATAATAATGTATACAAAACAGACATAAGTAGAAAAGTTTTAGAGTTACTTATGGAGGAAGGTGTTGGGAATTTATGTAGGGCAAGATGAAGTGGCGGCGGATAAAAAAACATGGGAAGGTGTAATCACCAAGGTACAAAATGTATTGAATATGTGGAAAATGAGAGGAATGATGATTAAAGGAAAGGTGATTGTGGTAAATGCATTATGTCACTCACTGGTCACTCACGCATTGGGCACAAGCGAACTACCGAGATGGGCGATGGCTAAATTGAATACGATGATAAATGAGTTTTTGTGGAAATCTGTGCGTAATGCACACGGCGGAAAGACTCAATCATCTTCCTGGTTTTTACAGGGAGGTGTTGGAGGCCTGGGAAAAAGTCTTGCCGTACGTGACTCAAGAGTGTGTGACAAAGGAGCAGGTTCAACAATTACTATTTATCAACAATCCCATATTTACATACGGAGGTAGAAGAATAGAAAATAAAGCAACACGAACAGCCAAATGCCAAACCATTGCACATATGTGTAACACAAGAGGGGACATAGACTCTAGAGTGTTAGGTGTAAACCTGACGGCCAGAGGTGTTATTTAGACACAAAATTATTGATGAAATATGTAACAGAGTAGAAGCATGTATGACACAAGAATGGTTAAAAATGTTGAAAAGCTCAATATCACAGAACCTGGGTGTACCAATAAGCTTCTCCTTGTGTCAAAGTGGGAAATCAAAGAACGTAAGTAAGATGAAAACAAAAGAGTGGTATGAGATTTTAAAACGGAAGGTTATAAAACAACCAACGGCGAACAAAGCATGGTCTGCGTATTTTTCGGCAGAAGTAGACAGAAGAATTTCAAAAAATATCGTAGTGAAATATGAGTCCCCGGCTATGTTTAACTTAGATTTTAAACTAAGACACAGGAGAATCTTCTCGGCAGTTGTTTTGCATCAAATCAATAACAAAATTGAAAGAGCATGTACATTATGTAAGGATCAGGATGAAATGTTGGAACATATATTTCTGACATGTCCACAATTAGAAGGCTTTATGAGAAAACTTAGAGAATTGTTGAATGATAGATGTAAAACAGTGTTTACAGAAGATGTAAAATGGTATGTGGATTTTTTCTTTTTTTAATATAAGTGTGGTAAACTTAATCCTGTGTCTGGCGAGGAGGGCAGTGTTCCTGAGGAGGAACTTGGCCTTCTATGAAGGTAGACACGTGAATGTATGGGTTTTGTTTCTTAACCAGTTTAAGGCAATGTTTCATTTATATTTTGCAAAGGGATTTGATTTCTTTATTGATACATTTATGGGAGGGCAGGATTTGTTTTCTATTGAGGGAGGGGATTTAATTTTTTTTTTAAATAGACAGATGATGGAGTGAGTGTAAGAGGGATGTTTGAATCACGTGAGATGTAACAGTTTTATACGGTGGCCCTGAGGCGGCCACAGCACGCACGCATAAAGACAACAGGCAACAAACAACAGCCACATAATAAGACAAAACACGATAATACAAAAAGCGTAAAAACCACAACACGCACTAATAACGCAACACGCGTACAAATAAGAACACGCAAATAAACAACACTGCAAATAAAACACCAGCACGTAAACAAAAAGCCACACATAACATGACAACACCAACATGCCAACAAAAGAAACAACACCTGCAAATAAGACAACACCTGCAAATAAGACAACACCTGCAAATAAACCACAGCACACACTAATAAGACAACACCTGCAAATAAGACAACACCTGCAAATAAACCACAGCACACACTAATAAGACAACACATGCAAATAGCCCACACCACAACGGAAGTGTTTCCAGGGGACACTTTTAAGTGATGCACATGTGCCTCAACCATTGGCTTTCCGGTACAGACCAACAACAGGACAATTTTAACAATTTTTGCCATTTTATTCATCACTAAATTCACTTCTGAATACGTTTTAGGCGAGAAATGAACTCTTTAGATTTTGAATATAGGCAGTCTTGCGAAAATCGTTGCCGAATTGACAATTTGTTTCAAAGTTTTCAGAATTGAGTAGCTCCATAAAGTGACGCGACAGCCAGCTAGCGCCTGCCGGGGCGTCGCTCAGACAATCGAAGGGCGTGCGTCCGTAAGCACCCACTTTGGAAAACATAAATCCGCGCCTATGCAGACACACACACACACACACACACACACACACGGCCAGAGCGCAGCAGGCAGATGCGGGAGACTTGTTTAAATTATGACATAGGCTATATACATTAGATTTGGTATTTAGCTCATACTTTTTTGTTGGTGTATTTGTTTTCTGATTTATTAGAAGTTGAGTTTCAGTCTGTATGATAAATGAACAGTTGTACATGAAGTGGTAACATGCTATGACATGTTATGTAGACTAAAGGGGAGACACCAACCTTTATAATTTGAATTGCTAATTTCCATCTGTTGTCCCTAGGCATTTACAGTGCACTACAATAATATATAAATGATAATTCCACATAACACTAATAGGGACACCTAGGACACGCCAGTGCATATGCCTACTTCTTTTTATAATTTAAACTGACTTAAACTAATACACTAATACTAGTAGGGATCGCGTTCCACTCTTTTGAATAAGTTAGGGGTGTTAGAGCTAAACCATAAACAATAAAATTAAAGCTAATAATAATTTAATTAATAATAAATAATTTAAACAATTCTCCTGAAGAGAACCGGGTATCTGAGAAGTTTAACTGACAACCGATCAGCTTCGTGGGAAATTAAGAATCAATGCCACCAACGCTCCACTCAGCACCAACTGCAATGTTTAATTTTAAATGAATGTAGCCTACTGGCAGTCTGGCACAAGTAGGGTGCTCAGTATTTTATTATTATGTATCTTTGTGTGTGTGTGTGTGTGTGTGTGTGTGTGTGTGCGTGTGTGACGGCCGGCGAGCGAGGTTGTTAAGCCTGCAAGCGCTTGTGGAGTTTAACTCCGAAAATGCAGCTAACCACAGGTTAGAAAAACTAGAAAATGCATTTCCTGCAGAAAATGCGTGGGAATGCTGAATAGTTGAATTGCTAAAGCTAACTGGATGAATAGCTTAAATCTGTAAGAAGAAGTTGAAATAGTGAGAATAGTTGAAAAAGTGGAAATCGTTAAAAAGTTCAAAGTTGACGCTAAACTGAATTGTTGGCTATAAAAGTTGAAAAATGACAAAATATGTAGAACATTGTGAGGTCTTTAGCTGGAGTTGAAGAATAGTTGAAAAAGTGGAAATCGTTTTAAGAAGTATGAATTTCATTAAACAGCTAAAAGTTGACGCTAAACTGAACTGTTGGCTTTAAAAGTTGAAAAATGACAAAATATGTAGAACATTGTGAGGTCTTTAGCGAGCAGCAGCAGAAGAATAGTTGAAAAGTGGAAATTTGGTTCAATAAGTATGATTTCCATTGAAAAGTTGAAGAACAAAAATTAATAAAAAATTATTCCCTAATAAATAGATCAAGAAACGGTAAAAAAACTGTCAAAAATTAAATTTTTAAAAATGACAAAATAGACTTCATTATCAGCATCCACAAAAAAAAAAAAAAAAGAGAGTTAGAGAGGAAAGGAGAGGGAGAGAGGGAAAGAGAGAGAGAGAGAGAGAGGGGGAGGGAGGAGAGAGAGGGATGAGAAGGAGGGATGAGAGAGAAGGAGAGAGA
Source organism: Perca fluviatilis (assembly GCF_010015445.1). Taxonomy (NCBI): domain Eukaryota; kingdom Metazoa; phylum Chordata; class Actinopteri; order Perciformes; family Percidae; genus Perca; species Perca fluviatilis. Next base: position 1,852,293 of record NC_053131.1, read on the forward strand.
GAGAGCGAGAGTGAGAGAAAGAGAGGGACAGGGGAGAGAGGGGAGAGAGAGAGGGGGGATGACAGAGAGGGGGGAGAGAGAGAGGGGGATGAGAGAGAGGATAGAGAGGGAGAGAGAGGCAAAGGGAAAGAAAGAGACAGAGAGAGAGAGAGAGGGAAAGAGAATGATAGAGAGAGAGAAAAGAAGAGAGAGAAAGAGGAGCGGAGAGAGAGGGAAAGAGAGAGAGGGATAGAGAAAGAGAGAGAGAGGATAGAGAGGGAGAGAGAGGCATAGGGAAAGAAAGAGACAGAGAGAGAGAGTGAAAGAGAGTGATAGAGAGAGAGAAAGGAAGAGAGAGGGGGAGGGAGAGAGGGAGGGAGGAGGGATGGAGAGAGTGAAAGAAAAAAAGAGAGAGAGAGGGATAGAGAGGTTGAAAGAGAGAGAGACGGATAGAGACGGAGAGAGAGGCAGATGGAAAAAGTGAGATAGAGAGGGGGAGCGAGAGAAGACAGACAGACCAGAAGAAGAGAATAGAACAGAGAAGACAGACTAAAGTTCATATTCCTGCCTTAGTATCTGGGTGTGTGTCTGTTGTCATGGTAACGACTGGCCAGTGAATGTTTGTAGTAGTTGAGAGTAGTAGAAAAAGTGGAAATCGTTTTAAGAAGTATGGATTTCATTAAAAAGCTAAAAGTTGATGCTAAACTGAACTGTTGGCTTTAAAAGTTGAAAAATGACAAAATATGTAGAACATTGTGAGGTCTGAGAAGGAGAGACAAAGAGAGAGAAAGAGAAGGAAAGAGAGAGAGGGGATAGAGAGAGAGAGATGGAAATAGAGAGAGAGAGATGGAAAGAGAGAGAAAGAGAGGGAGAGAGAGAGGGAACGAAAGAGAGATGGAGAGAGAAAGGAAGAGAGGGGGGAAGAGAGGGAGGGAGAAGGAGGGATGAAGAGAGAAAGGAAGAGAGATGGGAAGAGAGGGAGGGAGAAGGAGGGATGAAGAGAGAAGGAGAGAGAGAGAAAAAAAGAGAGAGAAAGAGAGAGAGTCCACTCTAAGCAGTCCAATACACACTCATTAGAAATGCAGAAAAATCATGAAATCATCACTAAACTTAAACAGCTTTTTCACAAAAACTGTAGGATTTGAAGCATGCTTACATTGACTTATATGTTAAAAAAGTGTTAAAAAGCTTAATATTTTAAAAAGTATAAGTAGTAGAAAATGTACAAAAGATGTGGAATAATTCAAGTTTTTTTGAAAAGTTTATGCTAAAGTCAAACTGGATTGCTGGTTAAAATGTGTAAGAAAAAGGTGAAGTTGTCGGACAGACGGACAGACGGACAGAGGAAAGAGAGAGGACAGAGAAAGAGGACAGAGAACAGAAAAAGAAAGAGGACAGAAAGAGGCCAGAAAGAGGAAAGAGGAAAGAGAACAGAGGACAGAAAGAGGAAAGAGAACAGAAAGAGGAAAGAGAACAGAGGACAGAAAGAGGAAAGAGAACAGAGGACAGAAAGAGGACAGAAAGAGGAAAGAAGAGGACAGAAAGAGGACAGAGGACAGAAAGAGAATAGACGACAGACAGACAGACAGACCAAAACAAGAGAATAGAACAGAGAAGACAGACAGACAGAAGTGGAAGGCCAAATAGACTACTGTTCATATTACTGCCTGTAGTATCTGTATAGACTACTGTTCATATTACTGCCAGTAGTATCTGTATAGACTACTGTTCATATTACTGCCTGTAGTATCTGGGTGTGTCTGTGAAAGTGTTGTCATGGTAACCAATGGCCAGTGGATATGTTTATAAACTTGCTTTGATGTCTGTAATCAAGTTGATGAGCAACACCTGCTGAATCTGTCAGCTGTGCTGTGCTTCAGCTATTCAGAGTCCCTGAGAGCGAGCTCTCAAACAAAGGCTCACAGTGGCAAAACGATAACTGCTATCAGTCAAATGACGTGATCCTGAGCATCACAAGGCCTTTGTGAACGTATCAGTATAAAATGTATATGGATAAACGTAAAAATGTGGTCATATCAGCGATTTCAAAAAGTGGTTCGTTCAGTGTTTCGCTGGAAATTATCCAAGAGTTTGAACATTGGAGCCAATGGAGATAGATCCAGGACCTCTTGTCATTTGGAAGCTCAACCAGCCAAAAGTAAAAGGCGTATCACAACACTGAGCAGATTTTCTGAAACTAGACAAAAATACCTACGTTTTGATGTATAAATTGTGTATGAGAAGTAGATATTGTGGGCGTGAGAACAATTTATTGAGAAGGGACAAAGATAATTTTTTCGCAGCTTCACCCTCTAGCTATGACATCATCCACTCTAGCTCACGCAATACACACTCTGTTTAATCGATAAAATTTCCTGAAATGATCACTAAACTTAAACAGCTTTTTCACAAAAACCGTAAAAGATATCAAACTGAAAAGTAGACCCTGGATAGCTGAATATTTTGTGAACATTTCAAAGTTTGTTTGGCATCTGTAGGTGAAAGTATGAAGGAGTTGAAACTTTTGGGAGCGGAAGAAGATTTTAAGGAGTGGAAGGCTGCTCTCATTCACTTCAATGTTATAAAAAAGTGTTAAAAAGCTTAAAATTTGAAAAAGTATAAATAGTAGAAAAAAAGTTGAAGAAGTCCCATTATTAGCTGAAAGAGGTGAACATTTGAAAAGTTGAATGGTTTAAATAGGTGAAAGTATGCAGAAGTTACGGAGAGCCAAAAAACGTACGGAAGAGGGAATAAGCAGAAAAACTAGAAAATGCATTTCCTGCGGAAAATGCGTGGGAATGCTGAATAGCTGAACTGCTAAAGCTAACTGGTTGAATAGCTGAAATCTGTAAGAAGAAGTTGAAATAGTGAGAATAGTTGAAAAAGTGGAAATCGTTAAAAAGTTGGCTTTAAAACCTGAAAAATGACAAAATATGTAGAACATTGTGAAGTCTTTAGCTGAAGCTGAAGAATAGTTGAAAAAGTGGAAATTGGTTCAATAAGTTAAAGAAAGTAAGAGAGGGAGGGAGGAGGGATGGAGAAAGAAGGAGAGAGAGAGAAAAAGAGAAAGAGACAGGGAGAGAGGGAGGGAGAAGGCGGGATGAGAGAGAAGGAGAGAGAGAGAAAAGAGAGAGAGACAGGGAGAGAGGGAGGGAGAAGGCGGGATGAGAGAGAAGGAGAGAGAGAGAAAAAGAGAGAGAGACAGAGAGAGATGGAGGGAGAAGGAGGGATGGAGAGAGGACAGAGAGAGGGCGGGAGAAGGAGGGATGGAGAGAGGACAGAGAGAGAGAAAAGAGAGAAACAGGGAGAGAGAGAGAAAGAAAAGAGAAACAGAGATAGAGAGGGAGGGAGAAGGCGGGATGGAGAAAGGAAAGAGAGAGAAAGAGAGAGAGAGACAGAGAGAGAGAGGGAGGGATGGAGAGAGGACAGAGAGAGAGGGAGAAGGAGGGATGGAGAGAGAAAAGAGAGAGAAACAGAGAGATAGAGAGGGGGAGAGAGAAGACATTCAGAGAGAAGTGGAAGACCACAGACTACTGTTGATATTACTGCCTGTAGTATCTGTATAGACTACTGTTGATATTACTGCCTGTAGTATCTGTATAGACTACTGTTCATATTACTGCCTGTAGTATCTGGGTGTGTCTGTGAAAGTGTTGTCATGGTAACCATGGCCTGGGAATGTTTATAAACTTGCTTTGATGTCTGTAATCAAGCTAACAAGCCTGTCACCTGCTGAATCTGTCAGCTGTGCTGTGCTGCAGCTATTCAGAGACACTGAGAGCAAGCTCTCAAACAAAGGCTCAAACTGCCGAAACGATAAATGGTATCGGTCAAATGACGTGATCCTGAGCACCACAAGGCCTTTGTGAACGTATCCGTATAAAATTTATAAGGATAAACGTAAAAATATGGTCATATCAGCGATTTCAAAAAGTGGTTTGTTCAGTGTTTCGCTGGGAAATATCTAGTAGTTTGATCATTGGATTCAATGGAGAACGATATGGACATCTTGTCATTTGGAAGCTCAACCAGCCAAAAGTAAAAGGCGTATCACAAAACTGACAAAAATACCTACGTTTTGATGTATGAATTGTGTATGCCAAGTAGATATTGTGGGCGTGAGAACAATTTATTGAGCAGGGACAAAGATAATTTTTTCGAAGCTTCACCCTCTAGCTATGATGTCATCCACTCTAGCTCACGCAATACACACTCTGTTTAATCGATAAAATTTCCTGAAATGATTATTAAACTTAAACAGATTTTTCACAAAAACTGTAAAAGGTATCAACCTGAAAGTTAGTAGCCGGATAGCTGAATATTTTGTGAACAGTTTAAAGTTTGAATCACGTCTGTAGGTGGAAGAATGTAGGAGGAGATACATTTTGAAGCAGAAGAGGATTTGAAGGATTTGAAGGCTGCTCTCATTGACTTTAATGTTAAAAAAAGTGTTAAAAAGCTTAAAATTTAAAAAAGTATAAATAGTAGAAAAAAGGTTGAAGAAGTCCCATCATTAGCTGAAAGAGGTGAACATTTGAAAAGTTGAATGGTTTAAATGGGTGAAAGTATGCAGAAGTTACAGAGAGCCAAAAAACGTACGGAAGACGGAATAATAATAATAAACTAGAAAATGCATTTCCTGCAGAAAATGCGTGGGAATGCTGAACAGCTGAATTGCTAAAGCTAAACTGGTTGAATAGCTTAAATCTGTAAGAAGAAGTTGAAGTAGTCAAAATAGTTGAAAAAGCCGAAATCGTTTTAATTAAAGTATGAATTTCATTAAAAAGTTAAAACTTTATGCTAAACTGAACTGTTTGCTTTAAATGTTGGATAATGACAAAATGTGTAGAACATTGTGAGGTGTGAGTAGATTTTCTAACTGATAATGACTCACATATGCAGAAATATGAAACAAATTAATACTGTAATACTGTTAAAGATGAAAGTTGAAAAGGCTGAAAGAAGAAATATTTTTATTATTATCAGATATAATCACTGCATAGAACGAAAAAGCATCAATCTAGCTGAGATGAGATGTGAAATATATTAGGTGAAAAAACTGGGGCTAAACAAGAAGAAAGAGAGGAAAGAGACAAGGAGAGAAAGAGAGAAGAAAGAAGAGCAGGAGAGAAGAGAAGAGAGAGGAGAGAAAAGAGAATAAAGAGAGGGAGAGAAAGAATAAAGAGGAGAGAGAGAGGAAAGAGGAAAGAGAGGAGAGAAAAAAGAGAGGAAAGATAGAAAAATTAGAAAGAGAGCAACTTTGACTAAAATTGACTAAAAAGGCTTAAAGTTTGACTGTCTGTAAAAAGGGTTTGTCATGGCTACTAAGTGTCTGTGACGTGGTTTATAAACATGCTTTGTGTATGTGTGTCTGTGTATGTCTGTGCGTGTGTGTGTCTGTGTGTGCGTGCGTGTGTGTGTTTGTGCGTCTCTGTGTGTGTCTCTTTGTGTGTGTGTGTGTGTGTGCAGGTGTGTGTTTCATGTCTGTGTGTGCTTGCGTGTGTGTGTCTGTGTGTGCTTAGTGTTTGTGGTTTTTTGTGTCTCTGTGTGTCTTTGTGCGTGCGTGTGTGTGTGTGTAGGTGTGTGTCTGTCTGTCTGTGTGTGTGTGTGCGTATAGGTGTGCGTCTGTGTGTGTGTGTGGTAGGTGTGTGTCTGTCTGTGTGTGTGTGTGTCTTTGTGTGTGTGTATCGGTTGTCTGTTTGTCTGTGTTTGTGTGTGTATCTATGTGTGTCTGTGTCTCTGTGTGTGTATAGGTGTGTCTGTGTGTGTGTGTGTGTAGGTGTGTGTCTGTCTGTGTGTGCGTGTGTGTGTGTGTATCTGTGTGTGCTTGCGTGTGTGGTCTGTGTGTCTGTCTGTGTGTGTGTTTGTGTGTTGTTCCTGTGTGTCTTTGTGTGTGTGTGTGTGTGTGTGTGTAGGTGTGTGTCTGTCTGTGTGTGTGTGTGTGTGTCGCGTGTGTGTGTATAGGTGTGTGTGTGTGTGTGTGTGTGTAGGTGTGTGTCTGTCTGTCTGTCTGTGTGTGTGTATCTGTGTGTGTCTGTCTGTCTGTGTGTGTGTGTATCTGTGTGTGTCTGTCTGTCTGTGTGTGTGTGTATCTGTGTGTGTGTCTGTGCGTGTGTGTGTATAGGTGTGTGTCTGTGTGTGTGTGTCTGCGTGTGTGTGTGTGTATAGGTGTGTGTCTCTGTGTGTCTTTGTGTGTGTGTCTGCTAAACTGGATGAATAGCTTAAATACGTAAGAATAAGTTGAAGTAGCGAGAGTGGTTGAAAAAGTACAACAACATCCTACACTGGGACACATTGATTGATGTACCACAGCAGGATTCGAACCCTGGTCCTCCACACCAAAGTCCTGCAGCATAACCACTGGACTATCTTTGGATGAGGCAAGCTGTGGTCCTTCTTTATTTATAAAGCCTCCCTTTGATCATTAATCGCCACACCTAATGAGTGAGAGACAGTGTGAGAGAACCCTTCAAACAAGCCTTAATAAATCCACAACAGTAAATGCTATCGAAACAGCGACTTGACCGTTAGAGGCACACGGCCTTTGTGAACGTATCGGTATAAAATTTATATGGATAAACATAAAAATGTGGGCATGTCAGCGATTTAAAAAGTGGTTCGTTCTGCTCTTCGGCTGGAAAATATGGACGCCTTTTATCATTGCTCGCGATTGAGAGAAATTTGTTGATCCGTCATTTGAAGCTCGCTGAGCCAAAAATTATAAGACATATTGCTTAACCGGAAAGCAAGTTTTCTGAAACTAGACAAAAATACCCACGTTTTGATGTATAAATTGTGTGTGACAAGTAGATATTGTGGGCGTGAGAGCAGTTTACAGACAAGGAACTAAGATAATTTTTCGGAAGCTTCACCCTCTAGCTGTGATGTCATCCACTCTAAGCAGCGCAATACACACCCTGTTTAATCGAGCAAAATTCCTGAAATAATCACTACAACTTAAAACAGCTTTTTCCACAAAAACTGTAAAAGATATCAAACTGAAAAGTATACCCCGGGATAGCTGAATATTTTGTGAACATTTTAAATTTTTTGTTTTTGCGGCCGTGTAGGTGAAAGTATGAAGGAGTTGAAACTTTTGGGAGCAGAAGAAGATTTTAAGGGGTGAAAGTCTGCTCTCATTGACTTCAATGTAAAAAAAAAGTGTTAAAAAGCTTAAAATATTAAAAAGTATAAATAGTAGAAAAAAAGTTGAAGAAGTCCCATCATTAGCTGAAAGAGCTGAACATTTGAAAAGTTGAATGGTTTAAATAGCTGAAAGTATGCAGAAGTTACGGAGAGCCAAAAAACGTACGGAATAAAGTTAAAATTAATAACTAGAAAATGCATTTCCCAAGTGAGAAAAACGCGGGGAACGCTGAACAGCTGAACTACAAAGCTAACTGGCCGGAATCAGCCGGAACCAAGAAGAAGCCAGAATGGAAACGAAGCCGAAACGACAAAACATGTAGAACCCCTAGGAGTCCAGCCAGCCAGAAGAAGAGAGAGAAAGAGAAAGAGACAGGAGAGAAAGAGACAGAGATGGAGAATGGAGGAGGAGGAAGGACAGAGAGAGAAAGAGAGAAACAGAAAGACAAACAGAGACAGAGGAAGGACAAAGAAGGAGAGAGAAGAAGGAACAGTGGAATCAGAAACGACAAATAGAACACAGGAAGGAAGGAACACACAAAGACACAGTGGAGGAGAGAGACACAAGACAGAGAGAAAAAGAGAGAAACAGAGAGAGAAAGAAAGACAAACAACCCAGGAGAAGAAACACAGTGGAAGGAAATGACAAATATGGAGACACACAGGAAGAATAAAAAAGAGACACAAGGAGGAAGGAGGACACAGAAACAGACAGAGACAAAGAGACACAGAGGACAGTGAGAGGAAAAGACAAACGGACGAGAAAGAAGGAGAGAGACATGGACGGAGAAAGAGAGAGAAAGAAGAAATAGAAACGACAAACATGAACACACAAGAAAAAGACACAAGACACAGAGAAACAGAGACACATGTGGAGAAATGAGACATGGAGGGATGGACACAGAGAGAGGAAAAATAGAGAAACAGGAGAAAGAAAAGAGAGACAGAGGAGAAGGTGGATGGAGACGAGAGGAAAAGGAGAGACATGGAGAGAAGGAGAAAAGAGGAAAGGAGAGGAGGAATATGGATGGAGAGAGAGGAAAAGAGAAAGAGGAGGACAGAGGGAGGAAGGAGGGATGGAGAGGACAGAAGGAATGGAGGAAAAGAGAGACAGGGAGTGGATGAGAGAGAAGGAGGAGAGGGAGAAGGAGGGGAGGGAGGGGAGAAGGAATGGAGAGAAGGAGAGGAAAGGAAGGAGAAGGAGGACAGAGGAAGGAGGGAAGGAAGGAGAAATAGGAAAGAAAATACTTTCAACAGCAGGGTCTGTGCTCTTAATTTATACCACAAGTGTCATTGCATTTTACCATCTATAAATAGCTTGTTTTCACCTGCTCTAGTGGCTTACGGCCATACCACACTGAACAGGCCGATCTCGTTTTGATATCGAAGCTAAGCCGGTAGGGCCGGTCAGTACTTGATGGGAGACTGCCTGGGAATACCCGTGCTGTAAGCTGTTTATTACCATTTTACAACAGCAGGGGCTATGCTCTTCTATATACCACAAGTATACTTGCATTTTACCATGTATAAATACCTTGTGTTCACCTACTCTAATGGCTTACGGCCATACCATCGCTGAACACGCTCGATCTCGCTTTGATCCTCGGAAGCTAAGCAAGGTAGGGCCGGTCAGTACTTGGATGGGAGACTGCCTGGAAATACCCGTGCTGTAAGCCGTTTATTACCATTTTACAACAGCAGGGGCTATGGCCTTCTATATACCACAAGTATAACTTGCATTTTACCATCTATAAACATCTTGTTTTCACCTACTTTAATGGCTTACGGCCATACCACCCTGAATACGCCCGACCTCGCTTTGATCTCGGAAGCTAAGCAAGGTAGGGCGGGTCAGTACTTGGATGGGAGACTGCCTGGGAATACCCTGCTGTAAGCTTTTTATTCTACACTTTTACAACAGCAGGGTCTATGCTCCTAATATATACAACAAGTGTCACTGCATTTTACCATCTATAAATACCTTGTTTTCACCTACTCTAATGGCTTACGGCCATACCACACTGAACACGCCGGATCTCGCTTGATCTTGGAAGCTGCCGAGGGCCGGGTCAGTACTTGGATGGGAGACTGCCTGGGAATACCCGTGCTGTAAGCTTTTTATTCTACACTTACAACAGCAGGGCTCTACTCCTATTTATACCACAAGTATAATTGCATTTTACCATCTATAAATAACTCTTGTTCACATACTCTAATGGCTTACGGCCATACCACACTTGAACATGCCCGACCATCCTTGATCTCGAAGCTAAGCAAGGACTGGGTCAGTACTTGATGGGAGACTGCCTGGGAATACCCTGCTGTAAGCTGTTTATTACCATTTTACAACAGCAGGGGCTATGCCTTCCTTCTATATACCACAAGTATAATTTGCATTTTACCATGTATAAATACCTTGTGTTCACCTACTCTAAAGGCTTACGGCCATACCACCGCTGAACACACCCGATCTGCTTTGATCTCGAAGCTAAGCAGGTAGGGCCGGTCAGTATTGATGGGAGACTACCTGGGAATACACCGTGCTGTAAGCTGTTTATTACCATTTTACAACAGCAGGGGCTATGCTCCTTCTATATACCACAAGCATACTTTGCATTTTACCATCTATAAATATCTTGTTTTCACTTACTTTAATGGCTTACGGCCATACCACCTCTGAATAGCTCGACCCGCTTTGATCCTCGAAGCTAAGCAAGGTAGGGCCGGTCAGTACTTGATGGGAGACTGCCTGGGAATACCGTGCTGTAAGCTTTTATTACCATTTTACAACAGCAGGGGCTATGCTCCTTCTATATACCACAAGTATACTTGCATTTTACCATGTATAAATACCTTGTGTTCACCTACTCTAATGGCTTACGGCCATACCATCCTGAACATGCCCCATCTCGCTTTGATCTCGAAGCTTAAGCAAGGTAGGGCCGGGTCAGTATCTGATGGGAGACTGCCTGGGAATACCCGTGCTGTAAGCTTTTTATTACTACACTTTACAACAGCAGGGTCTGTGCCCTAATTTATACCACAAGTATAATTGCATTTTACCATCTATAAATATCTTGTTTTCACCTACTCTAATGGCTTACGGCCATACCAACCCTGAACAGCTCGCATCTTTCGCTTTGATCCTCGAAGCTAAGCAAGGTAGGGCCGGGTCAGTACTTGATGGGAGACTGCCTGGGAATACCCGTGCTGTAAGTTGTTTATTACCATTTTACAACAGCAGGGGCTATGCTCCTTCTATATAACCACAAGTATACTTGCATTTTACCATGTATAAATACCTTGTTTTCACTTCTACTCTAATGGCTTACGGCCATACCAACTTGAACAACATGCCAATCTCGCTTTTGATCTCGAAGCTAAGCAAGGTAGGGCCGGGTCAGTACTTGATGGGAGACTGCCTGGGAATACCCGTGCTGTAAGCTTTTATTACCATTTTACAACAGCAGGGGCTATGCTCCTTCTATATACCACAAGTATACTTGCATTTTACCATGTATAAATACCTTGTGTTCACCTACTCTAATGGCTTACGCCATACCACCTGAACACCCAATCTCGCTTTGATCTCGAAGCTAAGCAAGGTAGGGCTGGGTCAGTACTTGATGGGAGACTGCCTGGGAATACCTCGTGCTGTAAGCTTTTTATTATACACTTTACAACAGCAGGGTCTGTGCTCAATTTATACCACAAGTATAATTGCATTTTACCATCTATAAATATCTTGTTTTCACCTTGACCTAATGGCTTACGGCCATACCACTCCTGAACACGCCGATCTCGCTTTGATTCTCGAAGCTGACAAGGTAGGGCCGGTCAGTACTTGATGGGAGACTGCCTGGGAATACCCGGTGCTGTAAGCTGTTTATTACCATTTTACAACAGCAGGGGCTATGTCCTTCTATATACCACAAGTATACTTGCATTTTACCATGTATAAATACCTTGTGTTCACCTACTCTAATGGCTTACGGCCATACCACCTGCTGAACAGCCCGATCTCGCTTTGATCTCGAAGCTAAGCAAGGTAGGGCCGGGTCAGTACTTGATGGGAGACTGCCTGGGAATACCCCGTGCTGTAAGCTGTTTATTACTACACTTTACAACAGCAGGGGCTATGCTCCTAATATATACCACAAGTATAATTGCATTTTACCATCTATAAATATCTTGTTTTCACCTACTCTAATGGCTTACGGCCATACCACCCTTGAACACGCCTGGATCTCGCTTTTGATCTCGAAGCTAAGCAAGGTAGGGGGTCAGTACTTGATGGGAGACTGCCTGGGAATACCCGGCTGTAAGCTTTTATTACTACACTTACAACAGCAGGGTCTATGCTCCTAATATATACCACAAGTATAATTGCATTTTACCATCTATAAATAACTTGTTTTCACCTACTCTAATGGCTTACTACCATACCACACTGAACACGCCGGATCTCGCTTGATATTGCGTTGCAAGTAGGGCCGGTCAGTACTTGATGGGAGACTGCCTGGGAATACCCTGCGTTGTAAGCTTTTTATTCTACACTTCCAACAGCAGGGGCTCTACTCCTAATATATACCACAAGTATAATTGAATTTTACCATCGATAAATAACTTGTTTTCACATACTCTAATGGCTTACGGCCATACCACCCTGAACATGCCCGACCATCTGATCTCGGAAGCTAAGCAGAGGAGGGCGGGTCAGTACTTGATGGGAGACCCTGGGAATACCCGGTGCTGTAAGCTGTTTATTACCATTTTACAACAGCAGGGGCTATGCTCCTTCTATATACCACAAGTATACTTGCATTTTACCATGTATAAATACCTTGTGTTCACCTACTCTAATGGCTTACACGCCATACCACCATGGAACAGCCGATCTCGCTTTGATCTCGAAGCTAAGCAAGGTAGGGCCGGGTCAGTACTTGATGGGAGACTGCCTGGGAATACCCGGTGCTGTAAGTTTTTATTACTACACTTTACAACAGCAGGGTCTGTGCTCCTAATTTATACCACAAGTAACTTTACATTTTACCATCTATAAATATCTTGTTTTCACCTACTCTAATGGCTTACGGCCATAACATCGCTGAACACGCCGATCTCGCTTTGATCTCGAAGCTAAGCAAGGTAGGGCCGGCAGTACTTGATGGGAGACTGCCTGGGAATACCGGTGCTGTAAGCTGTTTATTACCATTTTACAACAGCAGGGGCTATGCTCCTTCTATATACCACAAGTATACTTGCATTTTACCATGTATAAATACCTTGTTTTCCACTCTACTCTAATGGCTTACGGCCATACCATCGCTGAACACCCGATCTCGCTTTTGATCTCTCGGAAGCTAAGCAAGGTAGGGCCGGTCAGTACTTTGATGGGAGACTGCCTGGGAATACCCGTGCTGTAAGCTGTTTATTTACTCACTTTTACAACAGCAGGGGCTATGCTCCTACTATATACCACAAGTATAATTGCATTTTACCATCTATAAACATCTTGTTTTCACCTCTACTTAAAGGCTTTCCGCCATACCACCGTGAACACGCTTCGATCTCGCTTTGATCCTCGAAGCTAAACAGGAAGGGCCAGTACTTGGATGGGAGACTGCCTGGGAATAACCTGTGCTGTAAGCTGTTTATTACCATTTTACAACAGCAGGGGCTATGCTCCTTCTATATACCACAAGTATACTTGCATTTTACCATGTATAAATACCTTGTTTTCACCTTCACTAAAGGCTTTACGCCATACCACCGTGAACATGCCCGATCTCGCTTTGATCTCGAAGCAAACAGTAGGGCCGGTCAGTACTTGTGGGAGACTGTGGAATACCCGTGCTGTAAGTTTTTATTCTACACTTTACAACAGAGGGTCTGTGCTTCTAATTTATACCACAAGTATAATTGCATTTTACCATCTATAAATATCTTGTTTTCACCTGCTCTAATGGCTTACGGCCATACCACCATGAACAGCCCAACCTCGCCTTGATCTCGGAAGCTAAGCAAGGAAAGGCGGGTCAGTACTTGATGGGAGACTGCCTGGGAATACCCAGTGCTGTAAGCCTTTATTACCATTTTACAACAGCAGGGGCTATGCTCCTTCTATATACCACAAGTATACTTGCATTTTACCATGTATAAATACCTTGTGTTCACCTACTCTAATGGCTTACGGCCATACTCACTGCTGAACAGCTGACCTCGCTTTGATCTCGAAGCTAAGCAAGGTAGGGTCACGTAACTTGATGGGAGACTGCCTGGGAATACCCGTGCTGTAAGCTTTTTATTCTACACTTTCAACAGCAGGGTCTGTGCCTTAATATATACCACAAGTGTAATTGCAATTTACCATCTATAAATATCTTGTTTTCACCTACTCTAATGGCTTACGGCCATACCACACTGAACACGCCGGATCTCGCTTGATATTGCCAGTAGGGCCGGCAGTACTTTGATGGGAGACTGCCTGGGAATAATTCGTGCTGTAAGCTTTTATTACCACTTTACAACAGCAGGGGCTATGTTGCTTCTATATACCACAAGTATACTTGCATTTTACCATGTATAAATACCTTGTGTTCACCTACTCTAATGGCTTACGGCCATACCACCGCTGAACAGCCGACCTCGCTTTGACTCTCGGAAGCTAAGCAAGGTAGGGCCGGGTCAGTACTTTGATGGGAGACTGCCTGGAAATACCCGTGCTGTGAAGCTTTTTATTACCATTTTACAACAGCAGGGGCTATGCTCCTTCTATATACCACAAGTATAATTGCATTTTACCATCTATAAATACCTTGTTTTCACCTACTTTAATGGCTTTACGGCCATACTACACCCTGAACAGCCCGATCTCGCTTTGATCTCGAAGCTAAGCAAGCTAGGGCGGGGTCAGTACTTTGATGGGAGACTGCCTGGGAATACCCGGTGCTGTAAGCTTTTATTACTACACTTTACAACAGCAGGGTCTCTGCTCCTACTATATACCACAAGTATAATTGCATTTTACCATCTATAAATATCTTGTTTTCACCTACTCTAATGGCTTACGGCCATACCACACTGAACACGCCGATCTCGCTTGATCCTGGAAGCTAAGCCAAAGTAGGGCCGGGTCAGTACTTTGATGGGAGACTGCCTGGGAATACCCGTTGCTGTAAGCTTTTTATTCTACACTTTACAACAGCAGGGGCTCTTACTCCTAATTTATACCACAAGTATAATTGAATTTTACCATCGATAAATAACTTGTGTTCACATACTCTTAATGGCTTTACGCCATACCACTCCTGAACATGCCCGATCTCATCTGATCCTCGAAGCTAAGCAGAGTAGGGCCGGTCAGTACTTGATGGGAGACTGCCTGGGAATACCCGTGCTGTAAGCTGTTTATTACCATTTTACAACAGCAGGGGCTATGCTCCTTCTATATACCACAAGTATACTTGCATTTTACCATGTATAAATACCTTGTGTTCAATTAATTTAAAGGCTTATGGGCCATACCACCGCTGAACATGCCCGATCTCGCTTGATCTCGAAGCTAAGCAAGGTAGGGCCGGGTCAGTACTTGGATGGGAGACTACCTGGGAATACCGTGCGTAAGCTGTTTATTACCATTTTACAACAGCAGGGGCTGCCTTCTATATACCACAAGCATACTTTGCATTTTACCATCTATAAATATCTTGTTTTCACCTACTTTAAGGCTTACGGCCATACCACCTCGAACAGCCTCGAACTCGCTTTGATCTCGAAGCAGCAAGGTAGGGCCGGTCAGTACTTTGATGGGAGACTGCCTGGGAATACCCGGTGCTGTAAGCTTTTATTACTCATTTTACAACAGCAGGGCTATGCTCCTTCTATATACCACAAGTATACTTGCATTTTACCATGTATAAATACCTTGTGTTCACCTACTTAAAGGCTTACGCCATACCATCGGAACATGCCCGACCTCGCTTTGATCTCGGAAGCCAAGGTAGGGCTAATAATACCTTGATGGGAGACTGCCTGGAATACCCGTGCTGTAAGCTTTTTTATTAACACTTTACAACAGCAGGGTCTGTGCCCTAATATATACCACAAGTATAATTGCATTTTACCATCTATAAATATCTTTTTTAACCTACTCTAATGGCTTACGCCATACCAACTCTGAACACCATGCTTGATCCTGAAGCTAGCGGTCGGGTCAGTACTTGATGGGAGACTGCCTGAATACCGGCTGTAGCTTTTATTACCACTTCAAAACAGAGGCTATGCCTTCAATACCACAAGTATACTGCATTTTACCATGTATAAATACTCTGTTTCACCCTACTAAGGCTTACGGCCATACCACCGTGAACATGCCAACTCGCTTGATCTTGAGCAAGCAAGGTAGGGCCGGGTCAGTACTTGATGGGAGACTGCCTGGGAATACCCGTGCTGTAATAAGCTTTATTATTACCATTTTACAACAGCAGGGGCTATGCTCCTTCTATATACCACAAGTATACTTGCATTTTACCATGTATAAATACCTTGTGTTCACCTACTCTAAAGGCTTTACGGCCATACCACATCGTGAACATGCCCAACCTCGCTTTGATCCTCGAAGCTAAGCAAGGTAGGGCGGGTCAGTACTTTGATGGGAGACTGCCTGGGAATAATCTCGTGCTGTAAGTTTTTATTACTACACTTTACAACAGCAGGGTCTGTGCTCCTAATTTATACCACAAGTATAATTGCATTTTACCATCTATAAATATCTTGTTTTCACCTACTCTTAATGGCTTACGGCCATACCACACCCTGAACACCGATCTCGCTTTGATCCTCGAAGCTAAGCAAGGTAGGGCCGGTCAGTACTTTGATGGGAGACTGCCTGGGAATACCCGTGCTGTAAGCTGTTTATTACCATTTTACAACAGCAGGGGCTATGCTCCTTCTATATACCACAAGTATACTTGCATTTTACCATGTATAAATACCTTGTGTTCACCTAATCTAGGCTTTACGGCCATACCACCGCTGAACATGCCCGATCTCGCTTGATCTCGGAAGCTAAGCAAGGTAGGGCCGGTCAGTACTTGATGGGAGACTGCCTGGGAATACCCGTGCTGAGCTTTTTATTACTACACTTTACAACAGCAGGGTCTATGCTCCTAATTTATACCACAAGTGTCATTGCATTTTACCATCTATAAATATCTTGTTTTCACCTTGCTCTAATGGCTTACGGCCATACCACCATGAACAGCCGAACTCGCTTTGATCCTCGAAGCTAAGCAAGGTAGGGCCGGTCAGTACTTTGATGGGAGACTGCCTGGGAATAACCGGTGCTGTAAGCTTTTATTACCATTTTACAACAGCAGGGGCTATGCTCCTTCTATATACCACAAGTATACTTGCATTTTACCATGTATAAATACCTTGTGTTCACCTACTCTAATGGCTTACGCCATACTCACCGAACAGCTAACCTCGCTTTGATCTCGGAAGCTAAGCAAGGTAGGGCCGGTCAGTACTTGATGGGAGACTGCCTGGGAATACTCGCTGTAGTTTTTATTACTACATTTTACAACAGCAGGGGCTGTACTCCTAATTTATACCACAAGTATAATTGCATTTTACCATCTATAAATACCTTGTTTTCACATACTCTAATGGCTTACGGCCATACCACTCCTGAACATGCCCGACCATCTGATCTCGAAGCTAAGCAGGGTAGGGCGGGTCAGTACTTGATGGGAGACTGCCTGGGAATACCCGGTGCTGTAAGCTTTTATTACCATTTTACAACAGCAGGGGCTATGCTCCTTCTATATACCACAAGTATACTTGCATTTTACCATGTATAAATACCTTGTGTTCACCTTACTCTAATGGCTTACGGCCATACCATCTGCTGAACAGCCTCGATCTCGCTTTGATCTCCTGGAAGCTAAGCAAGGTAGGGCCGGTCAGTACTTGATGGGAGACTGCCTGGGAATAACCCGCGTGCTGTAAGCCTTTTATTACCATTTTACAACAGCAGGGGCTATGCTCCTACTATATACCACAAGTATACTTGCATTTTACCATCTATAAATATCTTGTTTTCACCTACTTCTAATGGCTTACGGCCATACCACCCTGAACACGCCCGATCTCGCTTTGATCTCGAAGCTAAGCAAGGTAGGGCCGGGTCAGTACTTTGATGGGAGACTGCCTGGGAATAACCCGTGCTGTAAGCTTTTTATTCAACATTTTACAACAGCAGGGGCTATGCTCCTTCTATATACCACAAGTATACTTGCATTTTACCATGTATAAATACCTTGTGTTCACCTACTCTAATGGCTTACGCCATACCAATCCGTGAACACGCCCAATCTCGCTTTGATCTCGAAGCTAAGCAAGGTAGGGCCGGTCAGTACTTGATGGGAGACTGCCTGGGAATACCCGTGCTGTAAGCTTTTTATTACCATTTTACAACAGCAGGGGCTATGCTCCTATTATACCACAAGTATAACTTGCATTTTACCATGTATAAATACCTTGTGTTTCACCTACTCTAATGGCTTACGGCCATACCACACTGAACACGCCGACCTCGCTTTGATCCTCGAAGCTAAGCAAGGTAGGGCCGGTCAGTACTTGATGGGAGACTGCCTGGGAATACCCGGTGCTGTAAGTTTTTATTACTACACTTTACAACAGCAGGGGCTATGCTCCTACTTTATACCACAAGTATAATTGCATTTTACCATCTATAAATACCTTGTTTTCACCTACTCTAATGGCTTACGGCCATACTCAACCCTGAATACGCCGCATCTCGCTTTGATCTCGAAGCTAAGCAAGGTAGGGCGGGTCAGTACTTGATGGGAGACTGCCTGGGAATACCCGTGCTGTAAGCTTTTTATTACTACACTTTACAACAGCAGGGGCTATGCTCCTAATATATACCACAAGTGTCATTGCATTTTACCATCTATAAATAACTTGTTTTCACCTACTCTAATGGCTTATGGTTATATAACACTGCTAACACGCCGATCTCTCTTTGATCTTGGCTAAGCAAAGTAGGCTGGTCAGTACTTGATGGGAGACTGCCTGGGAATACCCGTGCTGTAAGCTTTTATTCTTACACTTTACAACAGCAGGGCTCTACTCCTTATTATATACCACAGAGTAATTGCATTTTACCATCGCTAAATACCTTGTGTTCACATACTCTAATGGCTTACGCCATACCACCCTGAACATGCCCGATCTCCTCTGATCTCGAAGCTAAGCAAAGGGGCCGGTCAGTACTTTGATGGGAGACTGCCTGGGATATGTGTCCGGTGCTCTATAACACTCACCATTACAGACATACCAATTTGAACACCCACCGTTACAACTATAGGCCGGTTTACGATGGAACTCCTAAATACCCGTGCTGTAAGCCTTTTATTACCATTTTACAACAGCAGGGGCTATGCTCCTTCTATATACCACAAGTATACTTGCATTTTACCATGTATAAATACCTTGTGTTCACCTAACCTAATGGCTTTACGCACACACCACCGCGGAACACGCCCGATCTGCTTTGATCTCGAAGCTAAGCAATGTAGGGCCGGTCAGTACTTGGATGGGAGACTGCCTGGGAATACCGGTGCTGTAAGCTGTTTATTACCATTTTACAACAGCAGGGGCTATGCTTCTAATATATACCACAAGTGTAATTGCATTTTACCATCTATAAATATCTTGTTTTCACCTTCTTAATGGCTTACGGCCATACCACTCCTGAACAACCGATCTCGCTTTGATCTCGAAGCTAAGCAAGGTAGGGCCGGTCAGTACTTTGGATGGGAGACTGCCTGGGAATATCCGTGCTGTAAGCTTTTATTACCATTTTACAACAGCAGGGGGGATGCTTCTTCTATATACCACAAGTATACTTGCATTTTACCATGTATAAACATCTTGTTTTCACTTACTCTAACGGCTACGCCATACCACCAGAACACCGATCTCGCTTGATCCTCGAAGCTAAGCGCAGAATGCCGGTCAGTACTTTGATGGGAGACTGCCTGGGAATACCCGCGTGCTGGGGTTTATTCTACCTTTTTACAACAGCAGGGTCTGTGCCCTTAATTTATACCACAAGATGACTTTGCATTTTACCATGTATAAATATCTTGTTTCACCTACTCTAATGGCTTACGGCCATACTACCTGAACACGTCCGATCCCCGTTTGATCTCGAAAGGTAAGCAAGTAGGGCCGGTCAGTACTTGGATGGGAGACTGCCTGGGAATACCCGTGTGCTGTAAGCTGTTTATTACCATTTTACAACAGCAGGGGCTATGCTCCTAATTTATACCACAAGTATAATTGCATACCATGCTATAAATACCTTGTTTTCACATACTCTTAATGGCTTACGGCCATACCACCTTGAACATGCCCAATCCACCTGATCTCGAAGCTAAGCAGAGTAGGGGCGGGTCAGTACTTGATGGGAGACTGCCTGGGAATACCCGGTGCTGTAAGCCTTTTATTACCATTTTACAACAGCAGGGGCTATGCTCCTTCTATATACCACAAGTATACTTGCATTTTACCAGTATAAAACACCTTGTGTTCACCTTACTCTAATGGCCATACCAATCTTCGAATTCACCCTTTGATCTCGAGCAAAGCAAGCAGGAGGCTCAGTAATTGATGGAGATTGCCTTGGAATACCCGTGCTGTAAGCTGTTTATTACCATTTTCCAACAGCAGGGGCTCGCCTTTATTTATACCACAAGTGTAATTGCATTTTACCATCTATAAATATCTTGTTTTCACCTCTCTAATGGCTTACGCCATACCAACTCCTGAATACCGCTCTGATCCTGAAGCTAGCAAGGTAGGGCCGGTCAGTAACTTTGATGGGAGACTGCCTGGGAATAATGCTGTGCGCTGTTTATTACCATTTTACAACAGCAGGGGCTATGCTCCTTCTATATACCACAAGTATACTTGCATTTTACCATGTATAAATACCTTGTGTTCACCTACTCTAATGGCTTACGGCCATACCACACGAACACGCCTTGATCTTAGCAAGGTAGGGGCCGTACTTGATGGGAGACTGCCTGGGAATACCCGTGCTGTAAGCTTTTTATTAACACACAACAGCAGGAAGCTCTATACAACAATTATCTCATACCATCATAAAATCTTGTTTTCACCTACTCTTGGCTTGTCTTAACACCATTGTCTTGATCGAGTACAGGTAGGGTCAGTATTGGATGGGAGACTGCCTGGGAATACCCGGTGCTGTAAGCTTTTATTCTACACTTTCAACAGCAGGGTCTGTGCTCCTAATTTATACCACAAGTGTCATTGCATTTTACCATCTATAAATATCTTGTTTTCACCTACTCTAATGCTGCTATGGCCATACTCAATCGCTAAAACGCCCATCCTCGCTTGATCTTGGAAGCTAAGCAAGGTAGGGCGGGTCAGTAATTGATGGACCGCCTGGGAAATACCGTGCTGTAAGCTGTTTATTACACATTTTACAAAGCAGCAGGCTATGCTTCGTTCTATATACCACAGGTACTTGCATTTTACCATGTATAAATACCTTGTGTTCACCTTACTCTATTGAGCTTTACGGCCATACCACCGCTGAACACCCCGATCTCGTTTGATCTCGAAGCTAAGCAAGGTAGTGCCTGTCAGTACTTGTATGGAAAATTGCCTGGGAAAACCCGTGCTGTAAGCTTTTATTCTACACTTTACAACAGCAGGGTCTCTGCTCCTTATTTATACCACAAGTGTCATTGCATTTTACCATCTATAAATACCTTGTTTTCACTCTCTATAGTGGCTTATGGCCATACCACACTGAACAGACTCGGATCTCGTCTGATCTTGGAAGCTAAGCAAAGTAGGGCTGGGCAGTACTTGGATGGGAGACTACCTGGGAATACCTGGTGCTGTAAGCTTTTATCTCCGTTTTACAACAGCAGGGGCGCGCTACGTCCTGCTATATACCACAAGCGTAATTGCATTTTAACCATCTCTAAATAACTTGTGTTCAATGTTCTAATGGCTTACGGCCATACTCACCCCTGAACACGACTCATCCGTCTGATCTCGAAGCAACAAGGTAGGGCGAGTCAGTACTTGGATGGGAGACTGCCTGGGAATACCCGTGCTGTAAGCTGTTTATTACCATTTTACAACAGCAGGGCTCTGCTTCTTCTTTATACCACAAGTTTAATCCATTTTACCATCTATAAATATCTTGTTTTCACCTTCTTTAATGGCTTACGCCATACCACCCGAATACGCCCGATCTCGCCTTGATCTCGGAAGCTAAGCAAGGTAGGGCGGGTCAGTACTTGGATGGGAGACTGCCTGGGAATACCCGGTGCTGTAAGCTTTTATTACCCATTGTACAACAGCAGGGGCTATGCTCCTTCTATATACCACAAGTATACTTTGCATTTTACCATGTATAAAATACCTCTTGTTCACCCCTACTTAAAGGCTTACGGCCATACCATCGCGGAACATGCCCGATCTCGCTTTGATCTCGGAAGCTAAGCAAGGTAGGGCCGGGACAGTACTTGGATGGGAGACTGCCTGGGAATACCCGGTGCTGTAAGCTTTTATTCTACACTTTCAACAGCAGGGTCTGTGCTCCTAATATATACCACAAGTGTCATTGCATTTTACCATCTATAAATAGCCTGTTTTCACCTACTTCTATTTGCCTACGCCCATACCAACCTTGAACACTCGATCTCGTTTTGATCTCGGAAGCTGCAGTAGGGCGCTGGGTCAGTACTTGGATGGGAGACTGCCTGGGAAAGCCGGTGCTGTAAGTTTTTATTCCCATTGTACAACAGCAGGGGCTATGCTCCTTCTATATACCACAAGTATACTTGCATTTTACCATGTATAAATACCTTGTGTTCACCTACTCTAATGGCTTACGGCCATACCACCGTGAACACGCCCGATCTCGTTTGATCTCGGAAGCTAAGCAAGGTAGAGCCGGGTCAGTACTTGGATGGGAGACTGCCTGGGAATACCCGGTGCTGTAAGCTTTTTATTCTACACTTTCAACAGCAGGGTCTCTGCTCCTAATTTATACCACAAGTGTCATTGCATTTTACCATCTATAAATAGCCTGTTTTCACCTGCTCTAGTGGCTTATGGCCATTCCACACTGAACAGGCCGGATCTCGTCTGATCTTGGAAGCTAAGCAGAGTAGGGCCGGGTCAGTACTTGGATGGGAGACTGCCTGGGAATACCCGGTGCTGTAAGCTTTTTATTCTACACTTTCAACAGCAGGGGCTCTACTCCTAATTTATACCACAAGTGTAATTGAATTTTACCATCGCTAAATAACTTGTGTTCACATGCTCTAATGGCTTACGGCCATACCACCCTGAACACGCCCGATCTCGTTTGATCTCGGAAGCTAAGCAAGGTAGGGCCGGGTCAGTACTTGGATGGGAGACTGCCTGGGAATACCCGGTGCTGTAAGCTGTTTATTACCATTTTACAACAGCAGGGGCTATGCTCCTTCTATATACCACAAGTATACTTGCATTTTACCATGTATAAATACCTTGTGTTCACCTACTCTAATGGCTTACGGCCATACCAACCGTGAACACGCTCAACTTCGCTTGATCCTCGGAAGCTAAGCAAGGTAGGGCCGGGTCAGTACTTGGATGGGAGACTGCCTGGGAATACCCCGTGCTGTAAGCTGTTTATCACCATTTTACAACAGCAGGGGCTCTGCCGCTTATTATACCATACAAGTGTAATTGCATTTTACCATCTATAAATATCTTGTTTTCACCTTCTTCAACGCCTTACGGCCATACCACCCTGAATACCGACCGCTCGCTTTGATCCTCGGAAGCTAAGCAAGGTAGGGCCGGTCTACTTGGATGGGAGACTGCCTGGGAATACCCGGTGCTGTAAGCTTTTATTACCATTGTACAACAGCAGGGGCTATGCTCCTTCTATATACCACAAGTATAACTTGCATTTTACCATGTATAAATACCTTGTGTTCACCTACTCTTAAGGCTTAACCCATACCAACCGCGGAACACGCCCGATCTCGCTTTGATCTCGAAGCTAAGCAAGGGAGGGCGGGTCAGTACTTGATGGGAGACTGCCTGGGAATACCCGGTGCTGTAAGCTGTTTATTACCATTTTACAACAGCAGGGGCTCTGCTTCTTGTTTATACCACAAGTGTAATTGCATTTTACCATCTATAAATATCTTGTTTTCACCTTCTTTAATGGCTTACGGCCATACCACCCTGAATACGCCAATCTCGCTTTGATCTCGTAAGCTGCGTAGGGGGCGCGGTCAGTACTTGGATGGGAGACTGCCTGGGAATACCTGGTGCTGTAAGCTTTTTATACCTTATAGTACAACAGCAGGGGCTATGCTCCTTCAATATACCACAAGTATACTTGCATTTTACCATGTATAAATACCTTGTGTTCACCTACTCTAATGACTTACGGCCATACCACCATGAACATGCCCGATCTCGCTTTGATCTCGGAAGCTAGCAAGGTAGGGCCGGTCAGTACTTGGATGGGAGACTGCCTGGGAATACCCGGTGCTGTAAGCTTTTATTCTACACTTTCAACAGCAGGGTCTGTGCTCCTAATTTATACCACAAGTGTCATTGCATGTTACCATCTATAAATATCTTGTTTTCACCTGCTCTAATGGTTTACGGCCATACCACCCTGAACACGCCTGATCTCGCTTTAATATCGGAAGCTAAGCAAGGTAAGGCCGGTTCAGTACTTGGATGGGAGACTGCCTGGGAATACCCGGTGCTGTAAGCTGTTTATTACCATTTTACAACAGCAGGGGCTATGCTCCTTCTATATACCACAAGTATACTTGCATTTTACCATGTATAAATACCTTGTGTTCACATACTCTAATGGCTTACGGACGCACCACCGCTGAACAACGCCACATCTAGCTTGATCTCGGAAGCTAAGCAAGGTAGGGCCGAAGTAGTACTTGGATGGGAGACTGCCTGGGAATATCCGGTGCTGTAAGCTGTTTATTACCATTTTACAACAGCAGGGGCTCTGCTTCTTGTTTATACCACAAGTGTAATTGCATTTTACCATCTATAAATATCTTGTTTTCACCTTCTTCAATGCCTTACGGCCATACCACCCTGAATACGCCCGATCTCGTTTGATCTCGGAAGCTAAGCAAGGTAGGGCCGAGTCAGTACTTGGATGGGAGACTGCCTGGGAATATCCGGTGCTGTAAGCTGTTTATTACCATTTTACAACAGCAGGGGCTCTGCTTCTTGTTTATACCACAAGTGTAATTGCATTTTACCATCTATAAATATCTTGTTTTCACCTTCTTCAATGCCTTACGGCCATACCACCGTGAACAGCCCGACCTCGTTTGATCTCGGAAGCTAAGCAAGGTAGGGCCGAAGTACACCTGCATGGGAGACTGCCTGGGAATACCCGGTGCTGTAAGCTTTTTATTCTACACTTTCAACAGCAGGGTCTGTGCTCCTAATTTATACCACAAGTGTCTTTGCATTTTACCATCTATAAATATCTTGTTTTCACCTGCTCTAATGGCTTACGGCCATACCACCGTGAACACGACCGATCTCGTTTGATCTCGGAAGCAAGGTAGGGCCGGGTCAGTACTTGGATGGGAGACTGCCTGGGAATACCCGGTGCTGTAAGCTGTTTATTACCATTTTACAACAGCAGCGGCTCTGCTCCTAATTTATACCACAAGTGTAATTGAATTTTACCATCGCTAAATAACTTGTGTTCACATGCTCTAATGGCTTACGGCCATACCACCCTGAACATGCCCAATCTCATCTGATCTCGGAAGCTAAGCAGAGTAGGGCTGGGTCAGAACTTGGATGGGACACTGCCTGGGAATACCTGGTGCTGTAAGCTTTTTATTCCCATTGTACAACAGCAGGGGCTATGCTCCTTCTATATACCACAAGTATACTTGCATTTTACCATGCATAAATACCTTGTGTTCACCTACTCTAATGGCTTACGGCCATACCACCCTGAACACGCCCGATCTCGTTTGATCTCGGAAGCAAAGCAAGGTAGGGCCGGTCAGTACTTGGATGGGAGATTGCCTTGGAATACCCGGTGCTGTAAGCTGTTTATTACCATTTTACAACAGCAGGGGCTCTGCTTCTTTTATACCACAAGTGTAATTGCATTTTACCATCTATAAATATCTTGTTTTCACCTTCTTTAATGGCTTACGGCCATACCACCCTGAATAAGCCTGATCTCGGAAGCTAAGCAAGGTAGGGTCGGGTCAGTACTTGGATGGGAGACTGCCTGGGAATACCCGATGCTGTAAGCTGTTTATTACCATTTTACAACAGCAGGGGCTATGCTCCTTCTATATACCACAAGTATACTTGCATTTTACCATGTATAAATACCTTGTGTTCACCTACTCTAATGGCTTACGGCCATACCACCGTGAACACGCCTGACTCACCCTTTGATCTCGAAGCCATACAAAGGTAGGGCCGGAGTACTTGGATGGGAGACTGCCTGGGAATACCCGGTGCTGTAAGCTTTTTATTCTACACTTTCAACAGCAGGGTCTGTGCTCCTAATTTATAACACAAGTGTCTTTGCATTTTACCATCTATAAATATCTTGTTTTCACCTGCTCTGATGGCTTATGGCCATACCACCGTGAACACGCAGATCTCGTTTGATCTTGGAATCTAAGCAAGGTAGGGCCGGGTCAGTACTTGGATGGGAGACCGCCTGGGAATACCTGGTGCAGTAAGCTGTTTATTACCATTTTACAACAGCAGAGGCTCTGCTTCGTCTTTATACCACAAGTGTAATTGCATTTTACCATGTATAAATACCTTGTGTTCACCTACTCTATTGACTTACGGCCATACCACCGTGAACACCCCCGATCTCGTTTGATCTCGGAAGCTAAGCAAGGTAGTGCCTGGTCAGTACTTGGATGGGAAATTGCCTGGGAATACCCGGTGCTGTAAGCTTTTTATTCTACACTTTCAACAGCAGGGTCTCTGCTCCTTATTTATACCACAAGTGTCATTGCATTTTACCATCTATAAATACCCTGTTTTCACCTTCTATAGTGGCTAATGGCCATTCCACACTGAACAGACTGGATCTCGTCTGATCTTGGAAGCTAAGCAGAGTAGGGCTGGGTCAGTACTTGGATGGGGGACTACCTGGGAATACCTGGTGCTGTAAGCTTTTTATTCCGGTTTTACAACAGCAGGGGCTCTGCTCCTTATTTATACCACAAGCGTAATTGATTTTTACCATCTCTAAATAACTTGTGTTCAAATGCTCTAATGGCTTACGGCCGTACCACCCTGAACACGACTCATCTCGTCTGATCTCGGAAGCTAAGCAAGGTAGGGCTGGATCAGTACTTGGATGGGAGACTGCCTGGGAATACTCGGTGCTGTAAGCTGTTTATTACCATTTTACAACAGCAGGGCTCTGCTTCTTGTTTATACCACAAGTTTAATTGCATTTTACCATCTATAAATATCTTGTTTTCACCTTCTTTAATGGCTTACGGCCATACCACCCTGAATACCCGACTTCGGTTTGATTCTCGAACTAAGCAAGGTAGGGCGGGGTCAGTACTTGGATGGGAGACTGCCTGGGAATACCCGGTGCTGTAAGCTTTTATTCCCATTGTACAACAGCAGGGGCTATGCTCCTTCTATATACCACAAGTATACTTGCATTTTACCATGTATAAATACCTTGTGTTCACCTACTCTAAAGGCTTACGGCCATACCACCGTGAAGATGCCCGATCTCGTTTGATCTCGGAAGCTAAGCAAGGTAGGGCCGGGACAGTACTTGGATGGGAGACTGCCTGGGAATACCCGGTGCTGTAAGCTTTTTATTCTACACTTTCAACAGCAGGGTCTGTGCTCCTAATTTATACCACAAGTGTCATTGCATTTTACCATCTATAAATAGCCTGTTTTCACCTGCTCTATTTGCTTAAGTCCATACCACCCTGAACACGCCCGATCTCGTTTGATCTCGGAAGCTAAGCCGAGTAGGGCTGGGTCAGTACTTGGATGGGAGACTGCCTGGGAATACCCGGTGCTGTAAGTTTTTTTATTCCCATTGTACAACAGCAGGGGCTATGCTCCTTCTATATACCACAAGTATACTTGCATTTTACCATGTATAAATACCTTGTGTTCACCTACTCTGATGGCTTAAGGCCATACCACCGTGAACACGCCCAATCTCGTTTGATCTCGGAAGCTAAGCAAGGTAGAGCCGGGTCAGTACTTGGATGGGAGTCTGCCTTGGAATATCCGGTGCTGTAAGCTTTTTATTCTACACTTTCAACAGCAGGGTCTCTGCTCCTAATTTATACCACAAGTGTCATTGCATTTTACCATCTATAAATAGCCTGTTTTCACCTGCTCTAGTGGCTTATGGCCATTCCACACTGAACAGGCCGGATCTCGTCTGATCTTGGAAGCTAAGCAGAGTAGGGCCGGATCAGTACTTGGATGGGAGACTGCCTGGGAATACCCGGTGCTGTAAGCTTTTTATTCTACACTTTCAACAGCAGGGGCTCTACTCCTAATTTATACCACAAGTGTAATTGAATTTTACCATCGCTAAATAACTTGTGTTCACATGCTCTAATGGCTTACGGCTATACCACCCTGAACATGCCCGATCTCATCTGATCTCGGAAGCTAAGCAGAGTAGGGCTGGGTCAGTACTTGGATGGGACACTGCCTGGGAATACCCGGTGCTGTAAGCTTTTTATTCCCATTGTACAACAGCAGGGGCTATGCTCCTTCTATATACCACAAGTATACTTGCATTTTACCATGTATAAATACCTTGTGTTCACCTACTCTAATGGCTTACGGCCATACCACCGTGAACATGCCCGATCTAGTTTGATATCGGAAGCTAAGCAAGGTAGGGCCGGGTCAGTACTTGGATGGGAGACTGCCTGGGAATAACCGGTGCTGTAAGCTGTTTATTACCCTTTTACAACAGCAGGGGCTATGCTCCTTCTATATACCACAAGTATACTTGCATTTTACCATGTATAAATACCTTGTGTTCACCTACTCTAATGGCTTACGGCCATACCACCGTGAACACGCCCAATCTCGTTTGATCTCGGAAGCTAAGCAAGGTAGGGCCGGGCCAGTACTTGGATGGGAGACTGCCTGGGAATACCCGGTGCTGTAAGCTGTTTATCACCAATTTACAACAGCAGGGGCTCTGCTTCTTGTTTATACCACAGGTGTAATTGCATTTTACCATCTATAAATATCTTGTTTTCACCTTCTTCAATGCCTTACGGCCATACCACCCTGAATACCGATCTCGTTTTTGATCTCGAAGCAGGCAAGGTAGGGCCGGGTCAGTACTTCGATGGGAGACTGCCTGGGAATACCCGGTGCTGTAAGCTTTTTATTCCCATTGTACAACAGCAGGGGCTATGCTCCTTCTATATACCACAAGTATACTTGCATTTTACCATGTATAAATACCTTGTGTTCACCTACTCTAAGGCTTAAGGCCATACCACCGTGAACTCGCCCGATCTCGTTTGATCTCGGAAGCTAAGCAAGGTAGGGCCGGGTCAGTACTTGGATGGGAGACTGCCTGGGAATACCCGGTGCTGTAAGCTGTTTATTACCATTTTACAACAGCAGGGGCTCTGCTTCTTGTTAATACCACAAGTGTAATTGCATTTTACCATCTATAAATATCTTGTTTTCACCTTCTTTAATGGCTTACGGCCATACCACCCTGAATACGCCCAATCTCGTTTGATCTCGGAAGCTAAGCAAGGTAGGGCCGGGTCAGTACTTGGATGGGAGACTGCCTGGGAATACCTGGTGCTGTAAGCTTTTTATGCCCATTGTACAACAGCAGGGGCTATGCTCCTTCAATATACCACAAGTATACTTGCATTTTACCATGTATAAATACCTTGTGTTCACCTACTCTAATGACTTACGGCCATACCACCATGAACATGCCCGATCTCGTTTGATCTCGGAAGCTAAGCAAGGTAGGGCCGGGACAGTACTTGGATGGGAGACTGCCTGGGAATACCCGGGTGCTGTAAGCTTTTATTCTACACTTTCAACAGCAGGGTCTGTGCCCTAATTTATACCACAAGTGTCATTGCATGTTACCATCTATAAATATCTTGTTTTCACCTGCTCTAATGGTTTACGGCCATACCACCCTGAACACGCCCGATTTCGTTTGATATCGGAAGCTAAGCAAGGTAAGGCCGGGTCAGTACTTGGATGGGAGACTGCCTGGGAATACCCGGTGCTGTAAGCTGTTTATTACCATTTTACAACAGCAGGGGCTATGCTCCTTCTATATACCACAAGTATACTTGCATTTTACCATGTATAAATACCTTGTGTTCACATACTCTAATGGCTTACGGACGTACCACCGTGATCACGCCAGATCTAGTTTGATATCGGAAGCTAAGCAAGGTAGGGCCGGGTCAGTACTTGGATGGGAGACTGCCTGGGAATATCCGGTGCTGTAAGCTGTTTATTACCCTTTACAACAGCAGGGCAGCTCCTTCTATATACCACAAGTATATTCTTGCATTTTACCAGGTATAAATACCTTGTGTTCACCTACTCTAACCGGCTACCGCCATACCACCCTGAACACCCGATCTCGGCTTTGATCTCGAAGCTAAGCAAGAACAGCCGTATCTTGGATGTGGGAGACTACCTGGGAAATCCGTGCTGTAAGCTGTTTATTACCATTTTACAACAGCAGGGGCTCTGCTTCTTGTTTATACCACAAGTGTAATTGCATTTTACCATCTATAAATATCTTGTTTTCACCTTCTTCAATGGCCTTACGGCCATACCCCCCGAACACCTCGACTCGTTTGATCTCGGAAGTGCTAAGCAAGGTAGGGCCGAGTCAGTACTTCCGATGGGAGACTGCCTGGGAATACCCGGTGCTGTAAGCTTTTATTCTACACTTTCAACAGCAGGGTCTGTGCTCTCTAATTTATACCACAAGTAGTCTTTGCATTTTACCATCTATAAATATCTTGTTTCCACCCGCTCTAATGGCTTACGGCCATACAACCGGAACACGTCCGATCTCGTTTGATCTCGGAAGCGAAAGGTAGGGCCGGGTCAGTACTGGATGGGAGACTGCCTGGGAATACCGTGCCGGCTGTAAGCTGTTTATTACCATTTTACAACAGCAGCGGCTCTGCTCCTAATTTATACCACAAGTGTCATTGCATTTTACCATCTGTAAATAGCCTGTTTTAACCTGCTCTAGTGGCTTATGGCCATACCACCCCACAGCCGGATCTCGTCTGATCTTGGAAGCTAAGCGGTAGGGCCGGGTCAGTACTTGGATGGGAGACTGCCTGGGAATACCCGCTGTAAGCTTTTATTCTACACTTTCAACAGCAGGGGCTCTACTCCTAATTTATACCACAAGTGTAATTGAATTTTACCATCGCTAAATAACTTGTGTTCACATGCTCTAATGGGCTTACGGCCATACCACCCTGAACATGCCCGATCTCATCTGATCCTCGGAAGCTAAGCAGAGTAGGGCGGGTCAGAACTTGATGGGACACTGCCTGGGAATACCTGGTGCTGTAAGCTTTTTATTCCCATTGTACAACAGCAGGGGCTATGCTCCTATATACCACAAGTATACTTGCGATTTTACCATGTATAAATACCTTGTGTTCAACTTACCTAATGGCTTACGGCCATACCACCCTGAACGCCCGATCTCCTTTAACTTCGAAGCAAAGCAAGGGCGCGGTCAGTACTTGGATGGGAGATTGCCTGGGAATACCCCGTGCTGTAAACTGTTTATTACCATTTTACAACAGCAGGGGCTCTGCTTCTTGTTTATACCACAAGTGTAATTGCATTTTACCATCTATAAATATCTTGTTTTCACCTTCTTTAATGGCTTGCGGCCATACCACCCTGAACACGCCCGATCTCGTTTGATCTCGGAAGCTGAACAAGGTAGGGCCGGGTCAGTACTTGGATGGGAGACTGCCTGGGAATACCCGGTGCTGTAAGCTTTTTATTCCCATTGTACAACAGCAGGGGTATGCTCCTTCTATATACCACAAGTATACTTGGATTTTACCATGTATAAATACCTTGTGTTCACCTACTCTAAAGGCTTACGGCCATACCACCGTGAACACGCCCGATCTCGTTTGATCTCGGAAGCTAAGCAAGGTAGGGCCGGGTCAGTACTTGGATGGGAGACTGCCTGGGAATACCCGGTGCTGTAAGCTTTTATTCTACACTTTCAACAGCAGGGTCTCTGCTGCTAATTTATACCACAAGTGTCATTGCATTTTACCATCTATAAATAGCCTGTTTTAACCTGCTCTAGTGGCTTATGGCCATTCCACCCTGAACAGGCCGGATCTCGTCTGATCTTGGAAGCCAAGCCGGTAGGGCCGGGTCAGTACTTGGATGGGAGACTGCCTGGGAATACCCGGCTGTAAGCTTTTATTCGACACTTTCAACAGCAAGGGCTCTACTCCTAATTTATACCACAAGTGTAATTGAATTTTACCATCGCTAAATAACTTGTGTCACATGGTCTGCGCGCACGGCCATATACCACCCTGAACATGCCCAATCTCATCTGATCTCGGAAGCTAAGCAGAATAGGGCTGGGTCAGAACTTGGATGGGGAACTGCCTGGGGAATACCTGGTGCTGTAAGCTTTTATTCCCATTGTACAACAGCAGCGCTATGCTCCTTCTATATACCACAAGTATACTTGCATTTTACCATGCATAAATACCTTGTGTTCACCTACTCTAATGGCTTACGGCCAACTACACCTGAACAGCCCGATCTCGCTTTGATCCCGAAGGCAAAGCAAGGACGGGCCGGGCAGTACTTGGATGGGAGATTGCCTGGGAATACCCGGTGCTGTAAACTGTTTATTACCATTTTACAACAGCAGGGGCTCTGCTTCTTGTTTATACCACAAGTGTAATTGCATTTTACCATCTATAAATATCTTGTTTTCACCTTCTTATAAGGTCTGCGGCCATACCACCCTGAACACCCGATCTCGCTTTGATCTCGGAAGCTGAGCAAGGTAGGGCCGGTCAGTACTTGGATGGGAGACTGCCTGGGAATACCCGGTGCTGTAAGCTTTTTATTCCCATTGTACAACAGCAGGGGCTATGCTCCTTCTAAATACCACAAGTATACTTGCATTTTACCATGTATAAATACCTTGTGTTCACCTACTCTAAAGGCTTAAGGCCATACCACCGTGACCACGCCCCATCTCGTTTGATCTCGGAAGCTAAGCAAGGTAGAGCCGGGTCAGTACTTGGATGGGAGACTGCCTGGGAATACCCGGTGCTGTAAGCTTTTTATTCTACACTTTCAACAGCAGGGTCTCTGCTGCTAATTTATACCACAAGTGTCATTGCATTTTACCATCTATAAATAGCCTGTTTTAACCTGCTCTAGTGGCTTATGGCCATTCCACCCTGAACAGGCCGGATCTCGTCTGATCTTGGAAGCTAACCGGTAGGGCGGGTCAGTACTTGGATGGGAGACTGCCTGGGAATACCCGGTGCTGTAAGCTTTTTATCTCTACACTTTCAACAGCAAGGGCTCTACTCCTAATTTATACCACAAGTGTAATTGAAATTTACCATCGCTAAATAACTTGTGTTCACATGCTCTAATGGCTTACGGCCATACCACCCTGAACATGCCCAATCTCATCTGATCCTCGGAAGCTAAGCAGAATAGGGCTGGGTCAGAACTCCGATGGGACACTGCCTGGGAATACCTGGTGCTGTAAGCTTTTATTCCCATTGTACAACAGCAGGGGCTATGCTCCTTCTATATACCACAAGTATACTTGCATTTTACCATGCATAAATACCTTGTGTTCACCTACTCTTAATGGCGCTCGCCATACCACCCTGACAACCTGCCTCGCTTTGATCTTCGGAAGCTAGAAGTAGAAGTCCGGGTAGTACTTTGATGGGAGATTGCTTGGAATACCCGGTGCTGTAAGCTGTTTATTACCATTTTACAACAGCAGGGGCTCTGTCCTATTTATACCACAATAGCATACTTTACCATCTATAAATATTTTGTTACCCTACTTTAATGGCACGCATACACCTGAACAACTCGTTTGATCTCGGAAGCTAAGAGGGGGTCAGTACTTGGATGGGAGACTGCCTGGAATATCCGATGCTGTAAGCTGTTTATTACCATTTTACGAACAGCAGGGCTCTGCTCTAATATACCACAAGTAACTGCATTTTACCATCTATAAATAGCTGTTTCACCTGTTGGCTTATGGACCTCACACTGAACAGTGATCTCGTTTGATCTTAAAAGCTACAGAGTAGAGCCTGGGTCAGACTCTGGATGGGAGCCTGCCTGGAATATCCGGTGCTGTAATTTTATTCTACACTTTCAACAGCAGGGCTCTACTCCCAATTTATACCACAAGTGCACTGAATTTTACCATCATAAATAACTTGATGTTCACCTGCTCTAGTGGCTTACGCTCATCCACACTGAACAGGCCGATCTCATCTGATCTCGGGAAGCTAAGCAGATAGGGCTGGGTCAGTACTTGATGGAGAGACTGCCTGGGAATACCCGCGCTGTAAGCTTTTTATTCATTTGTACAAAAACAGGGCTCGCTCCTTCTATATACCACAAGTATACGGCATTTTACCATGTATAAATACCTTGTGTTCACCACTCTAATGGCTACGACCATACAACATGAACAGCCCCATCTCAGATCTGGAAGCTAAGCAGAGTAGGGGGGTAGTACTGGGACGACGCGGGAACACCCGGGTGCGAAGAGCCCAGTACCTAACACAGGGGTGTCCTATATACCACAAGTATCTTGCATACCATTAAATACCTTATGCACACTCTAATTGGTTTACCCATACCACCCAAACACCGACCTAGTTTGATCTCGGAAGCTAGCAAGGTAGGTGTAGTACTTGGAGAGACTGCTGGAATACCCCCCAAGCGTGTTATTACCATTTACAACACAGGTACCCTTCTCTATATACCGCACAAGTCGCATTTTTTTACCACTATACATATTTTCACTTCTTTTACGATTTACGGCATACCACCGAACACGCCCAACCTCGTTGATCTGAAGAAGGGCGAACAGTACTTGATGGGAGACCGCCTGGGAATACCCGTGCTGTAAGGTTTATCACCAAACAAACAGCAGGGGGCCTCTGTTTATACCACAGTGTCATTGCATTTTACCAACTATAAATATCGTCACCCTCCAAGGCCACGGCCATACCACACGAATACCGCCGCTTTGATCGAAGCTAACAAGAGGGGGTGAGGATTGAGATGCTGGGAATAACGTGTGTAGTATTCCATTACAACACAGTTATATACCACAAAATACATAACAATAAATACCTTATACCTACTAACACACATACCACTGCTGAACACCCCTATTCCTTGATCTGAGCAAAGGGGTCATACTTGGATGGGAGATGGAACAATTATGGAAGCGTGAACACTCATTTACACAAGGCATATACCACAAGGCAAGCATTTACCACACTCAATAAATATGTACAATACATACCACATATACCAGATCTCGCTGATTCCTGAGCTGTAGGAGAGGGTGGAGATGGATGGGACAGGAATACCATGTAACCATTACAACAAGAGCGCTTCTATTACCATCAATAAGTGGATTTACCATTATAAATAAAGATAGCAGGAGGGGGAGAAGTAAACGTGGTGAACAC
Source organism: Perca fluviatilis (assembly GCF_010015445.1). Classification (NCBI taxonomy): domain Eukaryota; kingdom Metazoa; phylum Chordata; class Actinopteri; order Perciformes; family Percidae; genus Perca; species Perca fluviatilis. Next base: position 1,887,326 of record NC_053131.1, read on the forward strand.
TTAACAGCAGACCCATAAGAAGAAAAGTAAACACATAAGATACAACATACACATGAACACGATCTTCTTGATTGAAGCTAAGGTAGTACGGAGGGAGAGTAATAGGTGGTAAGTTCTACACCTTCAACAGAGCAGCTACACCACAATAAATGAATACCAGCATAAATAGGTACTTACTCATTGGGAGTACCCATACACCTAACACATCACTGATCTCAGCAAGCAAGGAGTATGGATGGGGAGACTGCCTGGGAAATACGTGGTAGCCTTATTCCATACACAACAGCAGGGGTGTCTCTTCTTATACACCACAAGTATAATTTGGCATTCACCACTATAGACACACACCTACGCTTTACACCTACCAACTCTAACTCCTCGAACTAAGCAAGATAGGGGGGTCGGTACCTTGGATGGGAGACGCCTTGGGAATACCCGGCGTGTAAGCTTTTATTCTACACTTTCAACAGCAGGGTCCTGCCCTATTTATACAACAAGTGTCATTGCATTTACCACTTTAAATAGCCTGTTTTCACCTGCTCCTAGTGGCCAGGCCATTCCACACTGAATAGTCCTGATCTCGGCCTGATCTGAAGCTGTTTAGTAGGGCAGGTCAGGCTTGGATGGGAGACGCCTGGGAATACCGAAGGCTGTGTTTTATTCTACACCTTGAACAGCAGGGCCCTACTCCTAATTTATACCACAAGTGTAATTGAATTTTACCATCGCTAAATGACTTGTGTTCACATGCTCTAATGGCTTACGCCCATACCAACCGACCCCACCCCCATCTGATCCTCGAAGCCAAGCAGAGTAGGGCTGGTCAGTACTTGATGGGACACCGCCTGGGAATACCCGGTGCTGTAAGCTTTTATTCCCATTGTACAACAGCAGGGCTATGTCCTCCATATACCACAAGTATAATTTGCATTTTACCATGTATAAATACCTTGTGTTCACCTACCTAATGGCACACCATTACCACTGAACATGCCCGACCCCGCTTGATCCCGAAGCCAAGCAAGGTAGGGTCGGGTCAGCACTTGGATGGGAGATCGCCTGGGAATACCCAAAGGCGTAGCTACACTTTCAACAGCAGGGTCTGTGCCCTAATTTATACCACAAGTGTCTTTGCATTTTACCATCTATAAATATCTTGTTTTCACCTGCTCTAATGGCTTACGCATAACCACGAACATCCATCTCGCTTGATCCTCAGCTACAAGGTAGGGGGCAGCACTTGATGGAGACGCCTGGGAATAACCCCGCTGTAAGCCGTTTATTACCCTTTACAACAGCAGGGGCTAGCCCTTCTATAACACCACAAGATACTTGCATTTTACCATTTATAAATACATGTTTTCACCTTCTTTAATGGCTTACGTCATACCACCCTGAATACCGATCCATTTGATCTCAAGCCGGTAGGCCGGTCAGTACTTGATGGGAGACTGCCTGGGAATACCCAGGTGTTTATCCCCATTGTACAACAGCAGGGCTATGCTCCTTCATATACCACAAGTATAACTTGCATTTTACCATGTATGAATACCTTTGTTACCTACCTTAATGGCTTACAACCATACCACCAAATACCCCATCTCGCTTTGATCCCAAAGCTAAGCAAGTAGGGCCGGTCAGTTCTTGATGGGAGACTGGCCTTGGAATACCCGGTGCTGTAAGCTTTTATTCTACACTTTTAACAGCAGGGTCTGTGCCCCAATTTATACCACAAGGTTCCTTGCATTTTACCATCTATAAATATCTTGTTTTCACCTTCTTAATGGCTTACGCCATACAACCTTGAATACCTCGACCCCTTGATCCTCAAGCAATAGGGCCGGTCAGTACTTGATGGGAGACTCTGGGAATACCCGGTGCTGTAAGCTGTTTATTACCATTTTACAACAGCAGGGGCTCGCTTCCTTGTTATACCACAAGTGTAATTGCATTTACCATCTATAAATATCTTGTTTTCACCATCTTTAATGGCTTACGCCATACCACCCTGAATAATGCTGATCTCGCTTTGATCTCGAAGCTAAGCAAGGTAGCGGGTCAGTACTTGATGGGAGATGCCTGGCAATACCCGTGCTGTAGGTTTATTCTACACTTCAACAGCAGGGTGCCAGTCTCTAATTTATACTACAAGTGTCATTGCATTTACATCTATAAATATCTGTTTTCACCTGCTCTAATGGCTTACGGCCATACCACCCTAACACTGCATCTCGCTTGTCCTCAAGCTAAGGTAGGAGGTCAGTACTTGGATGGGAGACTGCTGGAAATAGACCCTGGTAAGCTGTTTATTACCATTTTACAAAGCAGGGTAGTCCTTCTATATGCCACAAGTATACTTGCATTTTACCATGTAAAATACCTTGTGTTCACCTACTCTAATGGCTTACGCATACCAACTAACACTTCGCGCTTGATCTCGAAGTAAGGTAGGGGGTAGTACTGATGGGAGACTGTGGGAATACCCGGTGCTGTAAGCTGTTTACATTACATTTTACAACAGCGGGCTCTGCTTCTGTTATACCACATGTAATTGCATTTTACCACTATAAATACTTGTTTTACCATCTTTAATGGCGATACCACCGAATACCATCCGTTGATCTCTGTAGAAAGGAAGGGGAAATTACCCGTGCTGTAAGCTATTTATTACCCTTTTAACAACAGCAGGGGCTATGCCTTCTATATACCACAGTATACTGCATTTTACCAGTATAAATACTGTGTTCACCTACTCTAAGCTCGGCCATACCACGAACACGTCCCGATCTGCTTTGATCCTCGGAAGCAAGCAAGGTAGGGCGGATCAGTACTTGGATGGGAGACTGCCTGGGAATACCCGGTGCTGTGCCGTTTATTACCATTTTACACACACGGGGTCGCCTGTTTTATACCACAAGTGTAATTGCATTTTACCATCTATAAATATCTTGTTTTCTACCTTTTCAACATACAACAACACCTGAATACTCGACTCGCTTATCCGAAGCTAAGCGGTAGGGCCGTACTGATGGAGACTGCCTGGGAATACCCGGTGCTGGGGTTTTATTCTACACTTCTAAACAGCAGGGTCTCTGCTCTAATTTATACAACAAGGTCATTGCATTTTACCATGTTTAAATAGCCTGTTTTCACCTGCTCTAGTGGCTTTATGGCCATACCACACTGAACAGGCCGATCCCGCTTGATCCTTGGAAGCTAAGTTTGTAGGGCCAGGTCAGTACTTGGATGGGAGACTGCCTGGGGAATACCGACGCTAAGCCTTTATTCTACACTTCAACAGCAGGGGCTCTAATTCCCAATTTATACCACAAGTGTAATTGAATTTTACCATGCTTAAATAACTTGTGTTCACATGCTCTGAATGGCCCCATACCACCCTGAACATGCCCCGCATCTCATCTGATCCTAGCTAAGCAGAGTAGGGTGGGTCAGTACTTGGATGGGAGACTGCCTGGGAATACCCGGTGCTGTAAGCTTTATTCCCATTGTACAACAGCAGGGGCTACGTTCCTTCTATATACCACAAGTATACTTTCAATTTACCATGTATAAACACCTTGTGTTCACCTACTCTAATGGCTTATGACCATACCATCGCTGAATATGCCCGATCTCGCTTGATCTCGAGCGAAGCAAGGAAGGGCCAGTACTTGGATGGGAGACTGCCTGGAAATACCCGTGCTGTAAGTTTTATTCTACACTTTCAACAGCAGGGTCTGTGCCCTACCTATACCACAAGTACCTTGCATTTTACCATCTATAAATATCTTGTTTTCACCATTCTAATGGCTTACGGCCATACCACCCTGAACACGCCCGATCTCGGAAGCTAAGCAAGGTAGGGCTGGGTCAGTACTTGGATGGGAGACTGCCTGGGAATACCCGGTGCTGTAAGCTGTTTATTACCATTTTACAACAGCAGGGGCTATGCCCCTTCTATATACCACAAGTATACTTGCATTTTACCATCTATAAATATCTTGTTTTCACCTTCATTAATGGCTTACGGCCATACCACCCTGAATACCGATCTCGCTTTGATCTCGGAAGCTAAGCAAGGAGGCCCGCAGTACTTGATGGGAGACTGCCTGGGAATACCCGAGGTGCTGCAAGCTTTTATACCCATTGTACAACAGCAGGGGCTATGCTCCTTCTATATACCACAAGTATACTTGCATTTTACCATGTATAAATACCTGTGTTCACCTACTCTAATGGCTTACGCCATACCACGTGGAACACGCCCATCTCGCTTTGATCTCGAAGCTAAGCAAGGTAGGGCCGGGTCAGTACTTGGATGGGAGACTGCCTGGGAATACCCGTGCTGTAAGCTGTTTATTACCATTTTACAACAGCAGGGGCCTGCTCCTTGTTTATACCACAAGTGTAATTGCATTTTACCATCTATAAATATCTTGTTTTCACCCTCTTTAATGGCTTACGGCCATACCAAACCTGAACACCGCACCTCGCTTGATCTCGGAAGCTAAGCAAGGTAGGGCTGGGTCAGTACTTTGATGGGAGACTGCCTGGGAATACCCGGTGCGTGTAAGCTGTTTATTACCACTTTACAACAGCAGGGGCTATGCTCCTTCTATATACCACAAGTATACTTGCATTTTACCATGTATAAATACCTTGTTTTCACCTCTTTAATGGCTTACCGCCATACCACCCCGAACACCATCTCGCTTTGATCCTCGAAGCTAAGCAAGGTAGGGCCGGGCAGTACTTGGATGGGAGACTGCCTGGGAATACCCGTGCGTGTAAGCTTTTATCCTACACTTTCAACAGCAGGGTCTGCTCTCCTAATTTATACCACAAGTGTCATTGACTTTTTACCATCTATAAATATCCTGTTTTCACCTGCTCTAGTGGCTTATGGCCAACTTCCACACCGAACAGGCCGGATCTCGCTGATCTTGGAAGCTAAGCCAGTAGGGCCGGGTCAGTACTTGATGGGAGACTGCCTGGGAATACCCGGTGCTGTAAGCTTTTATTACTACACTTTACAACAGCAGGGCTCTAATTCTAATTTATACCACAAGTATAATTGAATTTTACCATGTATAAATACCTTGTGTTCACTACTCTTAATGGCTTACGGCCATACCACCGCGAACAGCCCGTACCCGCCTTGATCCCGGAAGCTAAGCAAGGTAGGCGGTCAGTACTGGATGGGAGACTGCCTGGGAATACCCGTGCTGTAAGCCTTTTATTCTACACTTTACAACAGCAGGGTCTGTGCTCCTAATTTATACCACAAGTGTAATTGCATTTTACCATCTATAAATATCTTGTTTTCACCTGCTCTAATGGCTTACGGCCATACCACCCTGAACACCGATCCGCTTTGATCTCGAAGCTAAGCAGGGCCGGGTCAGTACTTGATGGGAGACTGCCTGGGAATACCCGTGCTGTAAGCTTTTATTAACATTTTACAACAGCAGGGCTCACTTCGATATACCACAAGTATACTTGCATTTTACCATCTATAAATACCTTGTTTTCACCTCCTTAATGGCTTACGGCCATACCACCCTGAATACCTCATCTCGCTTGATCTCGAAGCTAAGCAAGGTAGGGCCGGTCAGTACTTGGATGGGAGACTGCCTGGGAATACCCGGTGCTGTAAGCCTTTTATTCACACTTTACAACAGCAGGGGCTATGTCTCTAATTTATACCACAAGTGTAATTGCATTTTACCATTATATAAAATACCTTGTGTTCAATTCCACTCTAATGGCTTACGGCCATACCACCGGAACACGCCTTGATCTCGAAGCTAAGCAAGCAGGGCGGGTCAGTACTTGATGGGAGACCGCCTGGGAATACCCGTGGTGTAAGCTTTTATTACTACACTTACAACAGCAGGGTCTCATGCTCCTAATTTATACCACAAGTGTAATTGCATTTTACCATCTATAAATACCTTGTGTTCACTTACACTAATGGCTTACGGCCATACCACCGCTGAACAGCCGCATCTCGCTTGATCCTCGAAGCTAAGCAAGGTAGGGCCGGTCAGTACTTGATGGGAGACTGCCTGGGAATACCCGTGCTGTAAGCCTTTATTCTAAACTCACAACAGCAGGGCTGTGCCCTAATTTATACCACAAGTATATTGCATTTTACCATGTATAAATACCTTGTTTTCACCTGCTCTAATGGCTTACGGCCATACCACCTGAACAGCTCATCTCGCTTGATCTCGGAAGCTAAGCAAGGTAGGGCCGTCAGTACTTGATGGGAGACTGCCGGGAATACCCGTGCTGAAGCTGTTTATTACCATTTTACAACAGCAGGCTATGCCCTTCTATATACCACAGTAACTGCATTTTACCATGTATAAATACCTTGTGTTCACCTACTCTAATGGCTTACATACCACGCACGTCCTTGTCTAGAAGGACGTCTTGATGGGAGACTGCCTGGGAATACCCGTGCTGTAACCCCAAAACCCCCTTTATCCAAAAACTATACCACAAGTGTAATTGCATTTTACCATCTATAAATATCTTGTTTTACCTGCTCTAATGGCTTACGGCCATACCAATCCTTCAACACCATCTCGGCTTTGATCCTCGAAGCTAAGCAAGGTAGGGCCGGTCAGTACTTGATGGGAGACTGCCTGGGAATACCTCGTGCTGTAAGTTTTATTCTACACTTTCAACAGCAGGGTCTGTGTCTCTAATTTATACCACAAGTGTCATTGCATTTTACCATCTATAAATATCTTGTTTCACCTTCGCTCTAATGGCTTACGGCCATACCACACCCTGAACAGTCCGGATCTCGCTTTGATCTTGAAGTGCTAAGAAAGGGCCGCACTTTGATGGGAGACTGCCTGGGAATACCCGGTGCTGTAAGCTGTTTATTACCATTTTACAACAGCAGGGGCTATGCTCCTTCTATATACCACAAGTATATCTTGCATTTTACCATGTATAAATACCTTGTGTTCAATTCTACCTAATGGCTTACGGCCATACCACCTGAACACGCCTTATCCCATTTGATCCTCGAAGCTAGCTAGGTAGGGCCGTCAGTACTTGATGGGAGACGCCTAGAATAACCCGTGCTGTAAGCTGTTTATTACCATTTTACAACAGCAGGGCTCTGCTTCTTATTTATACCACAAGTATAATTGCATTTTACCATCTATAAATATCTTGTTTTCACCTGCTCAGGCTTACGGCCATACCACCCTGAACACCCGGATCCTCGCTTGATCTCGAAGCTAAGCGGTAGGGCCGGTCAGTACTTGAGAAGCGTGGCGAATACCCGGTGCTGTAAGCTGTTTATTACCATTTTACAACAGCAGGGTCTATGCCCTTCTATATACCACAAGTATACTTGCATTTTACACTACAAAAATACCTTGTGTTCACCACTCTAATGGCTTTACGCCATACCACCGCGAACACCCGATCCTTGCTTGATCTCGAAGCTAAGCAAGGTAGGGCCGGGTCAGTACTTGGATGGGAGACTGCCTAGGAATACTCGTGCTGTAGTAGTTTATTACCATTTTACAACAGCAGGGCTCTGCTTCATTTATACCACAAGTGTAATTGCATTTTACCATCTATAAATATCTTGTTTTCACCTTCATCATGCTTACGGCCATACCACCCTGAATACGCCCGGATCTCGCTTGATCTCGAAGCTAAGCAAGGTAGGCGGTCAGTACTTGGATGGGAGACTGCCTGAATACCCGGTGCTGTAAGTTTTATTACCATTGTACACGCAGGGCTGCGCTTCTATATACCACAAGTATACTTGCATTTTACCATGTATAAATACCTGTGTTCACCTATTCTAATGGCTTACGCCATACCAACCGTGAACACGCTCCATCTCGCTTTGATCTCGAAGCTAAGCAAGGTAGGGCCGGGTCAGTACCTTGATGGGAGACTGCCTGGAAATACCCGTGCTGTAGCTTTTATTCCACACTTTCAACAGCAGGGTCTGTGCTCTAATTTATACCACAAGTATCATTGCATTTTACCATCTATAAACATCTTGTTTTCACCTACTCTAATGGCTTACGGCCATACCACCGCGAACAACACGCCTCGATCCCGCTTTGATCTCGAAGCTAAGCAAAGTAGGGCCGGTCAGTACTTGGATGGGAGACTGCCTGGGAATAACCCGTGCTGTAAGCTGTTTATTACCATTTTACAACAGCAGGGCTCTGCTTCCCGTTTATACCACAAGTGTAATTGCATTTTACCATCTATAAATATCTTGTTTTCACCTTCCTTAATGGCTTACGGCCATACCACCTTGAATACCCACCCCGCTTGACCTCGAAGCTAAGCAAGGTAGGGGTCAGTACTTGATGGGAGACTGCCTGGGAATACCCGTGCTGGAAGCGTTTATTACCATTGTACAACAGCAGGGCTATGCTCCTTCTATATACCACAAGTATAACTTGCATTTTACCATGTATAAATACCTTGTGTTCACCTACTCTAATGGCTTACGGCCATACCACCGCGAACATGCCCGACCTCGCTTTGATCTCGGAAGCTAAGCCGGTAGGGCCGGTCAGTAACTTTGATGGGAGACTGCCTGGCAATACCCGGTGCTGTAAGCTTTTATTCTACACTTTCAACAACAGCAGGTCTGTGCTCTTAATTTATACCACAAGTGTCATTGCATTTTACCATCTATAAATATCTTGTTTTCACTCTCTTTCCAGGCTTACGGCCATACCACCTCTGAACAGCCGCACCTCGCTTTGATCTCGAAGCTAAGCAAGGTAGGGCCGGTCAGTACTTGATGGGAGACTGCCTGGGAATACCCGTGCTGTAAGCTGTTTATTACCATTTTACAACAGCAGGGCTATGTCTTCTATATACCACAAGTATACTTGCATTTTACCATGTATAAATACCTTGTGTCCACTCTACTCTAATGGCTTACGCCATACCACCCTGAACACTGATCTTCGCTTTGATCTCTCGAAGCTAAGCAAGGGCCGGGCAGTACTTGATGGGAGACGCCTGGGAATACCCGTGCTGTAAGCTGTTTATTACCATTTTACAACAGCAGGCTCTGCTTCTTGTTTATACCACAAGTGTAATTGCATTTTACCATCTATAAATATCTTGTTTTCACCTTCTTTAATGGCATACGCCATACCACCCTGAACACACACCTGCGACTTCATTTGATCTCGGTAGCTAAGCAAGGTAGGGCGGGTCAGTACTTGGATGGGAGACTGCCTGGGAATACCCGGTGCTGTAAGCTTTTATTCTACACTTCAACAGCAGGGTCTGTGCTTCTAATTTATACCACAAGTGTCATTGCATTTTACCATCTATAAATATCTTGTTTTCACCTGCTCTAATGGCTTACGGCCATACCACCTTGAACATACCCGATCTCGCTTTGATCTCGGAAGCTAAGCAAGGTAGGGCCGGGTCAGTACTTGATGGGAGACTGCCTGGGAATACCCGTGCTGTAAGCTTTTATTACCATTGTACAACAGCAGGGCTATGCTCCTTCTATATACCACAAGTATACTTGCGATTTACCATGTATAAATACCTTGTGTTCACCTACTCTAATGGCTTACGGCCATACCACCCGCAACACTCGCATCTCGCTTGATCTCGGAAGCTAGCAGGTAGGGCCGGTCAGTACTTGATGGGAGACTGCCTGGGAATACCCGTGCTGTAAGCTTTTATTTTCTACACCTTCAACAGCAGGGTCTATGCTCTAATTTATACCACAAGTATAATTGCATTTTACCATCTATAAATATCTTGTTTTCACCCACTCTAATGGCTTACGGCCATACCACCCTTGAACACTCGCCATCTCGCTTGATCTCGAAGCTGCAAGGTAGGGCCGGGTCAGTACTTGATGGGAGACTGCCTGGGAATACCCGTGCTGTAAGCTTTTATTCACACTCTACAACAGCAGGGTCTGTGCTCCTAATTTATACCACAAGTGTAATTGCATTTTACCATCTATAAATACCTTGTTTTCACCTGCCCTAACGGCTTACGGCCATACCAACCCTGAACAGCCCTCGATCCGCTTTGATCTCGAAGCTAAGCGTAGAGGCGGGTCAGTACTTGATGGGGAGACTGCCTGGGAATACCCGTGCTGTAAGGTTTTTATTACCATTTTACAACAGCAGGGGCTATGCCCTTCTATATACCACAAGTATAATCTTGCATTTTACCATGTATAAATACCTTGTGTTCACCTACTCTAATGGCTTACGGCCATACCACCGCTGAACACAATCCTTACTTGATCTCAAGCTAAGCAAGGTAGGCCGGTCAGTACCTTGATGGGAGACTGCCTGGGAATACCCGGTGCTGTAAGCTGTTTATTACCATTTTACAAACAGCAGGGCTATGCTTCTTGTTTATACCACAAGTATACTGCATTTTACCATGTATAAATATCTTGTTTTCACCTACTTAATGGCTTACGGCCATACCACCCTGAATACCCGATCTCGCTTTGATCTCGAAGCTAAGCAAGGTAGGGCCTGGCAGTACTTTGATGGGAGACTACCTGGAAAAACCCGTGCTGTAAGGTTTTTCCTTAATCCATTGTACAAACAACAGGGGCTATGTTCTTCTATATACCACAAGTATACTTGCATTATACCATTACGTATAAACATCCTTGTGTTCACCTGCTTTAATGGCTTACGGCCATACCACCCTGAACACGCCCGGATCCCGCTTTGATCTCGGAAGCTAAGCAAGGTAGGGCCGGTCAGTACTTGGATGGGAGACTGCCTGGAAATACCCGTGCTGTAAGCTTTTATTCTTACACTTTCAACAGCAGGGTCTGTGCTCCTAATTTATACCACAAGTATAATTGCATTTTACCATCTATAAATACATCTTGTTTTCACCTGCTCTAATGGCTTACGGCCATAACAACCGCTGAACACGCCCGATCTCGCTTTGATCTCGAAGCTAAGCAAGGTAGGGCCGGGTCAGTACTTTGATGGGAGACCGCCTGGGAATACCCGTGCTGTAAGCTGTTTATTACCATTTTACAACAGCAGGGGCTGTGCTTCTTGTATATACCACAAGTATACTTGCATTTTACCATCTATAAATATCTTGTTTTCACATTCCCTTAATGGCTTACGGCCATACCACCATGAATACCCCGATCTCGCTTTGATCTCGGAAGCTAAGCAAGGTAGGGCCGGGTCAGTACTTGGATGGGAGACTGCCTGGGAATACCCCGGTGTAAGCTGTTTATTACCATTTTACAACAGCGGGGCTATGCTCCTTCTATATACCACAAGTATACTTGCATTTTACCATGTATAAATACCTTGTTTTCACCTACTTTAATGGCTTACGGCCATACCAACTCTGAACAGCTCGCATCTCGCTTTGATCTCGTAGCTAGCAAGGTAGGTCCGGTCAGTACTTTGATGGGAGACTGCCTGGGAATACCCGTGCGTAAGCTTTTATTCTACACTTTACAACAGCAGGGCCTGTGCTCCTAATTTATACCACAAGTGTAATTGCATTTTACCATCTATAAATACCTTGTTTTCACCTGCTCTAATGGCTTACGGCCATACCACCTGAACATACCCGATCTCGCTTTGATCTCGGAAGCTAAGCAAGGTAGGGCCGGTCAGTACTTGATGGGAGACTGCCTGGGAATACCCGTGCTGTAAGCTGTTTATTACCATTTTACAACAGCAGGGGCTCTGCTTCTATTTATACCACAAGTGTAATTGCATTTTACCATCTATAAATATCTTGTTTTCACCTCTTTAATGGCTTACGGCCATACCACCTTGAATAAGACGCACCTCGCTTGATCTCGGAAGCTAAGCAAGGTAGGGCCGGTCAGTACTTGGATGGGAGACTGCCTTGGGAATACCGGTGCTGTAAGCTTTTATTCCCATTGTACAACAGCAGGGGCTATGCTCCTTCTATATACCACAAGTATACTTGCATTTTACCATGTATAAATACCTTGTGTTCACCTACTTAAAGGCTTACGGCCATACCACACGTGGAACACGCCCGGATCTCGCTTGATCTCGGAAGCTAAGCAAGGTAGGGCCGTCAGTACTGGATGGGAGACTGCCTGGGAATACCCGGTGCTGTAGCTTTTATTCTACACTTTCAACAGCAGGGTCTGTGCTCTCTAATTTATACCACAAGTGTCATTGCATTTTACCATCTATAAATATCTTGTTTTCACCTTCTCTGAATGGCTTACGCCATACCACCCTGAACACGCCTCGATCTTCGATCTCGAAGCCGCCGGGTCAACTGGATGGGAATTGCCTGTAAAAGCTTTTAGCCTACACTTTCAACAGCAGGGGTTCCTAATTTATACCACAAGTGTCATTGCATTTTACCATCTATAAATATCTTGTTTTCACCTGCTCTAATGGCTACCACCATACCACTCCTGGAACATACCCATCTCCTTGATCTCGAAGCTAAGCAAGGTAGGGCCGGTCAGTACTTGATGGGAGACTGCCTGGGAATACCCGTGCTGTAAGCTTTTATTACCATTGTACAACAACAGGGGCTAGCTCCTTCTATATACCACAAGTATACTTGCATTTTACCATGTATAAATACCTTGTGTTCACCTACCTAAAGGCTTACGGCCATACCAATCGTGAACACGCCCGGATCTCGCTTTGATCTCGAAGCTACAAGGTAGGGCCGGGTCAGTACTTGGATGGGAGACTGCCTGGGAATACCCGTGCTGTAAGCTTTTTACTCTACACTTTACAACAGCAGGGGCTATGCCCTGATTTATACCACAAGTATAATTGCATTTTACCATCTATAAATATCTTGTTTTCACCTACTCTATTGGCTTACGCCATACCACCCTCGCAACACCCGATCTCGCTTGATCTCGGAAGCTAAGCAAGGTAGGGCCGGTCAGTACTTGGATGGGAGACTGCCTGGGAATACCCGGTGCTGTAAGCTTTTATTCTACACCTTCAACAGCAGGGTCTGTGCCCTAATTTATACCACAAGTGTCATTGCATTTTACCATCTATAAATATCTTGTTTTCACCTGCTCTAATGGCTTACGGCCATACCACTTCAACACTCGACCTCCTTGATCTCCGGAAGTTAAGCGCAGTAGGGCCGGTCAGTATTTGGATGGGAGACTGCGGGAATACCCGTGCTGTAAGCTTTTTATCTCTACACTTTCAACAGCAGGGTCTGTGCCCTAATTTATACCACAAGTGTAATTGCATTTTACCATCTATAAATATCTTGTTTTCACCTGCTCTAATGGCTTACGGCCATACCACCCCTGAATAGGCCTGATCTCGCTTGATCTCGGAAGCTAAGCAAGGTAGGGCCGGGTCAGTACCTTGGATGGGAGACTGCCTGGGAATACCCTGGTGCTGTAAGCTGTTTATTACCATTTTACAACAGCAGGGTCTATGCTCCTTCTATATACCACAAGTATACTTGCATTTTCCTGGAGTTTCCTTTGTGTTTTCTGATTTTTTGATTGAGACGGTAAGCGGGCGGTCTTGTAGGGCTGTGGAGACGACGCGTCGACGCGTAAGGTGAGGATTGTGTCACTCCGTGTTCCCGCACAAACGCTTAGTTTGTTGCCCGCAAAACCTTACTGAACTCTGCTTCACTGTTTAAATTAGCAGCCATTTGCCCGGATTGCATTTGAATTACAATTGTTTTACTCAAGCACTTATACTTAGTTTCACTTTACAGCGCACTGACTCGCGAATTTACAATTGTTAAAACACTGTTAGTTACTTTAGCTTAGCCATTAGCAATGGCTAATTCCTCTCCTCTCCTGCTCTCTTGCTCTGTGTGTCAAATGTTTAGCTATTCCTCTGCCTCCTTTAGTGATAACGATACATGTAATAAAATGTAGTATATCTGCGTTTTGGAGGCAAGGCTTAGTGAATTTGAGTCACGGCTCCGCACCATGGAATCAGAATCGTGATGCTCTCGGAAGCTAGCCAGCACCATGTAGTTAATGCGGGCCAACATACTGTAGCTTCTGTAGCTTCTGTTAGCTGTCCCTCGCAGACCCCGAAAGCAGCCGGGCGAAAAAGGGTGACTGTCCGAGGGAAGCGTAGCGGATCTAGACCAGGGAGTGCACATGATGACGGGTCGCTTCTAAACCGGAGCTGCCTTCGCCTTCTAACAGCTCTCCCTACTCAGCGATACACCGGCTTGAGAAGCCAGTTCTGGTTATTGGGAGCTCTATACTGCGATATGTGAAGCCAGCGCCCCGGGCGGCTACAGTAGGCCTACCTAACGGCGGTCATATGAACCCCCTCGGGCTGGAGCTGGCTATATAGAAACCCATCTAAAACTGCTGGCAAAAAGAACCGTAATATACAGTAAGATCATACTTCACGTAGGTGGTAATGGTCGTAAATCGGAGATCACTAAAATGAATGTTGAGTCACTTTGTGCATACGCAAAGACAATGTCGGACTCCAGTAGTTTTCTGGACCCCCGCCAAACCTGACCAATGATGAAATGTACAGCAGACGTCATCCTTCCACCGCTGGTTGTCAGGGTGGTGCCCACCTAATGATGTGGTGGCTATGTGAATAACTGGAGGGCGCTCTGGGGAAAGCCTGGTTTGATTGAGAGAGACGGCATTCATCCCACCTGGGACGGTGCCGCCTCATATCAAAAAATCTGAACGAAGTTTATCAGACATAAAACCATGACAACCCAAGTTTGATATTAGTAATCAGAGGTGCAGTGCTACGCCTCTGTGCGCCGTGGAGCAGTCACCACTCATGGTCTAATAAGCACGGTGTCTGTCCCCCCGCTCAGATCGGTTAAATCAAAGGTAAACAAAAGATGCGCTTATAACTTTAACAACCTAATTGGAATTAAAACTACTGCAATAGAACAAAATAGGAAAAATTAGATGTGGACTATTAAATATTAGATCTCTGTCTTCTAAAGCAGTACTGGTAAACGAAGTTGATATCAGACAATAAAATTGATTTATTTTGTCTTACTGAAACCTGGTTGGGCCAGCGAAGACTATGTTAGTCTAAATGAAGCCACTCCTCCCAGCCATATTAATACTCAAATTCCTAGAGGCTCAGGTCGAGGAGGGGGAGTTGCAGCCATCTTTGATGCAAGCCTGCTAATTACTCCTAAACCTAAATTACATTATTATACTCATTTGAAAGTCTTGTTCTTAATCTTCAACATCCAAAAATGGAAAAACATTACAGCCAATTATATTCGCTGTTATTTACAGGGCTCCAGGTCCGATATTCTTGAATTTTTATCTGAATTCTCAGAGTTTTTATCATGTTTAGTCCTTAACTCAGACCAAGTACTTTGTAGGTGATTTTAATATCCATGTGGACGCTGACAATGACAGCCTTAGTAACTGCTTTCAACTCATTACTGGATTCAATCGGTTTCTATCAGAGGTGTGCACAAGGCGACGCGACTGTTTTAACCACACCCCTGACCTTGTGCTGGCATATGGTATTGAAATTGAGGATTTAATAATATTTTCGCAGAATTCGGTATTATCAGATCATTCTTAATCACTTTCAATTCTTACTACCTGATTATATTAAATTAGATAAAAGCTCCTACACCAGATGCTTATCTGACAGTGCTATAGCTAAATTTTAAAGAAGATATTCCAACAGCATTCGAACTCTATGTCATGCCTTAACATAACAGAGGAC
This sequence comes from Perca fluviatilis, assembly GCF_010015445.1. Classification (NCBI taxonomy): domain Eukaryota; kingdom Metazoa; phylum Chordata; class Actinopteri; order Perciformes; family Percidae; genus Perca; species Perca fluviatilis. Next base: position 1,903,045 of record NC_053131.1, read on the forward strand.
CTGTATGTTAACCTCAGTCCCTCTCAAATTGATGCATTTGTAGACGGTATTACTACATGCCTACGGATCTAATCTTAGACTCACGCCCCTGAAAAGAAGATGATGAAGCAAAGGAAACTAGCACCTTGGTATAACTCCCTAACTCGGAAATTAAAAACAAATCTCGCAAACCTCGAATGTAAGTGGCGCTCCACCAAGGTGGAAGAATCTCGCTTGGATTGGCAAGAAAGTCTCAAAACCTATAGGAAGGCCCTAAGAAAGGCCAGATCAGACTATTACTCATCACTAATAGAAGAAAACAAGAACAACCTAAGGTTTCCTTTCAGCACTGTCGCCAGGCTGATAGATAGCCACAGCCTTACTGAGCCATCTATTCCTCTAGCTCTGAGTAGTGATGACTTCATGAGCTTCTTCAATGATAAAATTACAACAATTAGAGATAAAATTCATCACCTTTTACACTCAACTTCTAACGGTTCACCTTTAAACGCAGAGTCGTTAGGAAATAAAGACTAGTCTCGACATATACTTAGACTGCTTTTATCCTATAGATCTTCAACAATTAATGTTAAAGATATCCCTCAGCTAAGCTCATCTACCTGTCTCCTTTTGGACCCCATCCCAACGAGACTACTCAAAGAAGCATTACCTGTGGTTAACACCTCATTACATAGATATGATCAATATGTCTCTATTAACAGGTTATGTACCACAGCTTTTAAAGTAGCTGTGATAAACCTCTTCTGAAAAAACTCAACCCTGGATCCTGGAGGTCTTAGCAAACTATAGACCTATATCTAACCTTCCTCTTTCTATCCAAGATCCCTTGAGAAGGTGGTTGCTAATCAGTTATCGATTTTCTACATAGCAACAGTTTATTTGATGACTTTCAATCAGGATTTAGAAAGAATCATAGCACAGAGACGGCACTGGTGAAAAATTACTAACCACCTTTTAACGTGCTGCAGACAAAGGTCTTGTCTCCATTCTGGTTTTACTAGATCTTAGTGCTGCATTTGACACAATTGACCATTCAACCCTGTTACAGAGATTGGAACACTTGATTGGCATTAAAGGAATTGCTCTGAGTTGGTTTTAGGTCCTCTATTTCTCTGATCGATCTCAATTTGTGAATGTTAATGATAACCTCCACGTACGCTTAAAGTTAGCCATGGGGTTCCTCAAGCTCAGTGCTTGGACCAATTTCTATTCTCCTTATATGCTTCCTCTAGGCACATTATTAGAAAACACTCAATTAACTTTCACTGTTGTGGATGACACCCAATTATACTTGTCAATCAAACCAGATCTAAACCAGTCAGCTAGCAAAATTTCAAGATGCATTAAGGATATAAAAAACTTGATGACCTATAATTTTCTTGATGTTAAACCCTAACAAAAACTGGAAGTTATTAAAAGTTTGGGCCCCAAACACCTCCTCGAACCTTCATTATCTGAGAGATATACTTACTCTGATGGTGTTGCCCTGGCCTCCAGCACCAATTGTTAGAAATTTAGGAGTTATCTTTGATCAGATATATCCTTTAATGCCAATCTAAAACAAAACCTCAAGAACAGCCTTTTTTCATCTTCAATAACATTGCCAAAAATTAGGATTCATCCTGTCCCCCAAACTTGATGCTGAAAAAAAAACTATTCATGCATTTGTTACTTGCAGGCTTGGACTATTGTAATCTCCCTACTGTCAGGGTTGCTCAAATAAGTCTCTTTAAGACTCTCCAGCTGATCCTGAATGCTGCAGCGAAGTGGTTCCTCACAAGAACCATGAAAAGAGACTCATAGGGCTCTCCTGTATTAGTTCTCTGCATTGGCTTCCTGTTGAATCCAGGGATTGAGCTTTAAAGTCCTTCTCTTGACCGGGTACAAAGCTCTAAAATGGTCTAGCACCATCATATTCTTAGAAGAGCTCCTATGACATCCGATCTAAGCAGCATTCCATTTTGTCCCCGGAGCCCAGCTGCAGTTGTGTTTAGTTTGATGCGATCAAAATGTGTGTTGAGCTTTGTTTTCGATTTCAGAAAGACTAAAAGGTATCGCGATATATGGTATTGTAAGGATGCCAAAATGGTTTCTACTGTACGCTTAAATGGCCTGCTTCAACATACATGTCTCCCCTTTTTGTTTAGATTTTCTTGTTGTTTTTCTTGTTCTTGTTTCTGCTAGATGTCTGCACCTTGTCAATGTCGTTATTTAAGTACTGCTGCAGCCACTTGGTCTTCGGGTTGATGCAAACCTCCCTGTTGGATACAAAGCCACAGCTTGGATAGAAAGCCACAGCTTGGATAGAAAGCCACAGCTTGGATACAAAGCCACAGCTTGGATAGAAAGCCACAGCTTGGATACAAAGCCACAGCTTGATGTTTTACACCGGCCCACTCTAGCCACCCAGACCTAAGATCTTATCATGCCATGACCGAGCTTAGTGAATATCACCACAGTTAATGTACAGTAGTGTGTAAAGTGGCGTAAACTACAGTCAATATGCTTTTATACCTATAAGGGTTCTCACATTCACTTGGGTGTTATTTACTAATGATAGCTGCTTTGGTCGGGACAGCCAAACTCTGAACACACATGCGAATCGGTACCCGCTATCCCAACTCAGCTAGGTCCCACCCAAGAAAGGGAGTTTCTGTTAAACAAACTAAGTGTGTTGTTGGCCCATTATTCAAATTGAGGTCCACGCCACAGAACAAGCTATATTCTGATGTATATAGGCCTACTATCCTGTGGCAAATGTCATTGTGAACCATGTGCTGATCCTAACTGTCAACTCTTTATACACAGAACACAAAGACAAGAATTGTGATCAAGGTTGCTTTCATGTTTATTTGCAATACATACACTGACACATTGTGAATCATGTACACATTTAGTGAATAAAATAATCATGTTCATGCTATTGCTTGTTTCTTCTTCCTTACACCCGGCTGTCGATAGATCCGGTCTCTGACCAGGTCTCTGTCTTCTTTGGTCATATGAGCAGCCCCAGTCCATCCGGTGTCCTTCAGCAGCGCGTGAGCTAAAAGTCTCGTTCGCGTGAAAAGCCAACAATTGGAAGACAATCCTTTTGACCAGTGCACACTCCATCACCTTGGGCATCAGGGTCTTAGGGTCCCAAGGCATGAGTGATGCATCGGGTGGTCTCTGGGGCACAAATGTCCTCACAATAATATGGTACGTGGACTCCCAAGTCCTCGCTAATGCCACTCTCCCTTCCATGGCGCCGCACAATCATTACCCCGAGGCTCTACATGTCTATGGCACAAGTGTACTTTTGAGGTGCCACCTTCAACAAACAATTCAGGGGCCCTGTACCGCCCACCACATATGTGCTCATCCACTTACAGGAATGTCTAGAGAGGCCCATGTCAGCGTAATTTGTACGGTTAGATCTTCTGTCAGCAGCACGTTGAATGGCGCCAGGTCCCGTGCACCAGGTTCAGTCTGTGCATGTACGACAGTGCTTCAGCCACTTGAACTGAAAAACGAGCTACGAAAACTCAACGGAATAATCTCTAGCGCCGGACTTGCTCGCGGACACAGGTGTCCACTGTGAATCACGCTCGACAATGTGTAGGGTGCGTAGGACATGAGCATGGCCATCATTCCATTGTGGATGACACATTCATGGATCTGGATCACATAAGGGTGGCTCTTAGTACCGCGGAGACAGGATAGCTCTCTCACGGTTGCATCCTCTACGCTGTTGTGACATTTCAAGGCAAACTCTTTTCCAGTTTTTTGACACGGGGCTTTGTATACGGGTTCCATAGGTGCCTCGACGCATTGCGCTCGTGTCAGGTACTTTATTCATGATATCTTACGGTCTGCACCTAAAGTTTATGGAAGGCTTCTTGACCAATCACCCTGTGTGCTCTGTAGATATACCGAGCCACAGCGACATGAACCGTGCATTTTATGTTCCTCGCTCTGTACAGGAGGCGGGACGGTGAGGAGAAAAACATAGTCCTACTGTGGCTAAATTATCCGAAAGCACGGCTGTTTGTCCGCTTGCGCATTACTGACAATTGGAAGATTGCTGTATGGGATATGCCACTGAGCAGCATTGTAAACAAGCCAAAATCTGGCTTTGTTTTATTGTAACAAAATGTCTCATTCAAAAGGAGTTGTGTCAAAGTTTGGACACAAAACTCCCCCGGCTGTGTGCGACTGTGCTGTGTCCGACCGTGGCTGTGTGTCCGCACCGTGGCTGTGTGTCCAATTATGACTGTGTGTCCGACCGTGGCTGTGTCCGACCTTTGACTGTGTCCCCACCTTTGACTGTGTCCGACCGCGGGTTGTGTCCGACCGCGGGTTCGGGCTATATGTAGGAACTTGGCTGCTTTGTGTCTGAGCAATAGTTAACGGAATCTGACATAAGCATCCATTCACAAGGTTTCACTATTTCTCATCGGGCTGTGTCGAAGATGTATGTTCAGCAGCTGGAGATGTACAAGCACGATATAGCCGAGAAGCATGAACTTTTCAGGCGTATAGTAGATGGAGTCTTGTACGACGATGATGACCCTGATGGTCAGGAACTACTCATGTCCTGTCACAGTAAGGTCAATCCTGTACACATGCTTCACAAGGTCATCGACCACTGCCTCCAGAGCGAGAAGCGTGCACAGAAGTTCCTCGAGGTTTTGCAAGAGACAAATCCCAATTTGTACACCAACCTGACAACGTGGCGACCGCAGGGCAAGTACGGTGAGTAAAAGGAAACACACACGTAATGTATTGCACGCTTGACTTGGAACCCGGACAGATCGTGATCTCTATTTCCCTTTGTGTGTTTGTTACAGTCAGGTGCGCCTCGCAGTGGAAATCACCAACAAGGTCCATTCCGAACTGGGTAGAAAGGGTCGAGGATCTAGGGAACATGATGATGCTACCTCGTTACACCAAGAACATCACCGCACATCTGACCGCAATAGATGTACCCATGGAGTATGGGCAACTGCTTCCGCAAGAATACGAGGAGTTGTGGATTAACCGTCGTGATCGCGAATGGTAACGATTAAGCACCTGGAATACCTGTGCAGGGACACTAGCATCCCCGAGGCAGTCGGAGATTCATCTCTCGTTGGCTTTGTGGTAACATGCATGTGTTCGACCTTCTCGGCATGTCTAGAGAAGACGTGCGCTTGTGTTTGCATAGTAATGTTTCCTCTACTGAGAGACATGTCTGTCTGTTTATGTGTGTATCTGTGTGTTACCAATGAAATAAACAGTGACAAATACACAGACTTTCTTATGTGGATTTATTTTTACAAGGTACTTTGAAAGGCACAATGAACTGCAACAACAGCAACAGCAATCTTGTCATTCATACTGGACCTCTGTGAACGGCAGGCTATCATACCGTACAAATGACATCAAACACAGGCATATGCTGTACATAGTCATATAAACTGATAAGCTGTCCCCGGGAACCACGCATGGTGCCTCTGTTTTCATTGTGCGTGAGTTGTGGTTTTTTTTGTGCCCATCACGCCTTTGTCATGACATAGTCAGAAATAAGGCCAGTCTAGTGAACATTCTTGCAAGCCAGTTTCTTTTCTGGTTCAGTGAAAACTGCAACTCTGAAAGGTCCTGTTCTACCAACCACTGAGCACCCAGAAGCCACACTCTCTCCTTTGAGTTTGGGCACCGTAGAAGAGTCCGTGATGAAGCTGAGATATTCCGGTAAAGAGGATGAAGCTCAATGAGTAACGCCTGACCGCTCCGGATCTCCTTGGCGCCAATGTCCATCTCTTGCACACCGCGGCACCTCGAAGGAGACATCCAGGACGCCGCTTGTGTTGATGGGGAGAGGATACTTGGCATACACGCTGTAGAACCTACCCTGGCTCAAACTCATAGCTTCGCGCCAAGATATGCTAGTCAGGTTAGCATGAGCTAAGGCTGAAGCCTTCATCGCTGGTCCGCGACAGATCTGGGTTGCTAGTCCACAAGCGGGCCAGCGCTGCGTAGGTTCTGCTGCCTGAGGCGGCGGAACTCGATGTCTTCAGCGAAGTCGATCCACATAGACCAGTCGCCTCGTCCGCGTCAACCAGAAAGCTTTCATGTCTTGCTTGGTCGGAACACACCTGGCTGCACAGCTCGGCGCTTTCGCGGCCCATCAGCGCGCGCGGGTTTAGGTGGCGTCATTCTCGCTCGGGTTAACTGCTCCGCCTCTATTTCCTGCGCTCTGGTGTTGTGCCAGGGCACCCCGAGTAAAGCCAACAGTATCTAAAGTGAATCTTGAGTGGTAACACAAACTCCATTACTGTAGATTGTGAGGGGCTCTTGCTCTTTGTCCGGGAGACACATGGAACCGCCTGTGATGCATTCTCTGGGACATAGTATGACGCCTTCGCCTTCCCCGGAGCTCCAGTTGATCTCTGGGTGTAACACGCCAACGGGTTGTGATATGCTCCAAACGAGCGCGCCGTCCACTTAACCCGAGGACTGCTTTGTGGCTGCTCGGCAACGGGGTGCGCGATCCCATCGACAACTCTAGGTCCGCGTCTGGCGCTGGCTGTCGACCGTGTGAGAACCAGACTTCTCCAAGGACTACCGCAACAGAGGAAAGGGAGCAGATGGAGAACAACAGAATGACAGAGTACAATCGCCTGATAACGGACCGAGGGCACAAGCCGCGCTGATAAAGGAGCTGGGACTCGAGGGTGCCAAGGCTAGGATGCGCAGGCTACAGCTTCATGGCGCATGTGTGAAGGACACGTCCGCTCTGTCATGTATCGATTTGAACGGGCTGATTCACAGGGTGTTTGAATATTTCCAAGTCAAGGGCATGAGGATGGAACCCTTTCAGCTTGAGCTCTTCAGGGTGTGGTGTTGCGTGTCACTAGGAGCCAGTTTGGCGATGCTCTGTTCAAGTACAAGCACGCTTCTGCTGGACAAACTGGGCCTAGCCCCTCTGGGCTCGGAGAGCTGTCGACCACGCTAACCCTGCCCTAAGTCACTGCTACCATGTTGAGAGAGAGTTCTCTCGCTACGCCAACCCTTACACCCTGTGCCTAGCTCCGGAGACAGTGTGGTAAAGCCCTGATGATGAGGCTGTTGCGTGCGCGGTGCTCCTACACTTTGATATCAACGTGATGGTGCAGGCTCAGAATAAAACACATGTGCACCACCTTTGAGATTGGGCGGAGAGCGCCATGGAGGAGCTGCAAGCAACTGCCGCCTTTCAGACACACGGAGAAACCCACAGACATCTGTGGCAACCCGGAGAACAGAACCTACAAATTTGACCCCGGGTTACAAGGGACCTTCTTATGCTCACTTTTGTCTTCCAGTAACGATGTGAGTATGACAGTGTGATTGTGACTGTGCGTGTTTCATTTGGGCAACGTATACACCTTGCACATCTATTTCTATTACTATTCTATCCTATCCTTTCTGCACTTCCACCGGTCTGTCCCCGCGTACGGGTAAGTTATTGTAATTCAGTGGGTTTGTCGGGTGTTTCCCTTGACCGTAAGTGTGAGTCTCAGCACGGCTGAAAACCAAACCACGGATGACAGTCCGACCAAGGATGCCAGTCCGAACTAAGGATGACAGTCCGACCACCGGATGATAGTCCGACCACGCCTCACCAGGGGTGTGAGACGTCCAACTGCAGGTGAACCTTCTGTCAGTGAACGAAAGTGTCCAGCATAGGCCAGAGGACCACTGACGCTTTCTCTTTACCGTCCCAAATATCTTGCTAACTCTTTGTACATAATAGTGTGCCCTAGTAAGCCATGGCGCCTACTACAAATGCACACGGCCTAAAGGAGAGAAAAGCCCTGGCCACTGGGGACAGCCGCTCACCAAGGCCTCCTGCTACGCGCATATGTGACCCGAGGGAGCGCCGCCGAGAACGAAAGTGGTACGCTTGGAACACCTCGGCCTAAGCTCTTGTCTTGCTACAAGGGTGTCACTCACTGTGCATCCCGGTGGTTGCCTCTAGCTTTGAAACTACAACCTGTCACCCCGCGACGCAAGTACTTCGAACTTCACTGTCGGCGGAAAGAGGAGCTCAGTCTGTGTACTGGAGCGGGAGATACATGTCCAGGAGCCGATCGGGACCTGCAAACCGGTGGCTACCCAGGCCGCTCTTTGAGGACATATGCCTGTCCAAAGGCGTCAAGTGTGCAAGCTTTTTAGAGCATTACACACAGAATGCCCAGGACGAGGAACTGAAACTCGGCGCGCAAGTGTGCTCTACTGTTTATCGACACTGTAGGTGAGATGCTCACCAGAAAGTATGACATCATGCACCACTACCCGTTATTCAACCGGCCCTTAGGTGTGCACTACCCCCCATCGGGTAACCTGGGACTCCTAGACACGAGAGCCATGACGCTCACAGAAGGGCTGTTTGACAGGAGTGCCGAGGCTCATCAGTCTCTCCATGGGATCCCGCTGACGGGAACGATCACATCTGGTTCTCTGTGGAACTACCCTGACAACAGAGAGGAGCGGCCTGAACTTGAACAGGAATGCCCAGGGCTGACTGAAGGAGAGGAACCCTCATCGAAATCGCCACGCGTAATACTCCAGACAATCTCGACGAACTAGACGATGAACGCCAAAACCGTATCGGCTGAGCTGAGCACCGGGAACCCGAGATGTCTTGTCTGCCCATGTCCCAGGGAAGAAATGGCCACCGTGGAACACATTCAACAACCTCGCGGGACCCTGACGGATGGACCGAGGGCTTTCCCTTTACAGCTTTAGTGTGCACATGGGCCACGCATCTGAAGTTTGACGCACCTGGTCAATTATTGTCTAACGCGACACTCTACCGGAATTTCTTGGCGACCTCTACCGTACTCGCGGAAACCGGGGTTTTGTCAACCCTGCGTGCTCATGGAAGACCGCGCAAACCCTGCTACGGGTAACACAGTGCACCGGTACAATCGGAACATCCAGAGGACATCTGAGTACCATTGTCGCGAACCGAGATGCCACGCGCTGCTCTGTGCTAACAATGAGGTGTTTCTACCCCGAAGGCCTGTCAGCAGACTGAACCTGGACCGGACCTCATAGTGCGTTGCGGAAGTGCAACGAGAGATTCGCTACCCATGCGAACGCTCTGTTAAGCACAAGGTCTCTGAGGCCTTGACCACGAAGTCTGATCTCAGTGATAGTTGAGTCTCTGTTTAGATTAGCAAAAGTGAAAAGGACCGAAAGGGGACATGACCCGCGTGTCTCAGGAAGCTAGCGAAGCCGCGGGTAAAATAGCGCCGTGACGCCAGGGCTTCCTGGCCAAGTCCAAACTCAGTCTGAGGATGCGCTGGTATCTGCCGGTAGAACTGTGCGCTTTGAGGGCATAGAGGCATACAGACCCTTTGCTCGACGAGATGGAGAATGTCTCTCTCAACTACGCGTTGCTGTCCTACCCGCAGGACGCAGGCTTGTGCGGACTCTCGCACCTGGGCAACGCTTATGGTAAGAGGAGGTTGTAACTCCTCGGGTCCAGCTATCTGAGACTCGACTCAATCATGCGACAAACAGGCGCCGCTCATCGACAAGGCCCCATACTCGCTTAGGAAGTGCGTACGGCTCCCCAACCGCTATAAGGAGAACTCAGGTTTCGTGTACGTGGACACGCTCTAACACGCGAAGACCTAGAAGACCCGGGCTGTGATGACCCGCGATCCCTTCCGCGGGCCTATCCTCAAACCCCATACTGAACGATGTCACGTCGCTGGGAAACCGTTTCCAGGGATTACTGAGAGCCCTGGGACACACTCAGCCCTTTGGTAGTCTCCGGCTCGGCGTCGGATCAGGCCCACGTGGAAAGTGAAGCCCGGAGACTGGCTTTGCTCTGGGGTGTCCCCCGTGACTATTAGGAAGACTGAACGGGACTCTTTTTGTGTCCAGGCGAATGGAAAGTCTGCAACTTACCCTTGTCCTATACACAAATAGGGTACACGCTTGTCACGCTTGGCCGTGGTCTTTGCTACACAATAAGTCGTCAAAATGTTTTGTACCCTGAGATCTGTGTTGTGTTGAATAATGATAATAAAAACAAGATAAAACACACATGCAAACAAGCCCGGAGTGAGTGTCTTTATTGTCAATGTCAGTGTCAACAAAGGTTCTTTTGGGTTGATTTGATTGTACAGACATTCAGCAACACGGTTACATAGATTGAGTCCTTGGTGGGGTTAATACGGGCTCTGGGAGCTGTGTTCTTTGCCACACACACATATACACACACACACACACACACACACACACAGCTGAAATGTTTTGTACCATGACCTGTGTTGAATAATAAAATGAAAGAAACACACACAAACAAGCCCAGCGTGAGTGTCTTTATTGTCAGTGTCAGTGTCAACAACAGTGTTAATGTGTGTCTTGATGTCTGTGCATGATGAGAATAATCATGAACCCGCTGCACATAGAGTATATGCTAACAGCACTGATCACGAAGTCTTAGTCAGAAATCTGTGCCGTGGAATAATGTCAATCTAGACAAGTGTAGTCCCAACGCCAACTACTGCCACACGAAGGTTACGCCAGATTCGATCGGGTGTACGGCCAGCCATCAAGCACGCTTGTGCACGCCAGTGTCCTCTGGGGCGCAATCCGCCGCTAGACATCCCAGAGGCGGTGAAGGACTACGACGCGCGAGCGGTGTCCGGGGGGGCAATTTGTGAATGGGGAGTCTAAGGAACGCTGTAAGCCACACAGTCTGCCATGTCCCGTAGGTCAGAGTGTGATACTCGCCGAACGTCCTGGCACGCATACACAATATGTGGACACCGGAGGGATTACTTGGTACCAGGAGGTTTTGCTCAGAGGATAGAATCCAAGGTGTTTCGCACACCCCCATAGGCTAACCGTGGTGTGGCTCCGGACATGCCAGAGGAGGTTCTTGGTAATCTGTGCGCTGAACTATCCAGGCTGGAACCAAACACGTTAGGTGCAACTTGAACTACCAGCCCATGTGTAACGGGTATGTTGTTCGGAGAAAATTTACTACACGTTGAACAAAATGTCATCCTATGAATTGGCAAACTCACATGTATGACCGGGGTAAAACGCTACGCTGCCAGCAAGATCTGGGACCTAAAGCGCCATTGAGTTTGTGCAATCCAATCCATTGTGGCGGGCGGAACACGCAACGGTCATCATACCAACTAAAATCACCGCTCCCCATGGGCATGTCTCGACAGGTACACATTCAACGGAGCCCACTTGGTACACGGGTAGTTTGGGGAACAGGTTATTGCTCGCAGCAAACAAGAAGCATATTGAGAAATACAACTCGCGATATGACATTACCAGAGGCCCCAATTGGACCAAAAGGGACTCATCGAAAGTGGCTTCTTGGTGGACACGCTTGACATCTCGCTGGTCGTGGAAAGCTTCCACTGCGGCCTGTTCGACACATTGCAAGCCCACGGGTCCTCTTAGTGACAAACGGGCGCAAAAGCGCGGATGGGGCTATCTGACATGCTCAGTGTCAACTGTGTGTGGAAACCTAAGCTGAGCACAGCCTGCAATTGCAGCCGAAAGCACTACTGGACTACATCCACCCCGAAGGCCTGTGCTCACCCACGTGTCTCGACCCCTCGCGTCACCTGTCAAAAGGAGTCGAGGGCGCCAATAATGACTTGACTCTGGAAATCACACGCACCCAACCCGAAACCTCAATAAGGAGCCAGGGTAGGTTCTTGTAACGGTTCGGTCCCCGCCACGCACTGAAAGCTTCTGTCTAGTCAAAATGGACATTTTCACCCGCCGCCTGGACCGAACGTAGACGCCGCATCTGCCGCTCTGCATGTCTGCGATGTGACGTGGTATTGGTCGAATTTTGACATTGTGATACAAGACCGCGTAACCGGCTCGGTGAACAGCAATATTTGGCGCCATAGCCGTACGCATCCTTGTCAAAGCGACGGAGGACAACGCGAAAGATGCGCGAAGCTGCACGTGCCACTTTGCGGCCGTGGACACCTTTGAAAACTGTCATCCACCAAGGCTGGGGAAAGCGGATCGGTGTAAGCTGCCCTTTTGTAAACACTCTAGCCGAAAACACGCCGCGCCAGGAAGAGATCGCCGCCGACTCGACTGGATATTGACCATAAAGAGTGGCAAGCGAAGCCCGAGTGGTGGTAGTCATAGACGTGGACCCGCGCCAGAAAGTCTGTGGACTTTGCCATGATCAACAGTCTATATGGGTCCAAGTTAGACTTGATACCTGGGCTGTCGGCAGACATGATCTCAGAAGTCATTAGGATCAGCGGGTACGATGTACAACTCTCGTGAGTACAATCTCTTTAAATGTAGCGGTGGTAAGGAGAGGTGTCTCACACTGACGGCCATATAAGCACTCGGAGGAAACCCTCCTGTACCGGAAAGATGTCAAAGATCCCATTCCTGATTGTCGTTGAGGGGCTGGCGTTGCCTCAAGGACTGCAGCGCGCAGTCGACACCAAGCCGTGAACATCATCATCATCTGTCCAAACACCTATCGCCCAGCAGCCGGGATGAACAGTGCAGGAAGACGGCTGAGTTTTTATCCCGCGGACGGACAAAAGTCTAAGAGGTGCGCTCAGTGACACCCTGTTGTCCGAACAGGTGCGAAAGCTGAGACTGTGTTACGGGAGTTAGGGCCTGCTCGTTCGCTATATGGGGCTTTCTTCCTGAACCTGGACACCATATCTGTGTTCCCCACGGGGGTCTCTACGCTGGCTGTGAACAAGTGAGACCTGCTCGCTGGACCGTGGAGAGACGATAGAGGACTATGCCATCAAGCTACCGCGGACGAATCTAATGCAACCGTGGAGAGAATAGGACTTGTGGTGTTCGAGGAGCGTGTACACGAATCGAACAACCGCTGGGCATAGTGGTCTCACTGCCCTCGGCCGAATTACGTGTTCCCAGAGCTGCGCTACATGACATTGCTCAACAGACACAGTGATAGAAAGAAGGACCGGGACTCTGCCAGGGTCCACTACTCAATGTTTGACCTCACCGGCATCATCAAGGACATGGCCAAGTGGGGAGTGCGTAGATATTCGCGGGGATACCTCGACTACACCTTTGGCACCTTGCGCTAACGCCAGCTGACCTTCAACGGAGCTCTACGCGTTATCGACTCGCTGGCCGTAAAAGCTCCAGACCTTATATTACCGTTATACGAGGGACCGGCTTTCGGAGACGGGCGGACACCGTGATGCTCACGCGGACGGCGCGCTTATAAGCTAGAAGGGGCATGTTCTTCCAGCTGCGGACCGATGGGCATGTCTCCGTGAAAGCTTCGCACCGGTTCCTGAGATGTCGAACCTGCGATTGGGCTTTGTCCTCGATATGAACGTAGGGCGCCCGCTGTCCATCGGCCGCAGTTCAATGCCCACAACCCTATTGAGAGGATAAAGGTCATCCCGCATGGTGCGCAGCTTGTCAATCTGAATTACAAGGACATGGTGGCCTTTGTGAATCACGCGAGGGGGACAATCTGCGTCCATTCGCCAGACACGGTTGTAAGGAGCAAAGATCTCAGGTTTACCTCCTTTGGTGTACACCGATCATCCTCGATGTAGTCACTCTCCTTGACTTTGTGGATAACCATGAGATGGTCTATCAGAGTCCAATCCTGTGGCAGACACGGGTCGATCAATTCGAACGGGGCTAGGTGAGGGTTTGCGAGCATTGCGTGGATAGCATTGTGTCTCAAACCCATGTTGGTCAAAATGGTGGAGTAGGAGCCTATTGGAGCACTGGGTCATAGACAGTACACTGTCTTGAGATTGGTTTGACTCGGGGGACAGCTTATTCAACCAAAGACCATGGAGGACTCACAATCTGAGTCACCACAGAGGAGAACTATATATATATATGTGTGTGTGTGTCCGTTGTGTGTGTGCGTGTCTGTGTGTGTACAACCGCGAGCGACCCCGCGACCGCAAACAGTGACAGGTAGATGTGGTACGCATCCATGAAACTTTCCGGCCTCCGGGAAACAATTATTCTACTTTGAAGAAAAAAACAAGAAAGAAAGAGAGTTCATGTAGACCACAGCAGTTTTAATCATCGTTGGAATCATCTTCACTCTGACGGGCCACGCGAAAGCGGCGAACCTCTTCTTGTCGTCATTGAAAAGCTTGTTCCTGTAACTCAACTCTGTCTCATCTAAGCGGAGGTCTCGCCGGCTCTGCAGAGGCCAGCCGAAGTCTCGACTCTCGTGTTCACACGAGGAGTGAGACAATTGAGCACTTGCGGGCAGAAACTGTTCAGCCACGGGAACTTGCTGCGCAGGGACCTAGAAATCGTGGGTCGCGAGCAACCCCTCATGTCAACCTTGTTGGTCCCGGGTCTGACGATCACCAGGTATGCCGCGGACCGCTCCGCCATGCTCGGGTACGTGAGCGAGAACATCAACCATGTGAGCCACAGTTGCGTGTTGTATCGCCACAAGGTGACCGGATCCAGTTCGTCGTTGTTCCTGGTCTTGAGCTCAAGCAGCACTACGTTGTCCCTTACGGTGTCCTGGGCCACTAGGTCCACTTCGGTGTAGAATCCCCACGTGTCGTCTATGGACGTGCACCGTGTACAGCCGTTGTGGTATGTGTAGGCTCCGGGTACGCGGCTACTGCTGCCACTGCCACTGCCACTGCCGCTAAACCTGTCGGGCCTGGGCACACCGGCGACTTTGAGGCCTGCGCATATCGGAGTCAGGCGCAGAGCTTTGAGCTGCGTGAGAATGAGTCGAGACACCGGGCCCACGTCACGTATTGTCTTCTTTTCGTTGAACACGTCCTTGCACTGAGCGTCTACCACAGTGCCTATAATGGAGGACATGTGGGTCTTGTCCCACAGGAGCCTGCAGGCTTCCGGAGTGAGCGCTCTTGACCTCAACAGTTGCAACAGCGCTTCCTTGAGTGTCAACCCGTGGGACTCGTTGGGCGCATTCAGGTTTCTTACGTACCCTGGCACCCACTCGAGCGAACTGTGTGGGTTGGCGTTCAGGTCCCTAACGACCCTCGTGAACATGTCCATGCTTATCATGTTGTGTTTGCGCGCTCGCTTCCTGTACAGCTTGATAGACTCGAGAGTCTTGGTGATGCCCTGAACCTTGTACCAACGGTCGTCTGCGGTAGACTTTGCGCACAGGGTGCCGCGCGACCCACGGAACACGATCGCCGGGTCTTGGAGCTTCATTGTACTAAAGTGCTAGGATCGTCGGCTCACTGGTATAGCTGCTGCGGGTAGAAACTGCATTGCGAGTAAGTACCAACAAACCTACAAGAGCTGCAAGGATCCTCTCTGAGCTATGCATCGGAATAGGAACCCGATGAACATCGAGACTCTGGTAGCCCATACCAAGAAAGTCCCGGCCCTATTGAACGGAGCCGCTGTCCGCTTTAAGGGTAAGCTGGGAGCAGCGATCGCCGTCATCACCTCTCTCATTGTGGGCTTCCTCACCATACCCAACAACATCCTGTACTTCATCGACAGCAAACACGGCACCAGGGCCATGGGATGTCCAGCCGCGGACTCTAACTCGGCCCAGGCTAAGCCCGAATACGAGTATGCTTACATCCACGCGGGGATAGCTTTAATCACACTGGGGTGCCTGGCCATGGTCGCAAGCATAGTGCTCAGCTATTTCGCCGCCGAGAGCAAACTGAAAATGGACGACGTGCCAGATCCGTACAGGGGTGCCGGGTCCAAGAGCACAAGGACCGTGATCACGTGCCTCATCATGATGAACATTGAGCTGTTCATGGCCGTGATAGCGGGATGCATGGAGTTACTGTATCAACCGCTGATCAGCAATGCTCAGAGGCTGCATAACATGGAGTGTGCCATCGCCGTGTTCAACATCGTAATCTACGCCATGTACGTGGTGACCATGGTCATGACCTCGACCGTTCTCAAGGAGAGACGCGACACTGTCCAGTTTGATGGTCAGAGAGCGATCCAGCAGCACACCTCCGTTCAAGACCACAGAAGCTACTACGGCGGTATACAATTCAATGTCGAGCTTCATCTAATCCGTGACAGCCCCGTATTTACATTCACCAACGCGTTAGGTCGCCCATGTCACTATCAGGACCAAGTACATGCTCAACCGAGACAGAAAGCTCAGCAAACAACACAATGTCCGTGTGGTACGACTGTCTGCGCCTAAACAACAGGACTCTGACAGATCACGAGAAGAAAAACTTGGGCTGTGTCCACGTGAAATGTGTCACCCGAGGCGGATGCGATTGGATAGGACCTCAAGAAAGTCGCTTCGACAGACCCCTGTTTGTTGAGTTTACGCACCGGCACAATATCGGGGACCTACTGGCCTTGTTGTGTTGCTACGTGGACCCCACAGTAAAAAGCCTACACGACTATCCCCAGAGACACCTGCTATGTGCAGCTGCCCGGCAAGTGGACCACAACGCATCGTTACCAACATCAAGCGAGGTGAGGCCCAGCCAAGAGTGAAGACCACAACCGTCTTTGCCGAAAGAGCTCAAGTGGCGACAGTGGAGCGAGCCCTGGCGATCCTGAAACGGTGCCCGTGCGGTGATGAAAAAAGCCCAGAGGAACACTCTGACAAAGCATCGCAGCACATGTACGACAATGAAATGTGAATTGTTCCCATTGAAATAAAAAATTAAAAGAAATATAAAAAGAAATAACTTTGTGTCTCTCACTTCACTGATGTTTTCACTGAGTGGCTGCCATAAAGCTCACAGACTACATTTCATCAAAAAAACACATCCAACTGCTGGTAAAGCATCCATCTCTGTTTCCCGTTGCGGTGAATTGGGCTTTAGGGCAGACAATGCCGCGTTCTGCCAGCAGATGCCGGGAAACCGCCATTTTCCGATCCGTTAACCCTTGTGTTGTCCTTTGGGTCAGAAGGACCCGTTCAGTTTATTTGACTTTTTGCATTGGCCTGGCGTTGGCCTTCGGGTCTTTCTGACCCACACGTTATTCCGTGGTATTTCTCTGCTACCGCGGCTCTGGCCTTCGGGTCTTTCTGACCCACACGTTATTCCGTGGTATTTCTCTACTGCGGCCCTGGCCTCCCGGTCTTTCACGACCAACGTTATTCCGTGGTATTTCTCTGCTACCGCGGCTCTGGCCTTCGGGTCTTTCTACGACACGTTATTCCGTGGTATTTCTCTGCTACCGCGGCCCGCGCCTTCGGTCTTTCTGACCCACACGTTATTCGTCGGTATTTCTCTGCTACCGGCGCTCTGGCCTTCCGGTCTTTCTGACCCACACGCGTTATTCCCGGTGTTATTTCTCTGCTACCGCCCGTTCGCCGCCTTCGGGTCTTCCTGACCCATACGTACCTTATTCCGTGGTATTTCTCTGCTACCGCGGCTCTGGCCTTCGGGTCTTTCTGACCCACACGTTATTCCGTGGTATTTCTCTGCTACCGCGGCTCTGGCCTTCGGGTCTTTCTGACCCACACGTTATTCCGTGGTATTTCTCTGCTACCGCGGCTCTGGCCTTCGGTCTTTCTGACCCACACGTTATTCCGGTTTGTTCTCTGCTACCGCGGCTCTGGCCCGGGTCTTTCTGACCCATACGTTATTCCGTAGTTTATTTCTCTGCTACCGCGGCTCTGGCCGCGGTCTTTCTGACCCACACCGCGTTATTCCGTGGTATTTCTCTGCTACCGGCTCTGGCCTTCCGGTCTTTCACGACCCACACGCTTTATTCCGTGGTATTTCTCTGCTACCGCGGCTCTGGCCTTCGGTCTTTCTGACCCACACGCTTATTCCGGTGGTATTTCTCTGCTACCGCGGCTCTGGCCTTCGTTTCTTTCTGACCCCACACGTTATTCCGTGGTATTTCTCTGCTACGCCGCTCTGGCCTTCGGCCTTTTTTTGACCCACACGTTATTCCGGGTATTTCTCTGCTACCGCGGCTCTGGCCTTCGGGTCTTTCTGACCCACACGCTTATTCCGTGGTATTTCTCTGCTACCGCGTGGCGCGGCCGCGGTCTTTCTGACCCATACGTTATTCCGTGGTATTTCTCTGCTACGCGGCTCTGGCCTTCGGTCTCTTTCTGACCCACAAGCGTTATTCCGTGGTATTTCTCTGCTACCGCGGCCCTGGCTCGCGGTCTTCCTGACCCATAGCATTACCTTATTCCGTGGTATTCAGGGGACTCCGGCCTGGTCCGTAGTAGTAACACAGAAATGGTAAGGGAGAAAAAGGGGGAAAGAGACAAACCTCATCCTCGTCCTACTAAACACTTTTATTATACACACTGTTCACATTCGTCTTCTTGTTTTGTCATCTTTGCTTCTTCTTCTTCTTTTGGACCTTTGTACTCTTTGTACTCGGTTCAGCGGCCGGTTGTAGACGCCGGCATGGCCCGTTGTGTGACTCTAAATTTGGAGCTGCATAATTTTCTCAAACGCGCGGAACAAGAAGCAAGCGGCCCGCTCACGCGTCGCGGTTGCGTGATGCGGCGAGGCCGCGATGCAGCACGCGCACGGCGTAGCACGTACAACACGCAAACACGTGAGGCACGCAGCACACGCAATGTCCCCAAATTGGAAGAGATGGAAGAAGAAACACAAAAGAGGAAGAAGAGGAAGAAGAGGAAGAAGAAGAAGAAGAAGAAGAAGAAGAAATGATGATGATGACCACAGCGACTCTGCCGAGGAAGACGAATGGTCATCCGGGTGTGCGAACGACAGAAGACAAACAACGACGCCGGGACGGAGAAAAAGACTGCCACGGAGAAAAGGACTGCCGCGATGCCGCCGGCCACGACGCGGGAGAAGAGGACTACGACGCCACTGACAACCGAGACGAACGAGGACAAGAACGAGGAGAAGACATGGCAGCAGCAGCCCAAGAGGGTGTACGGCAAAGGGAAGAAGAAGAAGAACAAGAAGAAGAAGAAGAAGAAGAAGAAGAAGAACAACAACAACAACAACAACAACAACAACAACAAGACAAAGACAAAGAGGGCCAAGACGAGGAGGAGCAGGACGAGGAGCAGGATGAGCAGGACGAGGAGGAGAGCGAAAGGTTCGTGTCCAAAAACGGTGAAATAGAATGGTCCTCGACGACGTATCATCCCCGACGCCCTCGACCCGCCACGCCGCCGAATACGAAGAGGAGGAAGAGGACCAACAACTGGACGATGAACGACAACAACATGACCAAGCGGCGACGACGAGGAGCAACAACAGGCTCCAGAGAGCCCCGGACCGCCCGATGCACGCGACCACGCACGTCCGAGACATACTCTCCACGTTCGACCTGTTGGTCACGCGGCGCATACTAGAGATCGCGGTGACCGCCACGAACCTCGAGGGCCCCAGGAAATGCGGCAACGACTGGAAAATGACGGACGCGACGGAGCTGCGCGGCTACCTCGGGCTGCTGCTCCTCGCCGGAGTGTACAGGTCCCGAAACGAGGCCCTGGAGAGCCTGTGGCACGAGGAGAGCGGCAGGGCCATTTTCCGCGCCACAATGTCGCTGAAGCGATTCCACGCGCTCTCGCGACTGCTGCGATTCGACGACCGCGAGACGAGAGGCGCCAGACGAGCCTCGGACAAACTGGCGGCCATACGAGACGTGTGGGACGCCTGGGTGCGGCGTCTGCCTCGCCTCTACAACCCGGGCCCCGACGTGACTGTGGACGAGCAGCTGGTTCCCTTTCGAGGTGAGTGTCGTCGTCGGGTCTGGGAACTCGCTGGCCATCGGCGGCGGGGCTCAATCCGAGCGCGCCGGCTGGATAAACAGCAGCAGCAGCAGCAGCAGCAGCAGCAGCAGCGGCGGTTGTCTTTCACAGAGTGGTCGGATAGAGTGGTCGGATAGCTTGCAGCGCAGCCCTCCCACGGACGCTGTACTGCTACATAATGTGTGCGTGTGGCCACCTGACCAGAGTTTGGTTTCTCCGGCCGCTGCTGCTGCTGCTGCTGCTGCTGCTGCTGCTGCTGCTGCTGCTGTTTATCCAGCCGGCGCTGCTGCTCAAAAGCCCTCCAAACGGACGGAGCGTTCCCGACTCGACCCTGTGGCGTACACCCCCGTAGTTTACAAAGCTTATGTGTGTGTGTGTGTGTAGTGTTGCGCGACAACGGATGTTTTTAAATTTTTTATTGTTCTTTTTGGTATCCTTGTTTATTTTTATCTCTTTCTGCTTCTCATTTCGTCTTTGCACTCTGGTTCCTCTCCCGCCGAGTCCTTTCCCTTCCTCCTTCTCATTCTCCGTTTTTGACGACACCGACATCGACACCAAGGTCGATGCTCCTTCCGCCAGTACATGCCCAGCAAGCCCGCCAGGTACGGACTCAAGTCGTGGGTGGCCTGCGACGCCGGCTCCAGCTACGCGTGGAACATGCAGGTCTACACGGCAAGCTTGTGTGCGTGGCGAGCCCGAGAGGAATCAGGGGCCCGCGTGGTGATGGACCTGACCGGGGCCTCGCGGGACCGCGCAACGTCACATGTGACAACTTTTTCACCTCCTACGAGCTGGCCCGGCGTCCTCCACGAGAGGCGCCACCGTGGTGGCACGACGCGCAAAAACAAGCCCGAGCGCCGAGAAGACCGCGCCGCCCTTGGTGTCGAAGCAAGGCGCGCGGTCTTCGTCCCAAGTTTGCCTTCACGCCCACCGGCCACGCTGGTGTCCTACGCGCCCAAGAAAAACAGGAACGTGGTGCTGCTGAGCACGCTGCACACGGGGACGCCCGGGTCACGCGCCCTCCAGGGCCGCCAAGCCCGACATCATCCTGCACTACAACAGCACCAGGGGCGGCGTGGACAACCTGGACAAGCCTGCCGGCACGCACAGCCGCCGCAGGAAGATGGCGCGGCTGGCCCTCGCCGGTTTCCACAACATTCTCGACGTGTCCGCCTACAACGCCTTTGTGCTTTGGGCGAGCTCAGGCCCGAAGTGGCTGCGCGGCAAGCTCAACAGGCGCAGGGCTTTTCTCGAGCAGCTGGGCAGGGCGCGGACAACCCGGCTCATCGAGACGCTCGCATCTCCCTCGCACGCAGCGGCCTGCCGCGCTTTGTCCAAGCCGCGGGCGAGTCGCGCGGCCAGGTCAGGCACTGGTGTCACGCGAGCCCGGACAAGACCAGCGAGGAGACGACGACGCAGGAGGAAGAAGACGGTGAGGAGGACGAGGACGACGCAGGAAGCGGAACCGGAGTGCCCAGCGCGAAAGAGGTGTCAGCTCTGTGCAAAGAAAAAGGACCGCAAGACACACACCGGCGGTGGCTGCCAGAGATACATCTGCAGGAGCTGCACACGGTCCTACTGCGCGGACTGCGTGAGGCAATAGCCTCTTGAGTCGCGCGGCAGTTTGAGCTTCGTCGGTGACTTTCAAATAGTAGGCCAGGGTCCCGGGGACCCGAAGGACGAGGCGAGCGTGTGACATGGAATAACATAGAATAAGCGAGGGTCCCGGGGACCCGAAGGACAGAGGCCGCGAGGCCAGTAGCAAATGCATAGAATCACAATAAGCCAGGGTCCCCGGGACCCGAAGGACGAGGCCGCGAGGCTAATACAAAACGTGAATAAACTAAACAAGTTCCCGTGACACGAAGGACAATACAAGGGTTAAATTAGAATATACAGTGCCTTGCGAAAGTATTCGGCCCCCTTGAACTTTGACCTTTTGCCACATTTCAGGCCTCAAACATAAAGATATAAAACTGTAATTTTTTGTGAAGAATCAACAACAAGTGGGACACAATCATGAAGTGGAACGAAATTTATTGGATATTTCAAACCTTTTAAACAAATAAAAAACTGAAATATTGGGTGTGCAAAATTATTCAGCCCCCTTAAGTTAATACTTTGTAGCGCCACCTTTTGCTGTTACATTACAGCTGTAAGTCGCTTGGGGTATGTCTCTATCAGTTTTGCACATCGAGAGACTGACATTTTTGCCCATTCCTCCTTGCAAAACAGCTCGAGCTCAGTGAGGTTGGATGGAGAGCGTTTGTGAACAGCAGTTTTCAGTTCTTTCCACAGATTCTCGATTGGATTCAGGTCTGGACTTTGACTTGGCCATTCTAACACCTGGATATGTTTATTTGTGAACCATTCCATTGTATATTTTGCTTTATGTTTTGGATCATTGTCTTGTTGGAAGACAAATCTCCGTCCCAGTCTCAGGTCTTTTGCAGACTCCATCAGGTTTTCTTCCAGAATGGTCCTGTATTTGGCTCCATCCATCTTCCCATCAATTTTAACCATCTTCCCTGTCCCTGCTGAAGCAAAGCAGGCCCAAACCATGATGCTGCCACCACCATGTTTGACAGTGGGGATGGTGTGTTCAGGGTGATGAGCTGTGTTGCTTTTACGCCAAACATAACGTTTTGCATTGTTGCCAAAAAGTTTGATTTTGGTTTCATCTGACCACAGCACCTTCTTCCACATGTTTGGTGTGTCTCCCAGGTGGCTTTTGGCAAACTTTAAACAACACATTTTATGGATATCTTTAAGAAATGGCTTTCTTCTTGCCACTCTTCCATAAAGGCCAGATTTGTGCAGTATACGACTGATTGTTGTCCTATGGACAGAGTCTCCCACCTCAGCTGTAGATCTCTGCAGTTCATCCAGAGTGATCATGGGCCTCTTGGCTGCATCTCTGATCAGTCTTCTCATTGTATGAGCTGAAAGTTTAGAGGGACGGCCGGGTCTTCGTAGATTTGCAGTGGTCTGAAACTCCTTCCATTTCAATATTATCGCTTGCACAGTGCTCCTTGGGATGTTTAAAGCTTGGGAAATCTTTTTGTATCCAAATCCGGCTTTAAAGTTCTCCACAACAGTATCTCGGACCTGCCTGGTGTGTTCCTTGTTCTTCATGATGCTCTCTGCACTTTAAACGGACTTCTGAGACTATCACAGAGCAGGTGCATTTATACGGAGACTTGATTACACACAGCTGGATTCTATTTATTATCATTAGTCGTTTAGGTCAACATTGGATCATTCAGAGATCCTCACTGAACTTCTGGAGAGAGTTTGCTGCACTGAAAGTAAAGGGGCTGAATAATTTTGCACGCCCACTTTTTCAGTTTTTTATTTGTTAAAAAAGTTTGAAATAGCCAATGAATTTCGTTCCACTTCATAATTGGGACCCACTTGTTGTTGATTCTTCACAAAAAATTACAGTTTTATATCTTTATGTTTGAGGCCTGAAATGTGGCAAAAGGTCGAAACGTTCAAGGGGGCCGAATACTTTCGCAAGGCACTGTACACTATCAAAATATGGACTTGGTGTATCAAAATATTAAATTGGTGTATCAAAATATTAACTTGGTGTATAAAAATATGAACTTGGAGTATGAAAATATTAAATTAGAATATAGAATATCAATATATGGACTTGATGTATCAAAATATGAACTTGGTATATCAAATATTAAATTAGAATATACACTATGAAAATATGGACTTGGTGTATCAACATATTAAATTGGTGTATCAAAATATAAAATTAGAATATAGAATATCAAAATATGGAATTGGTGCATTAAAATATTAAAGTGTTATATCAAAATATTAATTTAGAATATAGAATATCAAAATATGGACTTGGTGTATCAAAATATGAACTTGGTATATCAAATATTAAATTAGAATAGAGACTATCAAAATATGGACTTGGTGTATCAAAAAATAAACTTGGTGTATCAAAATATTAACTTGGTATATCAAAATATTAAATTAGAATAGAGAATATCAAAACATTAAATTGGTGTATCAAAATATTTACTTGTTATATCAAAATGTTAAATTAAAAAATACACTAACAAAATATGGACATGGTGTATCAAAATGTTATCTTGTCACATCAAAATATTAAATTAGAATATACACTATCAAAATATGGACTTGGTGTATCAAAATATTAAATTGGTGCATCAAAATATTAAATTAGAATATAGCATATCAAAATATGGACTTGGTGTATCAAAATATTAACTTCTTATATCAAAATATTAACTTGGTATATCAAAATATTAAATTAGAATATAGACTATCAATATATGGAGTTGGTGTATCAAAATATGAACTTGGTGTATCAAAATATTACATTAGAATATAGAATATCAAAATATGGAATTGGTGTATCACAATATGAACTTGGTGTATCAAAACATTAAATTGCAATATACACTAACAAAAAATGGACTTGGTGTATCAAAATATTAAATTGGTGTATCAAAATATGAACTTGGTATATCAAAATATGGACTTGGTGTATCAAAATATGAACTTGGTATATGAAAATATTAAATTAGAATAGAGAATATCAAAACATTAAATTGGTGTATCAAAATATTAAATTGGTGTATCAAAATATTAAATTAGAATATAGACTATCAATATATGGAGTTGGTGTATCAAAATATGAACTTGGTGTATCAAAATATTAACTTGGTATATCAAAATATTAAATTAGAATATACACTATCAAAACATGGACTTGGTGTATCACCAAGTCTGGTGTGTGAAAATGAAATTAGAATGTAGAATAACAAAATATGGAATTGGTGTATCACAATATGAACTTGGTGTATCAAAACATTAAATTGCAATATACACTAACAAAAAATGGACTTGGTGTATCAAAATATTAAATTGGTGTATCAAAATATGAACTTGGTATATCAAAATATGGACTTGGTGTATCAAAATATGAACTTGGTATATGAAAATATTAAATTAGAATATAGAATATCAAAATATAGAATTGGTGTATCAAAATATGAACATGGTGTATCAAAACATTAAATTGCAATATACACTATCAAAATATGGACTTGGTGTATCAAAATATTAAATTGGTGTATCAAAATATTAACTTGGTATATCAAAATATGGACTTGGTGCATCAAAATATCAACTTGTTATATCAAAATATTAATTTAGAATATAGAATATCAAAATATGGACTTGGTGTATCAAAATATGAACTTGGTATATCAAATATTAAATTAGAATGTACACTATTAAAACATAGATTTGGTGTATCACCAAGTCTGGTGTGTCAAAATGAAATTAGAATGTAGAATAAAAAATATGGAATTGGTGTATCAAAAATATTAACTTGCTATATGAAAATATTAAATTTGAATATACACTATCAAAATATGGACTTGGTGTATCACCATATGAACTTGGTATATCAAAACATAAAATTGCAATATACACTATCAAAATATGGACTTGGTCTATCAAAATATGGACTTGGTGTATCAAAATATTAAATTGGTGTATCAAAATATTAACTTGGTATATCAAAATATGGACTTGGTGTATCAAAATATGAACTTGGAATATGAAAATATTAAATTAGAATATAGAATATCAAAATATGGAATTGGTGCATCAAAATATCAACTTGTTATATCAAAATATTAATTTAGAATATAGAATATCAAAATATGAACTTGGTGTATCAAAATATTAACTTGGTATATCAAAATATTAAATTAGAATATACACTATTAAAATATGGACTTCGTGTATCAAAATATTAACTTGTCATATCAAAATATTAAATTAGAATATACACTATCAAAATATGGACTTCGTGTATCAAAATATTAAATCGGTGCATCAAAATATGGACTTGGTGTATCAAAATATTAAATTGGTGCATCAAAATATTAAATCAGAATATAGAATGTCAAAATATGGACTTGGTGTATCAAAATATTAAATTGCAATATACACTAACAAAATATGGACTTAGACTATCAAAATATGGACTTGGTGTATCAAAATATTAAATTATTATTACACTCTCAAAATATGTACTTCGTGTATCATAATATGTACTTGGTGAATCAAATTAAGTTGGTGTATCAAAATATTAAATTAGAATAAACTATCAAAAAAGTGTAATTGGTGTATCAAAATATTAACTTGGTATATCAAAATATTAAATTAGAATAGAGAATATCAAAACATTAAATTGGTGTATCAAAATATTAAATTGGTGTATCAAAATATTAAATTTGTGTATCAAAATATGGACTTGGTGTATCAAAATATGAATTTGCTATATCAATATATTAAATTAGAATATACACTATCAAAATATGGACTCGGTGTATCAAAATATTTAATTATTATATACACTATCAAAATATGGAATTGGTGTATCAAAATATTAAATTCGAATATAGAATATCAAAATATGGAATTGTATCAAAATATGGACTTGGTGTATGAAAATATGAACTTGCTATATCAAAATATTAAATTAGAATATAGTGTATGAAAATATGGAATTGGTGTATCAAAATATGGACTTGGTGTATCAAAGTATTAACTTGGTATATCAAAATATTAAATTAGAATGTAGAATATCAAAATATGGAATTGGTGTATAAAAATATACACTTGGTGTATCAAAATATTAAATTAGAATATAGAATATCAAAATATGGACTTGGTGTATCAAAATATGAACTTGCTATATCAATATATTAAATTAGAATATACACTATCAAAATATGGACTTGATCTATCAAAATATGGACTCGGTGTATCAAAATATTAAATTATTATTTACACTATCAAAATATGGAATTGGTGTATCAAAATATGGACTTGGTGTATGAAAATATGAACTTGCTATATCAAAATATAAAATCAGAATAGTGTATGAAAATATGGACTTGGTGTATCAAAATATTATCTTGTCATATCAAAATATTAAATTAGAATATACACTATCAAAATATGAACTTGGTATATCAAATATTAAACTAGAACTGCATGCAGTTATGACGGGGCCCAAGCCTCCGACGCCATTCGCCTCCGATGCCATTCGCCTCCGATGCCAGTCGTCTGCAATGCCCCGGGGAGCCGCGCCAGTCGCCCCCGATGACCAACGAAGCTGCGCCAATGCGGGACCCGAAGCATTACGTAGGGGCGGCAAACGGTGAATATCGAGAGGTTTGATGCACAAGGTCTGCACGAGTGGTTAACAGTTCATCTCCACACATATACAGACTGCTTTTAACAATTCTCTACTATAAACAAACTTCTTAACCCCCCTGACCACAGGGGACAGCAGAGAGAAATGAGAGAGTGACTGAGAGGGTGGAGGTACCGGCAGGTGTGGTGGTTGAAAGAGCAGGGGAGGTGGTCAGGTTGTTGTAAATGGTGTCATAGGCGCCGATTGATGTTTTCCTCCGTGGGGTGCGCGCAGGCGATGCGTGGTTAAAAAAAAAAAAGTAGTCAAAAGTTGTTTGCATTTCAAAACCTTAGGAAATGGACAGCCGCCGACACGAACACACGCGGCTATTAACTCGATAATAAAGCCGTAAAGTAGGCTTTCAACTCAGGACAGTGCCACTTCTCACAAATACAGATAGCATTGGAGATGAGAAGTTTAACTGACACGTAACCGCGATCACCTTCGTGGGAAATTAAGAATCAATGCCACCAACATACCCAATCACACTATGACAGACTCTCCACTTAGCACCAACTGCAATGTTTATTTGCACAGTATCAGCGCATATGAATGGTGTTGATTTTGGATTGAAAAAGTGGGAGAAAAGAGTTACATTTTGTCCACTGTGAAGGTTGTAGAAACTTTGTCAGGTTTGTTAAGAAGTTTGTTTTAATGTATATAAAACCGGGGGAGCACGCGAAAGCGAAAACCAAAACATAACGGTAGGAGGTAAACATCAGTAAATATTGATAAGTGTGACCTGCAAGGTCTTTGATACATTCCCATTGCAAATATTCCATTAACGTTGATTAACAGGGCAAAACACTTTTATGTTGATTATAGCGCCCCCTAATGGCCGATCTACGCCAAATTTTGTACGGAGCCTCGGAACACCATGCCGAACGAGCTTCACAAATTTCGTGTTGATTGCTTTTACTGTGGCAGAGATATTGCAATTGCAAATTTCCCATTGAAATGCATTGAGAAAATTGGCGGGAAACAAATAAACGTTGCTTATAGCGCCCCCTAAAGGCCGATCTTCGCCAAATTTGGTACAGAGTATCGACGTCAGATGTTGAACAAGGAACCCAAGTTATTTGCTGATAACATTTAATTTGGCCGAGATATGATATATGTGTATGGTAGCTAGCTAGGACAATTTGTTTTGTCGTCAAATGCGCATACTTTAACGTAGTAAAATTCCTTCAATAACTTTTTGTCAGGTTCATCTGAAGATGCTACGGACCAGGTTTCGTGCAGATCGGTCGCACGGCCTAGGACGAGTTCGAAAAAGTTGGTTTTGCACATTGTGCGATATTACGAAAAAACGTTTGTGCAGAAATGGGCGTGGCCTATATCAAGTAATTCAGCTTGATTCACGGAACACGTGGATGTAAAGATTTCTAATGTGCGATGTGTAATGTGGGAGTTAAAGCCAAAAAACCATTACAGCGCCACCTAGTGGTCCACATGTGTAATTTTTGGTAGGTGTGGTCCATGGCCCATTGTCCATCTACCCTGTAAATTTAAAGTTGTTCACATTAGTGTAAGTGGTGAATCTAGAGTTGGGTCACATTGGTGACACACGTTGCTTATAGCGCCCCCTAAAGGCCGATCTTCGCCAAATTTGGTACACAGTATCGTCGTCAGATGTTGAACAAGGACCTCAGGTTATTTGCCGATAACAATTAATTTGGCAGAGATATGATATGATATGTGTGTAGTAGCTAGCCAGGACAATTGGTTTTGTCATCAAATGTGCATACTTTAACGTAGCAAAATTCCTTCAATAACTTTTTGTCAGGTCCATCAGGAGATGCTAACTATAAGTTTTGGTCAGGTCAGTCTGGAGATACAATGATCCAAGTTTCGTGCAGATCGGTCGCACGGTCTATGAGGAGTTTGAAAAAGTTGTTTTTTGATAAATTACGATTTTTCACGCATAAAAGTCTACACGGAAATGGGCATGGCCTATATCACGTGATTCAGCTGGATCCAGGGAACGCGTAGATGTATTGTTTTTGAATGTCGGGTGTACGGTGTTGGAGTTATATGGAGTTATAGCATAAAACTTGTTTTTTTCTCCTATAGTGCCACCTAGTGGTGGAAGTGGGTCAATGTTTGCGCCTGAGGTCTTTGCAGAGATATGGACCATTCCTGAAAATTTCAAGCCCCCACCATGTACGGTTTAGGCTGCAGTCGGAGTTTTACGCGGAGAAGAATAATAATAATAATAACTAGAACTGCAAGCAGTTATGACGGGGCCCAAGCCTCCGATGCCATTCGCCTCCAATGCCATTCGCTTCCGATGCCATTCCCCTCCGATGCCAGTCGTACGTGACACCCCGGGGAGCCGCGCAAGTCGCCCCCGATGACCCGCGAAGCTGTGCCAATGCGGGACCCGAAGCAGTACGAGGGGGGGGGAAACGTTGGTGAATATCGAGAGGTTTGATGCACGAGGTCTGGGGTACTCTGCCGTTGCAAATGTAGTGGTTAACAGTGCCTCTCCATGCATATACCTCCACCCGCCAATGCGGGACCAGAAGCATTAGGTAGGGGCGGCAAACGGTGAATATCGAGAGGTTTGATGCACAAGGTCTGCACGAGTGGTTAACAGTTCATCTCCACGCATATACAGACTGCTTTTAACAATTCTCTACTATAAACAAACTTCTTAACCCCCCTGACCACAGGGGACAGCAGAGAGAAATGAGAGAGTGACTGAGAGGGTGGAGGTACCGGCCAATTTATGTTTTCCTCCGAGGGTGCTCACAGGCGCACGTGGTTCAAAAAGAAAAAAAGTAGTCAAAAGTTGTTTGCATTTCAAAACCTTAGGAAATGGACAGCGGCCGACACGAACACACGCGCCTATTAACTCGATAATAAAGCCGTAAAGTAGGCTTTCAACTCAGGACAGAGCCGCTTCTCACAAATACAGATAGGATTGGAGATGAGAAGTTTAACTGACACGTGACCGCGATCAACTTCGTGGGAAATTAAGAAATAAATGCCACCGACATAACCAATCACACTTTGACAGACTCTCCACTTAGCACCAACTGCAATGTTTATTTGCACAGTATCAGCACATATG
This sequence comes from Perca fluviatilis, assembly GCF_010015445.1. Taxonomy (NCBI): domain Eukaryota; kingdom Metazoa; phylum Chordata; class Actinopteri; order Perciformes; family Percidae; genus Perca; species Perca fluviatilis. Next base: position 1,933,078 of record NC_053131.1, read on the forward strand.
AATGGTGTTGATTTTGGATTGAAAAAGTGGGAGAAAAGAGTTACATTTTGTCCACTGTGAAGGTTGTAGAAACTTTGTCAGGTGGCTTAAGAAGTTTGTTTATTGTAGAACACCAGGGGAGCACGCAAATGCGAATACCAAAACATAACGGTAGGAGGTAAACATCAGTAAATATTGAGAAGTGTGAGCTGCAAGGTCTTTGATACATTCCCATTGCAAATATTCTATTAACATTGATTAACAGGGCAAAACACTTTTATGTCTATTATAGCGCCCCCTAATGGCCGATCTTCGCCAAATTTGGTCCGGAGCCTCAGAACGCCATGCCGAACGAGCACCACAAATTCGTGTTGATTGCTTCTACTGTTGCAGAGATATTGCAATTGGAAATTTCCCATTGAAATGTATAGAGAAAATTGGCGGGAAAATAAATAAACGTTGCTTATAGCGCCCCCTAAAGGCCGATCTTCGCCACATTTGGTACAGTGCCTCAGAGCAGCATGCCGAATGGGATTCACAAGTTTTGTGTTGATTGCATTTACTCTGGCAGAGAAATTGCAATAGCAAATTTCCCATTGAAATGTATTGAGTTATTGGGCGAAACAAATCAACTTTGCTTATAGCGCCCCCTAAAGGCCAATCTTCGCCAAATTTGGTACAGAGTATCGTAGTGAAATTTTGAATAAGGACCTCTAGTTATTTGGTGATAACTTCAAATTTAACCGAGATATGATATGATACGTGTGTGGTAGCTAGCTAGGACAATTTGTTTGGTTGTCAAATTGGCATCCTTTAACGTAGCAAAATGATTTCCATAACTTTTTGTCTGGTCCATCTGGAGATGTTAACTACCAGGTTTCGTGCAGATCGGTGGCACGGCCTAGGACGAGTTCGAAAAAGTTGGTTTTGGGTCCCATAGGCCACGCCCACTTTGACCCCTCGGTACTCCATTCTAGGGTTGGCCTCAGAATTGGCCACAGATGGTACCCATCAAATTTCGTATAAATCGGATGAGCCGTTCATGAGATATAAACTTTTTGTACTTGTAGCACCCCCTGGTGACCAATTTTGGTAAAACGCATGGGGTACCTCCAGAGGGGCATGGCAAAGAATAACCTAAAGTTTGGGGTTGATAGCATTTAATTTTCACGCATAAAAGTCTAGGCGGAAATGGGCGTGGCCTATATCACGTGATTCAGTTGGATCCAGGGAACGCGTGGATGTATGGTTTTTGAATATCGGGTGTACGGTGTGGGAGTTATAGGACCAAACGCGTTTTTGTCTGCTATAGCGCCACCTGGTGGTGGAAATGGGTGAATGTTTGCGCCTGAAGTCCTTGCGGGGTTTTGGACCAGTCCTGAAAAGGGCAACCCCCCACCATGTACGGTTTAGGTTGCAGTCGGAGTTTTACACTGAGAAGAAGAAGAAGAAGAAGAAGAAGAAGAATAATAATAAAAAAAATCCTTAGAAAAACAATAGGGTTCCACGCTCCGCAGGAGTGTGAACCGCGTTGCCTTGCAACACGCGGTTCCCTTGCCCCCTCGGGCTTGGACCCCTAATTAGAATATACACTATAAAAATATGGACTTGGTGTATCAACATATTAAATTGGTGTATCAAAATATAAAATTAGAATATAGAATATCAAAATATGGAATTGGTGCATCAAAATATTAAAGTGTTATATCAAAATATTAATTTAGAATATAGAATATCAAAATATGGACTTGGTGTATCAAAATATGAACTTAGTATATAAAATATTAAATTAGAATAGAGACTATCAAAATATGGACTTGGTGTATCAACAAATGAACTTGGTGTATCAAAATATTAACTTGGTATATCAAAATATTAAATTAGAATATACACTATTAAAATATGGACTTGGTGTATCAAAATATTTACTTGTTATATCAAAATATTAAATTAGAATATACACTAACAAAATATGGACATGGTGTATCAAAATGTTATCTTGTCATATCAAAATATTAAATTAGAATATACACTATCAAAATATGGACTTGGTGTATCAAAATATTAAATTGGTGTATCAATATATGGACTTGATGTATCAAAATATGAACTTGGTATATCAAATATTAAATTAGAATATACACTATCAAAATATGGACTTGGTGTATCAACATATTAAATTGGTGTATCAAAATATAAAATTAGAATATAGAATATCAAAATATGGAATTGGTGCATCAAAATATTAAAGTGTTATATCAAAATATTAATTTAGAATATAGAATATCAAAATATGGACTTGGTGTATCAAAATATGAACTTGGTATATCAAATATTAAATTAGAATAGAGACTATCAAAATATGGACTTGGTGTATCAAAAAATAAACTTGGTGTATCAAAATATTAACTTGGTATATCAAAATATTAAATTAGAAAATACACTAACAAAATATGGACATGGTGTATGAAAATGTTATCTTGTCATATCAAAATATTAAATTAGAAAATACACTATCAAAATATGGACTTGGTGTATCAAAATATTAAATTGGTGCATCAAAATATTAACTTGGTATATCAAAATATTAAATTAGAATATACACTATTAAAATATGGATTTGGTGTATCAAAATATTTACTTGTTATATCAAAATATTAAATTAGAAAATACACTAACAAAATATGGACATGGTGTATGAAAATGTTATCTTGTCATATCAAAATATTAAATTAGAATATACACTATCAAAATATGGACTTGGTGTATCAAAATATTAAATTGGTGCATCAAAATATTAAATTAGAATATAGAATATCAAAATATGGACTTGGTGTATCAAAATATTAACTTGTTATATCAAAATATTAACTTGGTATATCAAAATATTAAATTAGAATATAGACTATCAATATATGGAGTTGGTGTATCAAAATATGAACTTGGTATATCAAAATATTAAATTAGAATATACACTATCAAAACATGGACTTGGTGTATCACCAAGTCTGGTGTGTGAAAATGAAATTAGAATGTAGAATAACAAAATATGGAATTGGTGTATCAAAAATATTAACTTGCTATATGAAAATATTAAATTTGAATATACACTATCAAAATATGGACTTGATGTATCACCATATGAACTTGGTATATCAAAACATAAAATTGCAATATACACTATCAAAATATGGACTTGGTCTATCAAAATATGGACTTGGTGTATCAAAATATGGACTTGGTCTATCAAAATATGGACTTGGTGGGTCCGTGTACTTTTTCGTTCATTCGATTTTCATTTCATAAACAGGTATTAAAAAACAAAAAACGAATGGTTATTTGATTTTCGTTTTAAAACATGACATTTGAAATTGAAATACAATGCGTTTTTTCTTTTTTATTGTCGAAATGGGATGGGAGAAATTTAAAATATGCTGTGATTTTCATTTTCTATTTTATATAACAAAAAGAAAATCACTCGAAAACAGAAATCCTTGGGGGGAATTGTATTTCATAATGTCACATGTATTTATTACCCACTCTCCCTGCCTCCCTGTCTCTACCCGCCGCAGACAACTTCGCCCGAAGACAGTCGAACCAGCGGAGCAAATAGACTTTCGGTTCACGGCTGTAACGTTACCGTTACGCCACCGTTAACAATCCCAGTTCTGTTGCTGCCGTTAAGCTTGCTGATCTGGCAGAGAGTCACCGGGGGTTCGAGATCAGATCATAGGGATCAGACCTCCGGTGCTGGGTCTAATATTGTAATATTAGCTGCTGCTGCAGCTAGCTAGCAGCTAGCCACCAGCCCTGTGACCTCGGTCCTCGCGGTTCGCTCCCCTGGACTGACTCTGCAGAGCTGGCGTTACCCGCTCTATGATCAATGAGCAATGATCAAGGATTACCAAATTTCTCTCTCATATTGCTCCTCATAACCACTGAAAACTGTCAAAAATCTAACCCAGAGTACAATTATTATGGACGTTAGCTGACATTAAGGGTTTCTGCTTCATTAAGGGAAATTGTAAGGAAAAAGCTTAACGTGGTTAACCATTAAGCTTTTCACGCGTTTGCGATTTTTGATCACTGTTTATAAACAGTGATCAAAAAATCTAACCCAAAGTCGTTATGGACGTTATCTGACTGATAACTGACTGATATCTGATTGATCATTGTTTAGGTACATTAAAGGTTTAGCTTTCACGTTAAGCGTTTTAGAATGTCCCGGCTGCAGCTGAGGGAATCTGTAGCCTATAACTTCCGTTTTTTGCCCCCCTTTACATAAATATACATATGGCTATGAAATAGATCATGAAATACAGGCTTTAGTCATAATAGTTCAATAGCCTAAATACATGTATGTTTTACTATGTATTTCGAGGGACTTTTATTTATTCCATCTATTTACATGCACGTTATATTTAAAGGAAGTTTGGTTATCTCACAGACTCAGACTAAAAGCAGCAGCAAGCCTGCCTGACATCAGTGCATCATAGCATATCACTATCTGCAAATAAAATAAAATATGAATAAATCACGAGCGCGGCAGATTCCCAGCTCAGCTAGAGCGGGTAACGCCAGCTCTGCAGACGGACCAGAGTCAGTCAACACCGGGGAGCGAACCGCAAGGACCGAGGTCACAGGGCTGGTGGCTAGCTGCTAGCTAGCTGAAACAGCAGCTAATATTAGAATAGACCCAGCACCGGATGTCTGATCCCCATGATCTGATCCCGAACCGCCGGTGACTCTGCCAGATCAGCAACAGAACATTTGCTGGGATTGTTAACGGTGGCGTAACGGTAACGTTACAGCCGTGAACTGAAAGTCTGTTTCCTCAGCTGGTTCGATTGGGGCGAAGTTGTCTGCGGCGGGTAGAGACAGAGAGTCAGAGGGAGACAGGGAGAGAGGGGAATAAATACATGTGGCATTATGAAATAAAATTCCCCCCAAGCATTATCAAGAGCACAGGTTTCCAAAGTAATTTTAGCCTGGGCTAAAAGCAACACTGGTAGGCTATGCTGGCGCTGTTGCCTTGGAAATGACAACATCCAGTCTCTGAATATGAAAAAACAAACCTTTTTTCATTTCTATTTCCGAGTGATTTTATTTTTGTTATATGAAATAGAAAATGAAAATCACAACATATTTTTAATTTCTCCCATCCCCTTTTGACCATGAAAAGGAAAAAAATGCCTTGTATTTCAATTTCAATTGTTGTATTTTAAAACGAAAATCAAATAACCATTCGTTTTTTGTTTTTTAAGTCTGTTTATGAAATGAAAATCGAATGAACGAAAAAGTACACGGACCTTGGTGTATCAAAATATTAAATTATTATATACACTATCAAAATATGAACTTGGAATATCAAAATATTACATTAGAATATAGAATATCAAAATATGGAATTGGTGTATCAAAATATGAACATGGTGTATCAAAACATTAAATTGCAATATACACTATCAAAATATGGACTTGGTGTATCAAAATATTAACTTGTTATATCAAAATATTAACTTGGTATATCAAGTTAATACCATCACCTTATCGTGGTGGAGAGGTTTGTGTGTCTCTGTGAACCTGAGGGCTGTGTTGTCTGGAGCTTTGTGCTCCTGGTAGGGTCTCCCAAGGCAAAGTGGTCTCAGGTGAGGGGCCAGACAAAGAATGGTTCAAAAACCCCAATGGAAAAACAAGGTAGAAATGGAGTGACCCTGCCCGGAGGAAGCCCGGGGCCCCGTCTGGAGCCAGGCCCAGACGGGCCGGCTCGTCGGCGAGCCTGGTGGCGGGTTTGCCACGGAGCCCGGCCGGGCACAGCCCGAACAGGCACGTGGCTCCCATCTCTCCAGCCCATGGGCCCACCACCTGTGGGAGGAACCGCTGCGGGTGGTGCGCCACATGGGTGGCAGTGAAGGTCAGGGGCCTCGGACGGACCAGACCCGGGCAGCAGACGCTGGCTCTGGGGACGTGGAATGTCACCTCTTGTGGGGAAGGAGCCGGAATTGTGCGGGAGGTGGAGCGCTACCGGTTGGATCTGGTGGGGCTTACCTCTACGCACAGTCTCGGTTCTGGAACTGTACTCCTGGATAGGGTTGGACTCTTTTCTTCTCCGGAGTTGCTCAGGGTGTGCGGCGCCGGGCGGGTGTGGGAATACTAACAAGCCCCCGGCTGAGCGCCGCTTGCGTTGAGTTTACCCGGTGGACGAGACGGTCGCCTCCCTACGCCTGCGGGTTGTGGGGGAAAACTCTGACTGTTGTTTGTGCATATGCACCAAACAGGAGTTCGGAGTATTCGGCCTTCTTGGAGACCTTGAGTGGAGTCCTGCATGGGGCGCCAGTGGGGACTCCATTGTTCTGCTGGGGATTTCAACGCACACGTGCAATGATGGAGACACGCGTGATTGGGAGGAACGGCCTTCCTGATCTAAACCAGAGTGGTTGTTTGTTGTTGGACTTCTGTGCTAGTCATGGATTGTCTATAACGAACACCATGTTCGAACATAGGGATGCTTATAAGTGTACCTGGTACCAGAGCACCCTAGGCGAACGCAAGGTCAATGATCGATTTTATTATCGCGTTTCATCTGATCTGAGGCCGTATGTTTTGGACACTCGGGTGAAGAGAGGGGCAGAGCTGTCAACCGATCACCATCTGGTGGTGAGTTGGGTCAGGGGGTGGGGGAAGACTCTGGACAGACCTGGTAAGCCCAAACGTGTAGTGCGGGTAAATTGGGAACGTCTGGAGGAGGCCCCTGTCCAACGGACTTTCAACTCGCACCTCCGGCGGAGCTTTTCGTGCATCCCTGTGGAGGCTGGGGGCATTGAACCAGAGTGGACAATGTTCAAAGTTTCCATTGCTGAAGCTGCGGCGAGGAGCTGTGGTCTTAGGGTCTTAGGTGCCTCAAGGGGCGGTAACCCACGAACACCGTGGTGGACACCGGTGGTCAGGGAAGCCGTCCGACTGAAGAAGGAGTCTTTCCGGGATATGTTATCCCAGAGGACTCCGGAGGCAGTTGCAGGGTACCGAAGGGCTGCAGCCTCTGCCGTGAAAGAGGCAAAGCAGCGGGTGTGGGAGAAGTTTGGAGAAGACATGGAGAAGGACTTTCGGTCGGCACCAAAGTGCTTCTGGAAAACTGTTCGCCACCTCAGGAGGGGAAAGCGGGGAACCATCCAAGCTGTGTACAGTAAGGATGGGACACTGTTGACCTCAACTGAGGAGGTAATAGGGCGGTGGAAGGAGCATTTTGAGGAACTCCTGAATCCGACTAATACGCCCTCTATGTTAGAGGCAGAGCTGGAGGATGACGGGGGATTGGCGTCGATTTCCCGGGCGGAAGTCACTGATGTAGTCAAACAACTCCACAGTGGCAAAGCCCCGGGGATTGATGAGATCCGTCCAGAAATGCTCAAGGCTCTGGGTGTGGAGGGGCTGTCCTGGTTGACACGTCTCTTCAACATTGCGTGGAAGTCTGGAACAGTGCCAAAGGAGTGGCAGACTGGGGTGGTGGTTCCCCTTTTTAAAAAGGGGGACCAGAGGGTGTGTGCCAATTACAGGGGTATCACACTTCTCAGCCTCCCTGGTAAAGTCTACTCCAAGGTGCTGGAAAGGAGGGTTCGGCCGATAGTCGAACCTCGGGTTGAGGAGGAACAATGCGGATTCCGTCCTGGTCGTGGAACAACGGACCAGCTCTTCACTCTCGCAAGGATCCTGGAGGGGGCCTGGGAGTATGCCCAACCGGTCTACATGTGTTTTGTGGATTTGGAGAAGGCGTATGACCGGGTCCCCCGGGAGATACTGTGGGAGGTGCTGCGGGAGTATGGGGTGAGGGGTCTCTACTCAGGGCCATCCAATCTCTGTAATGACCAAAGTGAGAGCTGTGTCCGGGTTCTCGGCAGTAAGTCGGACTCGTTTCAGGTGAGGGTTGGCTCTCGCCAGGGCCGCGCTTTGTCACCAATCCTGTTTGTAATATTTATGGACAGGATATCGAGGCGTAGTCGGGGTGGGGAGGGTTGCAGTTCGTTGGGCTGGGGATCTCATCGCTGCTTTTGCAGATGATGTGGTCCTGATGGCATCATCGGCCTGCGACCTTCAGCACTCACTGGATCGTTGCGCGCGTGCGGCTGGAGTGAAGTGGGGATGAGGATCAGCACCTCTAAATCGGAGGCCATGGTTCTCAGCAGGAAACCGATGGAATGCCTTCTCCAGGTAAGGAATGAGTCCTTACCCCAAGTGAAGGAGTTTGTGCGCCGGGGGGTTTGGAAGTGAGGGGACAATGGAGCCGGAGATTGGTCGGAGAATGACGGCGGTATTACATGTCTTACATTCCATCTAGCGCTAGCAAGAGCTTTAGGAAGAAAGACAACAAAGACTATCAATATATGGAGTTGGTGTATCAAAATATGAACTTGGTGTATCAAAATATTAACTTGGTATATCAAAATATTAAATTAGAATATACACTATCAAAACATGGACTTGGTGTATCACCAAGTCTGGTGTGTGAAAATGAAATTAGAATGTAGAATAACAAAATATGGAATTGGTGTATCAAAAATATTAACTTGCTATATGAAAATATTAAATTTGAATATACACTATCAAAATATGGACTTGATGTATCACCATATGAACTTGGTATATCAAAACATAAAATTGCAATATACACTATCAAAATATGGACTTGGTCTATCAAAATATGGACTTGGTGTATCAAAATATGGACTTGGTCTATCAAAATATGGACTTGGTGTATCAAAATATTAAATTATTATATACACTATCAAAATATGAACTTGGAATATCAAAATATTACATTAGAATATAGAATATCAAAATATGGAATTGGTGTATCACAATATGAACTTGGTGTATCAAAACATTAAATTGCAATATACACTAACAAAAAATGGACTTGGTGTATCAAAATATTAAACTGGTGTATCAAAATATGAACTTGGTATATCAAAATATGGACTTGGTGTATCAAAATATGAACTTGGTATATGAAAATATTAAATTAGAATATAGAATATCAAAATATGGAATTGGTGTATCAAAATATGAACATGGTGTATCAAAACATTAAATTGCAATATACACTATCAAAATATGGACTTGGTGTATCAAAATATTAAATTGGTGTATCAAAATATTAACTTGGTATATCAAAATATGGACTTGGTGCATCAAAATATCAACTTGTTATATCAAAATATTAATTTAGAATATAGAATATCAAAATATGGACTTGGTGTATCAAAATATCAACTTGGTGTATCATAATATTAAATTAGAATATACACTAACAAAATATGGACATGGTGTATCAAAATGTTATCTTGTCATATCAAAATATAAAATTAGAATATACACTATCAAAATATGGACTTGGTGTATCAAATATTAAATTAGAATATACACTATCAAAATATGAACTTGGTATATCAAATATTAAATTAGAATATACACTATCAAAATATGGACTTGGTGTATCAAAATATTATCTTATATCAAAACATTAAATTAGAATATACACTATCAAAATATATAATTGGGGTATCAAAATGGTCCGTGTACTTTTTCGTTCATTCGATTTTCATTTCATAAACAGGTATTAAAAAACAAAAAACGAATGGTTATTTGATTTTCGTTTTAAAACATGACATTTGAAATTGAAATACAATGCGTTTTTTCTTTTTCATTGTCGAAATGGGATGGGAGAAATTTAAAATATGCTGTGATTTTCATTTTCTATTTTATATAACAAAAAGAAAATCACTCGAAAACAGAAACGAATAAAGGCTTGTTTTTTTATATTCAGAGACCGGATGTTGTCATTTCCAAGGCAACAGCGCCAGCCTAGCCTACCAGTGTTCAGCCCAGGCCAAAATTACTTTGCAAACCTAGCTATCTATACTCTTGATAATCCTTGGGGGGAATTTTATTTCATAATGTCACATGTATTTATTACCCTCTCTCCCTGCCTCCCTGTCTCTACCCACCGCAGACAACTTCGCCCGAAGAGAGTCGAACCGACGGAGAAAATAGACTTTCAGTTCACGGCTGTAACGTTACCGTTACGCCACCGTTAACAATCCCAGCAAACTTTCTGTTGCTGCCATTAAGCTTGCTGATCTGGCAGAGAGTCACCGGGGGTTCGGGATCAGATCATAGGGATCAGACCTCCGGTGCTGGGTCTAATATTCTAATATTAGCTGCTGCTGCAGCTAGCTAGCAGCTAGCCACCAGCCCTGTGACCTCGGTCCCCGCGGTTCGCTCCCCGGGACTGACTCTGCAGAGCTGGCGTTACCTGCTCTATGATCAATGAGCAATGATCAAGGATTACCAAATTTCTCTCTCATATTGCTCCTCATAACCACTGAAAAACAAAAAAATCTAACCCAGAGTACAATTATTATGGATGTTAGCTGACATTAAGGGTTTCTGCTTCATTAAGGGAAATTGTAAGGAAAAAGCTTAACGTGGTTAACCATTAAGCTTTTTCACGTTAAGCGATTTTTTGATCACTGTTTATAAACAGTGATCAAAAAATCTAACACAAAGTCGTTATGGACGTTATCTGACTGATAACTGACTGATATTTGATTGATCATTGTTTAGGTACATTAAAGTTAAGCTTTTTCACGTTAAGCGTTTTAGAATGTCCCGGCTGCAGCTGAGGGAATCTGTAGCCTATAACTTCCGTTTTTTGCCCCCCTTTACATAAATATACATATGGCTATGAAATAGATCATAAAATACAGGCTTTAGTCATAATACTTCAATAGCCTAAATACATGTATGTTTTACTATGTATTTCGAGGGACTTTTATTTATCCATCTATTTATATGCACGTTATATTTAAGGGAAGTTTGGTTATCTCACAGACTCAGACTAAAAGCAGCAGCAAGCCTGCCTGACATCAGTGCATCATAGCATATCACTATCTGCAAATAAGATAAAATATGAATAAATCACGAGCGCGGCAGATTCCCAGCTCAGCTAGAGCGGGTAACGCAGCTCTGCAGACGGACCAGAGTCAGTCAACACCGGGGAGCGAACCGTGGGGACCGAGGTCACAGGGCTGGTGGCTAGCTGCTAGCTAGCTGCAACAGCAGCTAATATTATAATAGACCCAGCACCGGAGGTCAGATCCCCATGATCTGATCCCGAAACCGCCGGTGACTCTGCCAGATCAGCAACAGAACGTTTGCTGGGATTGTTAACGGTGGCGTAACGGTAACGTTGCAGCCGTGAACCGAAAGTCTGTTTCCTCAGCTGGTTCGACTCTCTTGGGGCGAAGTTGTCTGCGGCGGGTAGAGACAGAGAGTCAGAGGGAGGCAGGGAGAGAGGGGAATAAATACATGTGACATTATGAAATAAAATTCCCCCCAAGCATTATCAAGAGCACAGATTTCCAAAGTAATTTTAGCCTGGGCTGAAAGCAACACTGGTAGACTATGCTGGCGCTGTTGCCTTGGAAATGACAACATCCGGTCTCTGAATATGAAAAAACAAAACTTTTTTCATTTCTATTTCCGAGTGATTTTATTTTGGTTATATGAAATAGAAAATGAAAATCACAGCATATTTTTAATTTCTCCCATCCCCTTTTGACCATGAAAAGGAAAAAAATGCCTTGTATTTCAATTTCAATTGTTGAATTTTAAAACGAAAATCAAATAACCATTCGTTTTTTGTTTTTTAAGTCTGTTTATGAAATGAAAATCGAATGAACGAAAAAGTACACGGACCCAAAATATAGACTTGGTGTATGAAAATATTAAATTGCAATATACATAATCAAAATATGGACTTAGTGTATCAAATTATGAACTTGGTGTATCAACATGTTAAATTAGAATATAGAATATCAAAATATGAACTTGGTGTATCTAAATATTTACTTGGTATATCAAAATATTAAATTAGAATATACATTATCAAAATATGGACTTTGTGTATCAAAATATCAACTTGTTATATCAAAACATTAATTTGCAATATACACTAACAAAATATGGACTTGGACTATCAAACTATGGACTTGGTGTATCAAAATATTAAATTAGAATATACAGTATCAAAATATGAACTTGGAATATCAAAACATTAAATTCGAATATAGAATATCAAAATATGGAATTGGTGTATCAAAATATGAACTTGGTATATCAAAACATTAAATTGCAATATACACTATCAAAATATGGCCTTGGTCTATCAAAATATGTACTTGGTGTATCAAAATATTAAATTATTATATACAGTATCAAAATATGTACTTGGTGTATCAAAATATTAAATTAGAATATACACAATGAAAATATGGACTTGGTGTATGAAAACAATATCTTGCTATATCAAAATATTAAATTAGAATATACACTATGAAAATATGAATTTGGAACATGAAAACATCAAATTAGAATATAGAATATCAAAATATGGACTCGGTGTATGAAAATATGATCTTCCTATATCAAAATATTGAATTAGAATATACACTATCAAAATATGGACTTGATTTATCAAAATATTAACTTGGTATATCAAAATATTAAATTAGAATATAGACTATCAAAATATGGACTTTGTGTATCAAAATATCAACTTGTTATATCAAAACATTAATTTGCAATATACACTAACAAAATATGGACTTGGACTATCAAACTATGGACTTGGTGTATCAAAATATTAAATTAGAATATACAGTATCAAAATATGAACTTGGAATATCAAAACATTAAATTCGAATATAGAATATCAAAATATGGAATTGGTGTATCAAAATATGAACTTGGTATATCAAAACATTAAATTGCAATATACACTATCAAAATATGGCCTTGGTCTATCAAAATATGTACTTGGTGTATCAAAATATTAAATTATTATATACACTATCAAAATATGTACTTGGTGTATCAAAATATTTAATTATTACATACACTATGAAAATATGGCCTTGGTGTATGAAAACAATATCTTGCTATATCAAAATATTAAAGTAGAATATACACTATCAAAATATGAACTTCGAATATGAAAACATCAAATCAGAATATAGAATATCAAAATATGGACTTGGTGTATGAAAATATGATCTCGCTATATCAAAATATTAAATTAGAATATACTCTATCAAAATATGAACTTGGAATATCAAAACATCAAATTAGAATATAGAATATCAAAATATGGAATTGGTGTATCAAAATATGGACTTGGTGTATCAAAACATTAAATTATTATATACACTATCAAAATATGTACTTTGTTTATCAAAATATTAAATTATTATTACACTATCAAAATATGTACTTCGTGTATCAAAATATGTACTTGGTGTATCAAAGTATTAACTTGCTATATCAAAGTATTAAATTAGAATGTAGAATATCAAAATATGGAATTGGTGTATGAAAATATTAACTTGGTGTATCAAAATATTAAAGTAGAATATACACTATCAAAATATGGACTTGGTTTATCAAAATATGAACTTGGTATATCAAAATATTAAATTAGAATATAGAATATCAAAATATGGAATGGGTGTATCAAAATATGAACTTGGTGTATCAAAATATTTACTTGGTATATCAAATTATTAAATTAGAATATAAAATAACAAAATATGTACTTGGTGCATGAAAATATGGACTTGGTGTATCACAATATGAAATTGGTATATCAAAACATTAAATTGCAACATACACTATCAAAATATGGACTTAGTTTATCAAAATATTGAATTAGAATATACGCAATCAAATTTTGGACTTGGTGTATCAAAATATGAACTTGCTATATCAAAATATTAAATTAGAATATACAGTATCAAAATATGGAATTGGTGTATCAATATATGAACTTGGTACAGTACAGGCCAAAAGTTTGGACACACCTCATTCAATGTGTTTCCTTTTTATTTTCATGACTATTTACATTGTAGATTCTCACTGAAGGCATCAAAACTATGAATGAACACATATGGAATTATGTACTTAACAAAAAAGTGTGAAATAACTGAAAACATGTCTTATATTTTAGATTCTTCAAAGTAGCCACCCTTTGCTTTTTTATTAATAAGGGAAAAAAAATCCACCAATTAACCCTGACAAAGCACACCTGTGAAGTGAAAACCATTTCAGGTGAATACCTCATGAAGCTCATTGAGAGAACACCAAGGGTTTGCAGCGCATCAAAAAAAGCAAAGGGTGGCTACTTTGAGGAATCTAAAATATAAGACATGTTTTCAGTTATTTCACACTTTTTTGTTAAGTACATAATTCCATATGTGTTCATTCATAGTTTTGATGTCTTCAGTGAGAATCTACAATGTAAATAGTTATGAAAATAAAGAAACTTATTGAATGAGAAGATGTGTCCAAACTTTTGGCCTGTATTGTATATCAAAATATTAACTTGGTATATCAAAATATTAAATTAGAATATAGAATATCAAAATATGGACTTGGTGTATCAAAATATGAACTTGGTATTTCAAAACATTGACTTGGTGAATCAAAATATGAATTTGGTATATCAAAATATTAAATTAGAATATACACTAACAAAATTTGGACTTGGTGTATCAAAACATTAACTTTGTGTATCAAAACATTAACTTGGTATATCAAAATATTAAATTAGACTAGAAAATGCATTTCCTGCAGAAAATGCGTGGGAATGCTGGATAGCTGAATTGCTAAAGCTAAACTGGTTGAATAGCTTAAATCCGTAAGAAGAAGTTGAAGTAGTGAGAATAGTTGAAAAAGCGGAAATCGTTTTAATAAGTATGAATTTCATTAAAAAGTTAAAAGCTTATGCTAAACTGAACGGTTGGCTTTAAAGGTTGAATATGACAAAATATGTAGAACATTGTGAGGCCTGAGTATATTTTCTAACTGATAATGACTCACATATGCAGAAATATGAAACAAATTGCATGAAAAATCTTAAAGCTCAAATTCATTGCACTGAACTGCTGAAACATATGGAAACTTTTCAGAGTTGGAAGCTAAACGGCATTACCTAAATAATACTGTTAAAGATGAAAGTTGAAATGAATTGCCTGAAGAGGCTGAAAGAAGAAATACTTTGTATTATTATCAGATATATACACTGCATAGAACGAAAAAGCATCAATCTAGCTAAGATGAGATGTGAAATATATTAGGTGAAAAGAATGGGGCTGAACAAGAAGAAAGAGAGGAAAGAGAGAAGGAGAGAAGACAGGAGAGAAGAGAGGAGAGGAGAGCAGAGTCTATATACATGGATGAAAGAGGGAGAGAGGGAAAGAGAGAGAGGGGGGAGAGTGAGAGGGGGCATGAGAGAGAGAGGGAGAGACAGAGAGAAAGAGAAGGAAAGAGAGTGGGATAGAGAGAGATGGAAAGAGAGGGAGAAAGAGGCAGAGGGAAAGAAAGAGAGAGAGAGAGAGGAGAGAGAAAGGAAGAGAGGTAGGGAGGAGGGATGGAGAGAGAAGGAGAGAGAGAGAAAAAAAAGAGAGAGACAGGGAGAGAGGGAAAAATAAAGAGAAACAGAGAGATAGAAAGGGGGAGAGAGAAGACAGACAGACAGAAGTGGAACGCAACTGATCTAGACTGATGATCATAGTTAGTCTAGTTAGTTGACTCCTACAGCAAGCCTGGAGTAATCAGGTAGACTGCCTGTGAAAGGGTTGTCATGGTTACTAAGGGCCTGGGCCATGTTTATAAACATCTCTTTGATCTGATAACGATAGCACCTGCTCTTAATGTGTCTCCTGTAGCACACCGCAGCAATTCAGACACTGAGAGCAAGCTCTCAAACAAAGCCTCACAGTGGCAAAACGATAACTGCTATCAGTCAAATGACGTCATCCTGAGCACCACAAGGCCTTTGTGAACGTATCGGTATAAAATTTATATGGATAAACGTAAAAATGTGGTCATATCAGCGAATTCAAAAAGTGGTTTGTTCAGTGTTTCGCTGGGAAATATCTAGGCGTTTTAACATTGGAGCCAATGAAGAAATAAATGGACCTCTTGTCATTTGGAAGCTCAACCAGCCAAAAGTAAAAGGCGTATCACAGAACTGAGCAGATCTGCTGAAACTAGACAAAAATACCTACGTTTTGATGTATAAATTGTGTATGACAAGTAGATATTGTGGGCGTGAGAACAATTGTTTTAGAAGGGACAAAGATAATTTTTGTATGGTTCTGTGCTGGAGCTATGACATCATCCACTCTAGCTCACGCAATACAAACTCTGTTTAATCGTTAAAAAATCCTGAAATGATCACTAAACTTAAACCGCTTTTTAACAAAAACTGTAAAAGGTATCAAACTGAAAAGATAAGTTTGGATAGCTGAATATTTTGTGAACATTTTAAAGTTTGTTTGGCGTCTGTAGGTGAAAGTATGAAGGAGCTGAAAATTTTGGGAGCAGAAGAAGATTTTATGGAGCTGA
The DNA here is from genome assembly GCF_010015445.1 of Perca fluviatilis. NCBI lineage: Eukaryota > Metazoa > Chordata > Actinopteri > Perciformes > Percidae > Perca > Perca fluviatilis. The sequence goes on from NC_053131.1 coordinate 1,949,518, forward strand.
AGGCTGCTCTCATTCACTTCAATGTTAAAAAAAAGTGTTAAAAAGCTTAAAATTTTAAAAAGTATAAATAGTAGAAAAAAATTTGAAGAAGTCCCATCGTTAGCTGAAAGAGCTTAACATTTGAAAAGTTGAATGGTTTAAATAGGTGAAAGTATGCCGAAGTTACGCTGAGCCAAAAAACGTACGGAAGAGGGAATAATAAAACTAGAAAATGCGTTTCCTGCGGAAAATGCATGGGAATGCTGAATAGCTGAATTGCTAAAGCTAAACTGGTTGAATAGCTTAAATCCGTAAAAAGAAGTTGAAGTAGTGAAAATAGTTAAAAAAGCGGAAATCGTTTTAATAAGTATGAATTTCATTAAAAAGTTCAAAGTTTATGCTAAACTGAACTGTTTGCTTTGAAGGTTGAATAATGACAAGATATGTAGAACATTGTGAGGTCTGAGTAGATTTTCTAACTGATAATGACTCACATATGCAGAAATATAAAACAAATTAATACTGTAATACTGTTAAAGATGAAAGTTGAAAAGGCTGAAAGAAGAAATATTTTTATTATTATCAGATATATACACTGCATAGAATGAAAAAGCATCAATCTAGCTGAGATGAGATGTGAAATATATTAGGTGAAAGAGAAAAGGAGAGAAAGAGAGAAGAAAGAAGAGCAGGAGAGAGGAGAGAAGAGAAGAGAGAGGAGAGAAAGAGAATAAAGAGAGGAGAGAAAGAATAAAGAAGAGAGAGAAAGGAAAGAGAGGAGAGAAGAAAGAGAGGAAAGATAGAAAAAATTAGAAAGAGAGCAACTTTGAGTAAAATTTACTAAAAAGGCTTAAAGTTTGACTGTCTGTGAAAGGGTTGTCATGGCTACTAAGTGTCTGTGATGTGTTTATAAACATGCTTTGTGTATGTGTGTCTGTGTATGTCTGCATGTGTGTGTGTGTGCTTGCGTGTGTGTGTTTGTGTGTCTGTCTGTGTGTGTGTGTCTGTCTGTGTGTGTGTGTGTGTGTGTGTGTGTGTGTGTGTGTGTGTGTGTGTCTTTGTGTGTGCGTGTGTCTGTGTGTGTCTGTGTGTGTCTGTGTGTGTGTGTGTGTCTGTCTGTGTGTGTGTGTGTCTGTGTGTGTGTCTGTGTGTGTGTGTGTGTGTGTCTCTATGTGTGTGTGTTGGCAAAATAAAACATGAACAGCTGAATTGCTAAAGCTAAACTGGTTGAATAGCTTAAATCCGTAAGAAGTTGAAGTAGTGAAAATAGTTGAAAAAGTGGAAATCGTTTTAATAAGTATGAATTTCATTATAAAGTTCAAAGTTTATGCTAAACTGAACTGTTTGCTTTAAAGGTTGAATAATGACAACATATGTAGAACATTGTGAGGTCTGAGTAGATTTTCTAACTGATAATGACTCACATATGCAGAAATATGAAACAAATTTATACTGTAATACTGTTAAAGATGAAAGTTGAAAAGGCTGAAAGAAGAAATATTTTTATTATTATCAGATATATACACTGCATAGAACGAAAAAGCATCAATCTAGCTGAGATGAGATGTGAAATATATTAGGTGAAAAAACTGGGGCTAAACAAGAAGAGAGGAAAGAGACAAGGAGAGAAAGAGAGAAGAAAGAAGAGCAGGAGAGAAGAGAAGAGAGAGGAGAGAAAGAGAATAAAGAGAGGAGAGAAAGAATAAAGAGGAGAGAGAGAGGAAAGAGGAAAGAGAGGAGAGAAAAAAGAGAGGAAAGATAGAAAAAATTAGAAAGAGAGCAACTTTGACTAAAATTGACTAAAAAGGCTTAAAGTTTGACTGTCTGTGAAAGGGTTGTCATGGCTACTAAGTGTCTGTGACGTGTTTATAAACATGCTTTGTGTATGTGGCCTGTCTGTGTCTGCATGTGTGTGTGTGTCTGTGTGTGCTTGCGTGTTGTGTTGTGTGTCTCTGTGTGTGCCTGTGTGTTGTGTGTGTGTGTGTGTAGGTGTGTCCTGTCTGTGTGTGCTTGCGTGTGTGTGTGTCTGTGTGTGCTTGGCGTGTGTGTGTGTTAATTCTGTGTGTGTGTTTGTGTGTCTGTGTCTCTGTGTGTCTTTGTGTGTGTGTGTATGTGTGTAGGTGTGTGCGTCTGTCTGTGTGTGTGTGTGTGTGTATAGGTGTGTGTCTGTGTGTGTGTGTGTAGGTGCGTGTCTGTGTGTGTGTTTGTGTCTGTGTGTGTGTATCTGTGTGTGTCTGTCTGTCTGTGTGTGTATCTGTGTGTGTGTTTGTGCGTGTGTGTGTGTATCAGTGTGTGTTCTGTGTATAATGTGTGTATAGTGTGTGTCTGTGTGTGTCTTTGTGTGTGTGTCTGCTAAACTGGATGAATAGCTTAAATACGCAGTGAATAAGTAAGTAGCGAAGAGTGGTTGAAAAAGTACAACAACATCCTACACTGGGACACATTGATTGATGTACCACAGCAGGATTCAAACCCTGGTCCTCCACACCAAAGTCCTGCAGCATAACCACTGGGCTATCTTTAGATGAGGCAAGCAATGGTCCTTCTTTATTTATAAAGCCTCCCTTTGATCATTAATCGCCACACCTAATGAGTGAGAGACAGTGTGAGAGAACCCTTCAAACAAGCCTTAATAAATCCACAACAGTAAATGCTATCGAAACAGCGACTTGACCGTTAGAGGCACACGGCCTTTGTGAACGTATCGGTATAACATTTTTTTTTGGATAAACATAAAAATGTGGGCATGTCAGCGATTTAAAAAAGTGGTTCGTTCTGCTCTTCGCTGGAAAATATGGACGCCTTTTATCATTGCTGCGGATTGAGAGAAATTTGTTGATCTCGTCATTTGGAAGCTCGCTGAACCAAAAGTATGAGACGTATCACAAAACTGAGCAGATTTTCTGAAACTAGACAAAAATACCTACGTTTTGATGTATAAATTGTGTATGACAAGTAGATATTGTGGGCGTGAGAGCAGTTTACAGACAAGGAACTAAGATAATTTTTTCGAAGCTTCACCCTCTAGCTGTGATGTCATCCACTCTAGCAAACGCAATACACACCCTGTTTAATCGATAAAATTTCATGAAATAATCACTAAACTTAAACAGATTTTTCACAAAAACTGTAAAAGATATCAACCTGAAAAGTAGACCCGAGATAGCTGAATATTTTGTGAACATTTTAAAGTTTGAGATCGCGCTGTAGGTGGAAGAATGTAGGAGGAGATACATTTTGGAAGCAGAAGAAGATTTTAAGGAGTTGAACCCGCTCTCATTGACTTTAATGTTAAAAAAAGTGTTAAAAAGCTTAAAATTTTAAAAAGGTATAAATAGTAGAAAAAAGTTGAAGAAGTCCCATCATTAGCTGAAAGAGCTGAACATTTGAAAAGTTGAATGGTTTAAATAGGTGAAAGTATGCAGAAGTTACAGAGAGCCAAAAAACTGACGGAAGCAGAATAATAAGAAAATACATTTCCCGGGAAAATGCGTTAGAATGCTGAATAGCTGAACTGCTAAAGCTAACTGGTTGAATAGCTGAAATCTGTAAGAAGAAGTTGAAATAGTGAGAATAGTTGAAAAAGTGGAAATCGTTTAAAAGTTGGCTTTAAAAGCTGAAAAATGACAAAATATGTAGAACATTGTGAAGTCTTTAGCTGAAGCTGAAGAATAGTTGAAAAAGTGGAAATTGGTTCAATAAGTTAAAGAAAGTAAGAGAGGGAGGGAGGAGGGATGGAGAAAGAAGGAGAGAGAGAGAAAAGAGAGAGACAGGGAAAGAGGGAGGGAAAATGAGAGAAGAAAGAGAGAGAGAGAGAAAAGAGAGAGAGACAGAGAGAGATGGATGGAAGAAGGAGAAAGGAGGGATGGAGAGAGGACAGAGAGAGAAAAGAGAGAGAAACAGGGAGAGAGAGAGATAAAGAAAAAAAAAAAAGAAAGAAGAAAAAAAAGAAAGGAGGGAGAAGGCGGGATGGAGAAAGGAAAGAGAGAGAGAAGAGACAGAGAAAAAGGAGGGATGGAGAGAGGACAGAGAGAGAGGGAGAAGGAGGGATGGAAGAGAGAAGAGAGAGAGAGAAACAGAGAGTAGAGAGGGGGAGAGAAGAAGACATTCAGAGAGAAGTGGAAGACCACTGTGCTGTGCTGCAGCTATTCAGAGTCCGCGGCGAGCGACGCACCAAAGAAAGCGTCACTGTGGCAACACCATAACTGCTATCAGTCAAATGACGTGATCCTGAGCATCACAAGGCCTTTGGCAATGAATCGGTATAAAATTTATATGGATAAACGTAAAAATGTGGTCATATCAGCGATTTCAAAAAGTGGTTCGTTCAGTGTTTCGCTGGGAAATATCCAGGAGTTTGATCATTGAAGCAAATGGAGAACGAAATGGACATCTTGTCATTTGGAAGCTCAACCCGCCAAAAGTAAAAGAGGGCTTATCACAAAACTGAGCAGATTTTCCCCAGATTTTCAGACAGACAGACAGAAGTGGAACGCAAATGATATAGACTGATGATCATAGTTAGTCTAGTTAGTTGACTCCTACAGCAAGCCTGGAGTAATCAGTAGACTGTCTGTGAAAGGGTTGTCATGGTTACTAAGGGCCTGGGCAATGTTTATAAACATCTCTTTGATCTGATAACGATAGCACCTGCTCTTAATATGTCTCCTGTAGTACACGCCAGCACTTCAGACACTGAGAGCAGAAGAAATATTTTCATTATTATCAGATATATACTGCACAGAACGAAAAAGCATCAATCTAGCTGAGATGAGATGTGAAATATATTAGGTGAAAAGAATGGGGCTGAACAAGAAGAAGAGAGAAAAAAGAGGGAGAGAAAGAGAGAAGAAAAGGAGAGCAGAAGAGAAGAAATGAGAAGAGAGAAGAGTGTGGTGTGTGTACTTAATGTAAGCCGGGTGTGTGTGTGTGTGTGTGTGTGTGTGTGTGTGTGTGTGTGTGTGTGGGGATTGTGTTTGTGTGTGTGTGTGTGTGTGGGGGTGGGAGTGTGTGTGTGTGTGTGTGTTTTTGAGTAGTGTGTGTGTGTTGTGTGTGTGTGTTTGTGTGTGTGTTTGCGTGTGTGTCTGTCTTTGTGTGTGTGTTTGTGTGTGTGTGTGTGTGTGTTTATGTGTCTGTTTGTGTGTCTGTGTGTGTGTATATGTGTGTGTGTGTTTGCGTGTGTGCATGTGTGTGTTTGCAAAATAAAACATGAATAGCTGAATTGCTAAAGCTAAACTGGATGAATAGCTTAAAACCGTAAAAATAAGTTGAAGTAGTGAGAGTAGTTGAAAAGTCAAATAACACCTTAGCCAGGGACACACTGATTAATATACCACAGTGGGATTTGAACCCGGGCCCCCCACACCCTAGCCATGTGCCATAACCACTGCGCCATCTGCAGAACAGACAAACATTGTTCCTTTAGTATTTATAAAGCATCTCTTTGATCATTAATCCCCACACCTAATTAGTGAGAGACAGTGTGAGAGAACCCTTCAAACAATCCTTAATAAATCCACAACAGTACATGCTATCGAAACAGCGACTTGACCGTTAGAGACACAAGGCCTTTGTGAACGTATCGGTATAAAATTTATATGGATAAACATAAAAATGTGGGCATGTCAGCAATTTAAAAAGTGGTTCGTTCTGCTCTTCGCTGGAAAAAATGGACGCCTTTTATCATTGGAGCGGATGAACAGAAATTTGTTGATCTCGTCATTTGGAAGCTCGCTGAGCCAAAAGTATAAGACATATTGCTTAACCGAGCACGTTTTCTGAAACTAGACAAAAATACCTACGTTTTGATGTATAAATTGTGTATGACAAGTAGATATTGTGGGCGTGAGAGCAGTTTACAGACAAGGAACTAAGATAATTTTTTCGAAGCTTCACCCTCTAGCTGTGATGTCATCCACTCTAAGCAGCGCAATACACACCCTGTTTAATCGATAAAATTTCCTGAAATAATCACTAAACTTAAACAGCTTTTCACCCAAAAACTGTAAAAGATATCAAACTGAAAAGTAGACCCCGGATAGCTGAATATTTTGTGAACATTTTAAAGTTTGTATACGTTCTGTAGGTGAAAGTATGAAGGAGTTGAAACTTTTGGGAGCAGAAGAAGATTTTAAGGGGTTGAAGCCTGCTCTCATTGACTTCAATGTAAAAAAAAGTGTTAAAAAGCTTAAAAATTTTAAAAAGTATAAATAGTAGAAAAAAAGTTGAAGAAGTCCCATCATTAGCTGAAAGAGCTGAACATTTGAAAAGTTGAATGGTTTAAATAGCTGAAAGTATGCAGAAGTTACGGAGAGCCAAAAACGTACGGAATAAAAGTTAAAATTAAAAACTAGATTTAGAAAATGCATTTCCTGCAGAAAATGCGTGGGGAATGCTGAACAGCTGAATTGCTAAAGCTAAACTGGTTGAATAGCTTAAATCTGTAAGAAGAAGTTGAAGTAGTCAAAATAGTTGAAAAAGCCGAAATCGTTTTTAATTAAAGTATGAATTTCATTAAAAAGTTAAAACTTTATGCTAAACTGAACTGTTTGCTTTAAATGTCGAATAATGACAAAATGTGTAGAACATTGTGAGGTGTGAGTAGATTTTCTAACTGATAATGACTCACATATGCAGAAATATGAAACAAATTAATACTGTAATACTGTTAAAGATGAAAGTTGAAAAGGCTGAAAGAAGAAATATTTTTATTATTATCAGATATATACACTGCATAGAACGAAAAAGCATCAACCTAGCTGAGATGAGATGTGAAATATATTAGGTGAAAAAACTGGGGCTGAACAAGAAGAAAGAGAGGAAAGAGACAAGGAGAGAAAGAGAGAAGAAAGAAGAGCAGGAGAGAGGAGAGAAGAGAAGAGAGAGGAGATAAAGAGAATAAAGAGAGGAGAGAAAGAATAAAGAGGAGAGAGAGAGGAAAGAGGAAAGAGAGGAGAGAAAAAAGAGAGGAAAAGAAGGAAAAAATTAGAAAGAGAGCAACTTTGACTAAAATTGACTAAAAAGGCTTAAAGTTTGACTGTCTGTGAAAGGGTTGTCATGGCTACTAAGGGTCTGTGACGTGTTTATAAACAATGCTTTGTGTATGTGTGTCTGTGTATGTCTGCATGTGTGTGTGTGTCTGTGTGTGCTTGCTGTGTTGTGTGTTTGTGTGTCTGTGTGTCTGTGTGTGTGTCTTGTGTGTGTGTGTGTGTGTGTGTTAGGTGTGTGTTCTGTCTGTGTGTGCTTGGTGTGTGTGTGTGTGTTCTGTGTGTGCTTGCTGTGTGTGTGTGTTCTGTGTGTGTGTTTGTGTGTCTGTAGTCTCTGTGTGTCTCTGTGTTTGTGTGTGTGTGTGTGTGTAGGTGTGTGTTCTGTCTGTGTGTGTGTGTGTGTGTGTGTGTATAGGTGTGTGTCTGTGTGTGTGTGTGTGTTAGGTGTGTGTCTGTCTGTTGTGTGTGTGTGTTCTGTCTGTTGTGTGTGTTGTGTATCTGTGTGTATCTGTGTGTGTTTTCTGTGCGTGTGTGTGTTTTGTATAGGTGTGTTTCTGTGTGTGTGTGTCTGTGTGTGTGTGTTTATAGGTGTGTGTTCTGTGTGTGTCTTTGTGTGTGTGTCTGCTAAACTGGATGAATAGCTTAAATAACGTAAGAATAAGTTGAAGTAGCGAGAGTGGTTGAAAAAGTAAACAACATCCTACACTGGGACACATTGATTGATGTACCACAGCAGGATTCGAACCCTGGTCCTCCACACCAAAGCCCTGCAGCATAACCACTGGGCTATCTTTAGATGAGACAAGCAATGGTCCTTCGTTATTTATAAAGCCCCTCCCTTTGATCATTAATCGCCACACCTAATGAGTGAGAGACAGTGTGAGAGAACCCTTCAAACAAGCCTTAATAAATCCACAACAGTAAATGCTATCGAAACAGCGACTTGACCGTTAGAGGCACAACGGCCTTTGTGAACGTATCGGTATAAAATTTATATGGATAAACATAAAAATGTGGGCATGTCAACGCCATTTAAAAAGTGGTTCGTTCTGCTCTTCGTGGGAAAATATGGACGCCTTTTTATCATTGGCTGCGGATTGAGAGAAATTTCTTGATCTCGTCATTTGAAAGCTCGCTGAGCCAAAAGTATAAGACATATCACATAACCGAAACAAGTTTTCTGAAACTAGACAAAAATACCTACGTTTTGATGTATAAATTGTGTATGACAAGTAGATATTGTGGGCGTGAGAGCAGTTTACAGACAAGGAACTAAGATAATTTTTTCGAAGCTTCACCCTCTAGCTGTGATGTCATCCACTCTAAGCAGCGCAATACACACCCTGTTTAATCGATAAAATTTCCTGAAATAATCACTAAACTTAAACAGCTTTTTCACAAAAACTGTAAAAGATATCAAACTGAAAAGTAGACCCCGGATAGCTGAATATTTTGTGAACATTTTAAAGTTTGTTTGGCGTCTGTAGGTGAAAGTATGAAGGAGTTGAAACTTTTGGGAGCAGAAGAAGATTTTAAGGGGTTGAAGTCTGCTCTCATTGACTTCAATGTAAAAAAAAAGTGTTAAAAAGCTTAAAATTTTAAAAAAGTATAAATAGTAGAAAAAAAGTTGAAGAAGTCCCATCATTAGCTGAAAGAGCTGAACATTTGAAAAGTTGAATGGTTTAAATAGCTGAAAGTATGCAGAAGTTACGGAGAGCCAAAAAACGTACGGAATAAAGTTAAAATTAACTAGAAAATGCATTTCCTGCGGAAAATGCGTGGGAATGCTGAATAGCTGAACTGCTAAAGCTAACTGGTTGAATAGCTGAAATCTGTAAGAAGAAGTTGAAATAGTGAGAATAGTTGAAAAAGTGGAAATCGTTAAAAAGTTGGCTTTAAAAGCTGAAAAATGACAAAATATGTAGAACATTGTGAAGTCTTTAGCTGAAGCTGAAGAATAGTTGAAAAAGTGGAAATTGGTTCAATAAGTTAAAGAAAGTAAGAGAGGGAGGGAGGAGGGATGGAGAAAGAAGGAGAGAGAGAGAAAAAGAGAAAGAGACAGGGAGAGAGGGAGGGAGAAGGCGGGATGAGAGAGAAGAGAGAGAGAGAAAAAGAGAGAGAGAACAGAGAGAGATGGAGGGAGAAGGAGGGATGGAGAGAGGACAGAGAGAGGGAGGGAGAAGGAGGGATGGAGAGAGGACAGAGAGAGAGAAAAGAGAGAGAAACAGGGAGAGAGAATAGAAAGAAAAGAGAAACAGAGAGAGAGAGGGAGGGAGAAGGCCGGATGGAGAAAGGAAAGAGAGAGAGACAGAGAGAGAGAGGGAGGGATGGAGAGGAGAGAGGACAGAGAGAGAAAAAAAAAAAAAAAAAAAAAAAAAAAAAAGAGAGAAACAGAGAGATAGAGAGGGGAGAGAGAAGACATTCAGAGAGAAGTGGAAGACCACTGTGCTGTGCTGCAGCTATTCAGAGTCCCTGAGAGCAGCTCTCAAACAAAGCCTCACTGTGGCAACACCATAACTGCTATCAGTCAAATGACGTGATCCTGAGCACCACAAGGCCTTTGTGAACGTATCGGTATAAAATTTATATGGATAAACGTAAAAATGTGGTCATATCAGCGATTTCAAAAAGTGGTTTGTTCAGTGTTTCGCTGGGAAATATCCAGGAGTTTGATCATTGAAGCAAATGGAGAACGAAATGGACATCTTGTCATTTGGAAGCTCAACCAGCCAAAAGTAAAAGGCGTATCACAAAACTGAGCAGATTTTCCCCAGATTTTCAGACAGACAGACAGAAGTGGAACGCAAATGATATAGACTGATGATCATAGTTAGTCTAGTTAGTTGACTCCTACAGCAAGCCTGGAGTAATCAGTAGACTGTCTGTGAAAGTGTTGTCATGGTTACTAAGGGCCTGGGCAATGTTTATAAACATCTCTTTGATCTGATAACGATAGCACCTGCTCTTAATATGTCTCCTGTAGTACACGCCAGCACTTCAGACACTGAGAGCAGAAGAAATATTTTCATTATTATCAGATATATACTGCATAGAACGAAAAAGCATCAATCTAGCTGAGATGAGATGTGAAATATATTAGGTGAAAAGAATGGGGCTGAACAAGAAGAAAGAGAGGAAAGAGAGAGGGAGAGAAAGAGAGAAGAAAGGAGAGCAGAAGAGAAGAGATGAGAAGAGAGAAGAGTGTGGTGTGTGTACGACGAGCCGGCGTGTGTGTGTGTGTGTGTGTGTGTGTGTGTGTGTGTGTGTGGGGATTGTGTTTGTGTGTGTGTGTGTGTGTGGGGAGTGTGTGTGTGTGTGTGTTTTGAGTAGTGTGTGTGTGGTTGTGTGTGTGTTTGTGTGTGTGTCTGTGTTTTGTGTGTGTGTGTTTGTGTGTGTGTGTGTGTGTGTTTATGTGTCTGTTTGTGTGTCTGTGTGTGTGTATATGTGTGTGTGTGTTTGCGTGTGTGCATGTGTGTGTTTGCAAAATAAAACATGAATAGCTGAATTGCTAAAGCTAAACTGGATGAATAGCTTAAAACCGTAAAAATAAGTTTAAGTGAAAGTGAGAGAGTAGTTGAAAAGTCAAATAACACCTTAGCCAGGGACACCTGATTAATATACCACAGTGGGATTTTGAACCCGGGCCCCCACACCCCTAGCCATGTGCCATAACCATCGCGCCATCTTCAGAACAGACAAACGTTGTTCCTTTAGTATTTATAAAGCATCTCTTTGATCATTAATCCCCACACCTAATTAGTGAGAGACAGTGTGAGAGAACCCTTCAAACAATCCTTAATAAATCCACAACAGTACATGCTATCGAAACAGCGACTTGACCGTTAGAGACACAAGGCCTTTGTGAACGTATCGGTATAAAATTTATATGGATAAACATAAAAATGTGGGCATGTCAGCAATTTAAAAAGTGGTTCGTTCTGCTCTTCGCGCGAAAAAAATGGACGCCTTTTATCATTGGAGCGGATGAACAGAAATTTGTTGATCGTCATTATTTGAAGCTCGCTGAGCCAAAAGTATAAGACATATTGCTTAACCGAGCAAGTTTTCTGAAACTAGACAAAAATACCTACGTTTTGATGTATAAATTGTGTATGACAAGTAGATATTGTGGGCGTGAGAGCAGTTTACAGACAAGGAACTAAGATAATTTTTTCGAAGCTTCACCCTCTAGCTGTGATGTCATCCACTCTAAGCAGCGCAATACACACCCTGTTTAATCGATAAAATTTCCTGAAATAATCACTAAACTTAAACAGCTTTTTCACAAAAACTGTAAAAGATATCAAACTGAAAAGTAGACCCCGGATAGCTGAATATTTTGTGAACATTTTAAAGTTTGTATCACGTCTGTAGGTGGAAGAATGTAGGAGTTGAAATATTTGGAGCAGAAGAAGATTTTAAAGGATTTGAAGTCTGCTCTCATTGACTTTAATGTAAAAAAAAGTGTTAAAAAAGCTTAAAAATTTTAAAAAGTATAAATAGTAGAAAAAAAGTTGAAGAAGTCCCATCATTAGCTGAAAGAGCTGAACATTTGAAAAGTTGAATGGTTTAAATAGCTGAAAGTATGCAGAAGTTACGGAGAGCCCAAAAACGCACGGAATAAAGTTAAAATTAAAATAAACTAGAAAAATGCATTTTCCGAGGAAAATGCGTGGGAATGCTGAACAGCTGAATTGCTAAAGCTAAACTGGTTGAATAGCTTAAATCTGTAAGAAGTAGTTGAAGTAGTCAAAATAGTTGAAAAAGCCGAAATCGTTTTTAATTAAAGTATGAATTTCATTAAAAAGTTTAAACTTTATGCTAAACTGAACTGTTTGCTTTAAATGTTGAATAATGACAAAATGTGTAGAACATTGTGAGGTGTGAGTAGATTTTCTAACTGATAATGACTCACATATGCAGAAATATGAAACAAATTAATACTGTAATACTGTTAAAGATGAAAGTTGAAAAGGCTGAAAGAAGAAATATTTTTATTATTATCAGATATATAACGCATACAACGCAGGGGGGGGTTGGTTTTGAAAATTTTTGGGGAAAAACTGGGGCTGAAACAAGAAGAAAGAGAGGAAAGAGACAAGGAGAGAAAGAGAGAAGAAAGAAGAGCAGGAGAGAGGAGAGAAGAGAAGAGAGAGGAGATAAAGAGAATAAAGAGAGGAGAGAAAGAATAAAGAGGAGAGAGAGAGGAAAGAGGAAAGAGAGGAGAGAAAAAAGAGAGAAAAGATAGAAAAAATTAGAAAGAGAGCAACTTTGACTAAAATTGACTAAAAAGGCTTAAAGTTTGACTGTCTGTGAAAGGGTTGTTGTCATGGCTACTAAGTGTCTGTGACGTGGTTTATAAACATGCTTTGTGTAGTGTGTCTGTGTGTGCTTGTGTGTGTGTATCTGTGTGTGCTTGCGTGTGTGTGTAGTCTGTGTGTCTGTCTGTGTGTGTGTGTTTCTGTGTGTCTGTGTCTCTGTGTGTGTCTTTGTGTGTGTGTGTGTGTGTGTGTGTGTAGGTGTGTGTCTGTCTGTGTGTGTGTTGTTTTTTGTGTGTCTGCGTGTGTGTTGTATAGGTGTGTCCCTTGTGTGTGTGTGTGTAGGTGTGTTCTGTCTGTCTGTCTGTGTGTGTGTATCTGTGTGTGTCTGTCTGTCTGTGTGTGTGTGTGTGTATCTGTGTTTTTTTGTGTGTGTCTGTCTGTGTGTGTGTGTATCTGTGTGTGTGTTCCTGTGCATTGTGTGTGTATAGGTGTGTGTCTGTGTGTGTGTTGTTTTTTGTGTATAGGTGTGTGTCTGTGTGTGTCTTTGTGTGTGTGTGTGCTGCTAAACTGGATGAATAGCTTAAATACGTAAGAATAAGTTGAAGTAGCGAGAGTGGTTGAAAAAGTATAACAACATCCTACACTTGGACACATTGATTGATGTACCACAGCAGGATTCGAACCCTGGTCCTCCACACCAAAGTCCAGCAGCATAACCACTGGGCTATCTTTAGATGAGGCAAGCAGTGGTCCTTCGTTATTTATAAAGCATCCCTTTGATCATTAATCGCCACACCTAATGAGTGAGAGACAGTGTGAGAGAACCCTTCAAACAAGCCTTAATAAATCCACAACAGTAAATGCTATCGAAACAGCGACTTGACCGTTAGAGGCACACGGCCTTTGTGAACGTATCGGTATAAAATTTATATGGATAAACATAAAAATGTGGGCATGTCAGCGATTTAAAAAAGTGGTTCGTTCTGCTCTTCGCTGGAAAATATGGACGCCTTTTATCATTGCTGCGGATTGAGAGAAATTTCTTGATCTCGTCATTTGGAAGCTCGCTGAGCCAAAAGTATGAGACGTATCACAAAACTGAGCAGATTTTCTGAAACTAGACAAACATACCTACGTTTTGATGTATAAATTGTGTATGACAAGTAGATATTGTGGGCGTGAGAGCAGTTTACAGACAAGGAACTAAGATAATTTTTTCGAAGCTTCACCCTCTAGCTGTGATGTCATCCACTCTAAGCAGCGCAATACACACCCTGTTTAATCGATAAAATTTCCTGAAATAATCACTAAACTTAAACAGCTTTTTCACAAAAACTGTAAAAGATATCAAACTGAAAAGTAGACCCCGGATAGCTGAATATTTTGTGAACATTTTAAAGTTTGTTTGGCGTCTGTAGGTGAAAGTATGAAGGAGTTGAAACTTTTGGGAGCAGAAGAAGATTTTAAGGGGTAGAAGCCTGCTCTCATTCACTTCAATGTAAAAAAAAAGTGTTAAAAAGCTTAAAATTTTAAAAAGTATAAATAGTAGAAAAAAAGTTGAAGAAGTCCCATCATTAGCTGAAAGAGCTGAACATTTGAAAAGTTGAATGGTTTAAATAGCTGAAAGTATGCAGAAGTTACGGAGAGCCAAAAAACGTACGGAATAAAGTTAAAATTAAAACTAGAAAATGCATTTCCTGCGGAAAATGCGTGGGAATGCTGAATAGCTGAACTGCTAAAGCTAACTGGTTGAATAGCTGAAATCTGTAAGAAGAAGTTGAAATAGTGAGAATAGTTGAAAAAGTGGAAATCGTTAAAAAGTTGGCTTTAAAAGCTGAAAAATGACAAAATATGTAGAACATTGTGAAGTCTTTAGCTGAAGCTGAAGAATAGTTGAAAAAGTGGAAATTGGTTCAATAAGTTAAAGAAAGTAAGAGAGGGAGGGAGGAGGGATGGAGAAAGAAGGAGAGAGAGAAAAGAGAAAGAGACAGAGAGAGAGGAGGGAGAAGGATGAGAGAGAAGGAAAGAGAGAGAAAGAGAGAGAGAGGGAGAGAGGGAGAGGAGAAGAGGAAAAGAGAAAGGGAGAGAGAGAGAGAGAGAGAGAGAAACAGAGAGAGAGGGAGGGAGAAGAGGAGTCAGGAGAGAAGGGAGGACCACAGAAAGAGGGCAGCCCGACGGAGCAGAGAGAAAGGAGAGAGAAGAGGGAGAAGACAGGGAACGGAAGAGAAGAAAGGAGAAAGAATGGAGAAAACGGAGAGAGAAGAGAGAAGGAAAGAATAGGAGTGAAAGAAAGGAGAGAGAACAGAGGGAAGAGAGGAGCGAGAGAAGAGAGACACAGACAAACAGAGGAAGAGAGGAAGAGGAAGAAGGAAAGACACATGGAGGAGAGAGAGAGAGAAATGGAGAGAAAGAGAGAAGGAGGAGGAGAGAGGGAAGGAGAGAGAGAGAGAGAGATGGAGGAAGGAGAAGGAGAGAGAAGGAGAGAGGAAGAGAGAAGGAGAGAGAGAGAGAGAAAGAGAAGGAGGAAGGAGAGAAGGAGGAGAGGGAAGAGAAGAGGGAGGAAGAAAGAAGCAAAGAGAGAGAGGGAAGGGAGAAGAGAGGAATGGAGGAGACAGAAGAAGAGGAAGGAGAGAGAGAGAGGAAGGAAAAAGAAAGACAGATGGAGAGGAATAGAAGGAGAGAGGAGAGGAAGGAAGAGAGACAAAAGGAAGGAAGAGAAAGAAGGAGAGGGGAGGGAGGGAAAAAGAGGAGAGAGAGAGTGAGAAGGAAGAAGGAGGAGAGAATGGAAAGGAAGGTGAGAGGAAAAGGATGAGAAAGGAGAGAAGGAAGGAAGGAAGAAGAAGAAAGAGAAGGAAAAAGGAAGAGGGAGGAGGAAGAAGAAGAGAGAGAAAAAGAGAAAGAGAGGGAGGAGGGAGAAGGTGGATGGAGAGAGGAGGAAGAGAGAGAGAGAGAGGGAGGGGAGAGAGGGAGGGAGGAGAGAAGGAAGGAGAGGAGGGAGAGGACAGGGAGAGAGAGAAAAGAGGAAGAGAAAAGGAGAGAGAAAGAAAAGAGGAAACAGAGAGAGAGAGGGAGGAAAATGGATGGAGAAAGGAGAGAGAGGAAGAGAGAGGACAGAGAGAGGGGAGGGATGGAGAGGGAGAGAGAGAGGGGGAAGGAGAGGATGGAGAGAAAGAGAGAGAAACGGGGGAGGAGAGAGAGAAAGGAGAAAGGGGGTGGATGGAGGAAGGAGGAGGAGAGAGAGGAAAGAGAGAGAAAGGAGAGAGGGAGGAAGGAGAGAGGGGAGGAAGGAGAGAGAGAGAGAGAGGAGGGAGGAAGGGAGGGGAGAGAGAGAGAAGAGAGAGAGAAATGAGAGAGAGAGGAGAGGAAGAGGAGAATGGATGGAGAGAGAGAGGGGGAGAGAGAGAGAGAGGAGGGGATGGAGAGGAGAGAGAGGGAAATGGGAGAGAGAGAGAAAAGAGAAAGAGAGAGACAGAGGGAGAAGGAGTGGATGGAGAGGGAGAGAGGGAAGAGGGAAGGGAGAGGAGAGAGAGAGAGAGAGAGGGAGAAGGGAGGAGCAGAGAGAGACAGGAGAGGAGGAGAAGGATGGAGAGGAGAGAGGGGAAAGAGAGATGGAGAGAGAAGGAGAGAGAAAGAGAAAGAGACAGGAGAGGGGGAGGAGGAGAGGGAGGGACGGAGGGAGGAAGGGGATGGAGAGGGAAGAAGGGAGAGAGAGAAAGAGGAAAGAGAGAGGGAGGAAGGTGAGAGAGAAGGAGAGGGAGACAGAGAAGGAGGAGGAGAGAGCAAGAGAGGAGGTAGAGAGGGAGAAGGAGGAGGGAGAGAGAAGGAGAGAGAGGAGAGAAAAGAGAGAGAGAGAGGAGAGGCGGGAGAGAGGAAGGAGAGAGAGAGAAGAAAGGAGAAAGAAAGGAGAGAGAGAGGAGGGAGGTGGAGAGGAGAGAGAGGGAGAAGGAGAGAAAGAAGAGAGATGGAGGGAGGAAAGAGAGAGGGGAGAGAGAGAATGGACAGGAGAGAGAAGGAGAGAAGAAAGAGGAAAGAGGGGGAGGAGAAGAGGAGAGAGAGGGAGGAGGGAGAATGGAGAGGAGCAGAGGAGAGAGGAAAGAAAAGAGGAAACAGGGAGAGAAAGGAAAGGAAACAGAGGAAATGTGGCATGAAATAAATAAGGACCAGCAACCCGGATGGACAAGGAAAACACGGAACGGACAGCAGGCACGGAAGAAGAAGAACGACAAAATAGATAAACATTTGAAGATGGACTGACCCTGCAACCTGACAGTGGAGGAACCCCAACAATCCACACAGACACACGGACACAGGAATGGATAAATAAAATAAACATGGACAGGAAATATCCCAGACACACACACGGATCCCGACCAACCACAGGCATGGACACAACGGAGTGATCCCAAGGACAAGGAGGAAGGACAAGGAAGGACATCCCAGACCGAGACACACGGACCGACAACCACAGGACCAACCCAGGACCCCAGACACACGAATGGAAGAATGGAGACAGGAAGAAGACGGAAGGAGGAAGAAAAATAGGAAAAAAAGGAATCCCACCACATGGAAAGATGGAAAAGAATGAAGGAAAGGAAGGAGGAATGGAAGACACACACACAAATGAAGGAAATGGAATGGATGGAATCGGAAGTAACTGGATGAATATGGAACGGAAGAAGAAGGAAATAGTGGAGAATAAGGAAAAAGAAAGAAAGGAAAATGATGGAAGGAATGGAAACACAAAGAAAAGAAAAAGAGTGGATGGAGAAGAAGAAGAGAGAGGAAAAAGAGAAAGAGACAGGAGGTGGAGAGGAGAAAAAGAAAGAGATGGATGGAGAGAAGGAGAGAGAAAGAGAGACAGAGGGATGGAGGACAGGAGAGAGGAAGAGAGGAAATAGAGGAAAGAAAAGATAAACAGAGAGATGGATGGAGAGAGAATGAAGAAGAAGTGGAAGGAGAATAGTGGAATGAAAGGAAATGAAGGGAAGAAGAATGGAATGGAAATGAAGGAAAAGAAAGAGGGAGAGAGAGGAAGAGAGAGGGAGGTGGAGAGAGAAGGAGAGAAAAGAGGAAAGAGTGGATGGAGAAGGAAAGGATGGAAGGGGATAGAGGGAAGGGATGGAGAGGGAGACAGGAAATGGAAGGTGGATGGAGAAAGAAGGGAATGGAATGAAAATAG